>NC_090249.1:39960954-39962515 GCF_037325665.1 Littorina saxatilis | reverse complement strand
ATGGGCATTAAAGAATAACTTCTATACTTTCTTGGACATGACTTTAGAAAGTTGTTCGATGTGGTGTGACCATGACAGGTTGTTATCGATGGTCACTCCCAACACTTTATGATGGTTGACTGTTGAAATAATTTCATCATTAACAATTAAATCGGGAAACGTGGAGATTATGTTCTGTCGTTTTTGTCTAGTTGTTATTATCATGCATTTATTTTTTGGGGGGTTCAGGGACATATGATTTAGCTCAGTCCATGCACTCAGCTGGTTTAAACTTTCTTGCAGTGATTCAGATAAACGATTTAAATTGGTGTCATTGGAGTGTATGGTAGTGTCATCTGCAAAAAGTTCACACAAGTTTTTAATATGAAGGGGCAGGTCATTTATGTATATGGAGAAAAGTAGAGGGCCTAAAACTGACCCTTGTGGTACGCCATACCGTACAGCCTGCATACTTGATGCCGAGGCGTTCGAATGCACACTTTGTTGCCTGTCGCTGAAAAAAGAACAAATAAGGTTAACTGAGTCAGTCCCGAGGCCATATAATTTGAGTTTTCTGAGTAACAACTTGTGATCAATTACATCAAAAGCTTTAGCAAAGTCTACAAAAACAGCACCACAAAATTCATTATCGTTTATCTTGTCCAACCAATGATCAACAAGAGAGATTAAGGCAGTGTGAGAGAGAGAGAGAGAGAGAGAGAGAGAGAGAGAGAGAGAGAGAGAGAGAGAGAGAGAGAGAGAGAGAGACAGAGAGAGAGAGAGAGACAGACAGACAGACAGACAGACAGAACTACATATCTCTCTCCCTCTCTCTTCCTCCCCCCTCCCTTGTCTCTTCAGACAACGTGCATGCGCACAAAGCACAACTGTTGACAATGAAGGATGAAGGCAGGAAAGGGGGAGGGGGGGGGAGAGAGAGAGAGAGAGAAGAGGGAGGAGAGGAAGGGTGGTCTTTACCAGTCTAAAAGAAGCATCACAACAACTTCTTGCGTTGTAAGTTTTAGAATGACTTTCTGCTTGGACGCCAACCAACAGCACCCAGTTCTACCCTCACTCCTTCCGACTGACCTTATTTGCCAAAGAAAAGAGATCGAAGCAGCGGACGAAGCTTATCACCCACAGAAAAAAATCCACTCACCATCGTCGTCAAGGCCATTTTAGGGAGTTTAAGCCGGAAGGCAAACAGGACGTGTAACGGAGGCGAAACGGGCGGATCGTTATCACGGCCTTCGTATGGAAACCAATACGCACTCGCTTCATTAGACAATATGGAGACATTGGGATGACATGGTGGCCCAAGAAAATGAAAAAGCTGGGAAGGATAGGGGGTTTCGGAGCCATATCCGCAAATTTCATTTAGATGAGGGTTGGGGTGGGGTGGGGAGTAGGGAGGGATGGAGGGGGCCGGGGGGGGGGGGGGGAGAATGTCACAGTGTGAGAGGAATGGAAAGCGAGGTAGTAGGGCAGAGGGAAGAAATCAAGGAGAATGCAAAGGAGGGGAGCGAAGAAGAAGGAAAGAAGAGTAAGAAGAGAAAAAAAAAGAATAAAATGATTCGCAAAA
>NC_090249.1:39943454-39958454 GCF_037325665.1 Littorina saxatilis | reverse complement strand
GCCCGTATCTCCTCGCTAATGTTCATAATAAAACTCTTTGACCGTTTTCTTCACGCATCACAAAATGCACAGTGACACACATGCATACTTCTACTCCACATCACAGCACAAACGCACCGACATTTCCATAAACTTCGCATACAAATGTAAACTGTAAAATAAAGACTGACACACTCCCATACTTTCTACCCCCTCACATCACACAAACATCACCATTTCCATATATTCCGCATACAAATGTAGGCAGGGAAAATAAGACTGCCATACTGCCATATCTCCTACCCACACAACACAACAAACGCACCACCATTTCCATCGATTCGGCATGCAAACATGGAACGGAAAAAGGCAGAATGAATCTAATGAAGTTGGCGTTCCTTTTTTGGGAAGAGGGTTGCCGAAGGTTAGCTCGTGTGCTCACGCATGCGTGAAGACGTGAAAATAGGAGGCAACCCGGGTCACTTCCTGATGTGGCGTCACTACCGGTATGCTCCATCATCCTCGATGTGCCGTGTAATTTGATTGGCTGCAATCGATACTCGCCATGATGCCGAGGTAAGCCCCGACCTGATTGGTCAGAATTGTGTTGCTATAAAAAAAAAGAAAAAAAAAAGTGGGCAACTTCATATTTCAAGCTTTCCCCCTTTATTTTCTTAATTTTTGTTTTTTTTTGTTTTTTTGTTTTCTGCTCGATTGTTCATCAGAAAACCTTGATGAACACTGTCATTTCTGCTTGTCGTTGGCGTTTATCAGAACATGTAGGGCACTGTGCGTTAGTCAGGTTTGACTTAGCATGATATTGAGGTCACGGTGCTATTATTTCTGCCTTGGGTTCGTTTATAGCTTCAGTTCTGTGTGGCTCTTTTCCTTTTAGCTGGTCTTGCGTTTAGCAACAAGTCAATAAATGTTTTTGCACGGAGACCGTCAGACAAGGTTCCTAGATATCTTACGCCAAGTTCTTGCAGACTTGATCTTTTATGGTAAAGGTTGTGTCCTGGTAAGCATAAACAGTTTGATCTATCACTCCATCAGCAACAAGGAAACCAAAGCAGCAACAATAAAAGTGAAATTAATAGGAAGAAAGCAGCGGTGCGAATATTTAAAACATGTTTTGTTAAAACTTGGGTTTTCAACAAAATTGCAAAATCGTGCATAAGGAACGAAGTGAGGCTTAAAGGTACACTCCTTCTTCGTGAAATCAGTTCAGCTCGCCGTCTCAGATAATAAGCAACCGATGGCTTTTTAAGCAATGTATTCATCAAAGAAGTCCCAGTGTACACAGAGGGCACCAGTCCTAGGCTGTTTGTTTTTGGTATGTAGCTAAACGGAGGGGGTGGTCTTATTTCATGCCAAAGCCTGTCCAAATCGGTGATGCTGAGCCGAACTGTTTTCACGAGGAGTGTGCCTTTAAGAAACAACAAGTCGCGTAAGGCGAAAATACAATATTTAGTCAAGTAGCTGTCGAACTCACAGAATGAAACTGAACGCAATGCCATTTTTCAGCAAGACCGTATACTCGTAGCATCGTCAGTCCACCCCCGCTCACGGCAAAGGCAGTGAAATTGACAAGAAGAGCGGGGTAGTAGTTGCGCTAAGAAGGATAGCACGCTTTTCTGTACCTCTCTTTGTTTTAACTTTCTGAGCGTGTTTTTAATCCAAACATATCATATCTATATGTTTTTGGAATCAGGAACCGACAAGGAATAAGATGAAAGTGTTTTTAAATTGATTTCGACAATGTAATTTTGATAATAATTTTTATATATTTAATTTTCAGAGCTTGTTTTTAATCCGAATATAACATATTTATATGTTTTTGGAATCAGGAAATGATGGAGAATAAGATAAACGTAAATTTGGATCGTTTTATAAATTTTTATTTTTTTTTTTACAATTTTCTGATTTTTAATGACCAAAGTCATTAATTAATTTTTAAGCCACCAAGCTGAAATGCAATACCGAAGTCCGGGCTTCGTCGAAGATTACTTGACCAAAATTTCAACCAATTTGGTTGAAAAATGAGGGCGTGACAGTGCCGCCTCAACTTTCACGAAAAGCCGGATATGACGTCATCAAAGACATTTATCAAAAAAATGAAAAAAACGTTCGGGGATTTCATACCCAGGAACTCTCATGTCAAATTTCATAAAGATCGGTCCAGTAGTTTAGTCTGAATCGCTCTACACACACACACACACACACACAGACACACAGACACACACACACACGCACATACACCACGACCCTCGTTTCGATTCCCCCTCGATGTTAAAATATTCAGTCAAAACTTGACTAAATATAAAAAGAGAAAACAAAGAACGAAAAAAAAAGAAGAAAGCAGGAGCAAAAGACAACAAGAGAAAGAGACGGAGAGAAAGAAAGAAAGAAAGAAAGAAAGAAAAACATACAAACACACAGACAAACAAACAAGCAGAAACACATTTGAAAAAAAAAAAAGCAAAAAAAACAAAACAAAACAAACAAAAAAAGCAATGGACTTGTGTGATCGGAAGGTCGCAGGTTCGAATCCGGGCCGGGACGGACACGGGTCAATTTTATGTGCAGACCCAGAGACGGAAGCCATGTCCCACCCCCGTGTCACCACAATGGCACGTAAAAGATCTTAGTAATTCTGCCATAAGTGCAGATGGCTGATACCACCTAAACACGCATACACGTGTGTATCTCGTCAAAAGCCGTGAGGGCGTAAAACTCGAATCATATAACCCAAATCTTAAGAGGTGAAATATTTAGCCTGTAGGACATAAAGCATTCTCCATTTCCTTTTTCCTCCTCAGTATCCATGCAAACTGTGTATTTTTTCCCTCGTCTCGTTTTCACAGCTTTTCTCTTATTTTGCATCTATACCATAAGTTTTATTACTTTATTTTATTTTCCTCTCGTTGTTTACCCTCAAGCACCTGCAGTAAAGCTAAGCGCTAACACAGTAGACAAGCTTTCCCGCCTCCCACACCTTCTTTTACTTCCTCTCCTGGGCGGGGATGTAGCTCAGTCGGTAGCGCGCTGGATTTGTATCCAGTTGGCCGCTGTCAGCGTGAGTTCTGTCATGAAGTGGATTGTAGTGTGAATAAAGGATCTTTTCTGAAAACGTGTTCTGCCCTATCTTTTTACACTGACTTCAAACTTCACACCAACACACTCCAAACACAGAATTTTGGGAGGATGCAGACTTATTATTTCCTCACCAAAATATAACACAATTCTTCACTTCAAATACATCAATACGAATCAACTTCTTGAACACACAGTTCACACAACATATAGCATTCACTCAATGCATGTAAATACATAGTATAAAGATACTTTCTCAAAGATAGATTAACGCACAAGATAAGGTGCTGACAGACACTCACGAGTTCGTATCACGGCTCACTGCATGTCGTCATTTACACATCCTTGTGTCGCTGAATCCCGTAGATGATGAATTCCCAGAAACTTCCCTTATAGGTGCCAACACACACCTTTCACGTTTCTCCCCGAGAAACATTTCCGCCATTAGCGAAAATAACCGTCGTCGCTACGACCGGTACGATGAAGACTCCGCCGTCTAGCCATCTGCGCCGGTGTGGTCCTTTGCTCTCCACCATCGCTCCGCGCTCTTACATGTGAGGTCCCTCCCTCGCTCACGTCCTCATGAACCCTCGTCATGGAAACTTCTTAAGAGACCCGTCTCTTGAAAGAGTACTTGTTCCCCGAACAAGACCGACACGCGCTGACAACCTTCTCGGTTGAGAATCTTAAACGCTGTGACGTTATTAAACCCAGACCAGCTACATTTCTCATAAACACAACTCATGTCAAACTAGGGTTTTCTCGTGCAACGCACAAAACTCGTGATAACGCTTCTCCGGTCACCTACGCATCGCACTTCAATATTTAGGGAGGTTAAAAACACGACGTAGTTTCACATCACAAATATGCTACTCACATCTTTGTGACAAGTTCGTCCCCACGTTCGGCGAGAGATTTATTTCTCAGAGTCAACTTTGTGTGCAGACTCTCCTCGGTGTCCGAACACCCCCCGTGTGTACACGCAAGCACAAGACCAAGTGCGCACGAAAAAGATCCTGTAATCCATGTCAGAGTTCGGTGGGTTATAGAAACACGAAAATACCCAGCATGCTTCCTCCGAAAGCGGCGTATGGCTGCCTAAATGGCGGGGTAAAAACGGTCATACACGTAAAAGCCGTGGGATTTTCAGCCCATGAACGAACAAACAAACAAACAAACAAACTTTCTCTCCTCTTTCTTTCCTTCTACATATCTTTTTTCCCTCGTCTGTGTTCTTCACTTTCACCTTGCTTCCGCTTCCAAATTATTTTTAATTTTTATTTCTTCTTCCTCTCCTCCTCCTTTCCTTCTACATATCTTTCTTCCTCGTCTGTGTTCTTCACTTTCACCTCCCATTCTATTTTTATTTTCAATTTTTATTTCTTTCTCGCTGTTTTACCCTCAAGCACCTGCACTGAAGCTAAGCGCTAACGCAGCAGACCACTTGTTGTGCAACACCGGACGGGAAAGAAATTTCACGTGCAGTATAGCACGCGGGGAACTGGATGGTTGCGCATTGCGAGGTGAAACGAACACAACAACTTTGGCTTTCTGACTCTCCAGCCTCCATTGATCAATGGAAAACTTTTCCGGTGGCAAGCTTAATTAGGGCTCGGTTGATTAGTGAGCCGTACATATGGATAAAAAGTGGGCAGGCGTTGGAAACTTTGACAGGAGAAACTTTGTCTCTGACTGCCGGTCTGTCTAACCTGTCTGCCTGCCGATGTTTCTGTCTCTGTCTGTCTGCCTGTCTGTCTGCCTGTCTGTCTATCTGTCTGCCGGTCTGTCTTTCCTATATCTCGGTCTGTTTGTCTGTCTGTCTGTCTGTCTGTCTCTCTCTCTCTCTCTCTCTCTCTCTCTCTCTCTCTCTCTGTCTCCGGTTCTCTCTTTCTCTCCCTCCCTCTCTCTATGTTTATTATCATTTTTTTCATCAAAAATGGGATTTAACCAGCGGGCTCTCAATAAACACGTTACGAACACCAAACTAAGGTATACTAAGAAACCATTTTGAAAACAAAACTTGTCTGGCCAGTTTGACCTTGAGAAGTCCAAGAGACATTCGCTGTGGTATGATTTAGGCACGCATGCAAAGATTCACTCGAATAAATTATTCTCCGTAACTATTTCAAATCAAACTGAGTAGGGGAACGGCTTACACACGACAAGTCGGATAGAAATGTAAGTATATATGTCAGGGCCAAAAACTGGGATCCCAATCGATCGCAGCCACTGGTCCTGGGATTCTTTTTGTTTAAAGTGATAGACTGGATTTATATTGGTCGATTTCGATGCACGCACGCAATCACTCAGTCATTCACCCAGTACTAAAAAGATGTATCTTCTAACACAGTGTTTTAAAAGATAAACAAAAAATTTATTACGTTCAGACAAACAAATAGGACGTCACTACACATTCACCACCGTTACCTTCCACAAATATAGAATACAAATCAAAACTTGACTAAATATAAAAAGACGATCTGAAACACAAGAAAACAAAACGTATAGTTTGGAAAAGGCAATAGCCTAATACTAAAACCAAAACACAATACAGTTGACTTTTCCCCTATCTAGCTGGTGGGGGTTTCCTATTGATGCTCAGATGATGAGATCAAAACCCAGGAAGAAGACATTCACCCTTCCTCAAAAATAGCCCCAAATATGGTTCTTGATTGACATTGAGCACAGGAAAACACATGCATACTTCTACCTCAAAAATAATATGACAATTCCCAAAAATCCAAAACTCAAAACAAAATTTTGACCCCAACCTAAGATGACGCCATCATCTACTTAGGCCGACCAAAGTTCAAAAATGTCTTGTAAATAGTCACATCTTCAAAAAAGAAAAAAGAAAATAATGACATCGAAGTTCAGTGCTCAAAAAGTACGAAGTAGCTATTCTGTCTTCCGGAGAGAGGTCTAGAACTCTTTATGATCCAACTGGCTGTTCCGGATCACTATACGGACTGTTGTCAAACACTTAAAAGTCTTTAGAGTCCATTTCCAACTGGGTATGTTTTACTTAACGGTCTGTAGTTCATTCACGTCAAGTCCAGAACATCTGAGCCATGGTTGGTGGCGCAAACCCCATCTGGCGACGCCCCCGTAATCGTGTATTTGGCCCACGTCTCGCTCAGAGTTGGCCCACGTCGAGCTCTGGGTTGGCCCACCGTCCCTCAACATCAGTTTGGCAACAGCACTGCAGGTGCCTAAACATATGTTATACCGAAACCCCATACAGTAATACAAATTCCGCTTAACATAAAGTTCCGTAAAAATCACATTCACCAGTGAAACATAATGCCCTAACCCTAAGTTTACAACAGTTCAACAGCCTGGAAGTTCCTTAAAATTTATATGAAAATTTCGCCAAAGACCAAACAATCCAATTCTTATGAAATATTTACAAGTTTTCCAGTTGCACAACCAAAATTAGCCAAAATTTGGTACAACCATTCAAATATGTCACACGTGACCTCATTGGAGATGATGAATCAAAACCAGTTCACAATAAATCAAATTTCCAACATTTGATTTTAATTTCACCATCTGAGAACATGTTTTTTACTGAAGGTCATTTCCTTCTTGGTCTGACTTCCTAGTCAGCCATATTTGAATATTGTTACCTCCATGTTTCACCCTCTAAACCTTGCTAACTCAAAATGTTAAAATCAGGGTATTTCCAAACAAGAGAACTAATTGAAGTATGCTACACCTCTATCTCACCAAACCCTACGAGAAATGTGATAATTTCAAGACAATGACACAAATAACTATCCATTCATTCTACAACATGGCTATCTGAGGAGAAAAGAAATACTCACAAGTCCCATACATCAGGGTCCACCTGTGCAAGTCCAAGAATCCAGCCCAAACTTCTCTGTCCGTTAACTTCACCCAACAGTTAGAAATGAAATTCACTACGATTTCAAACAAGAAATACATTAGTGCCCGCATGGGGAAGAAAATAATTTCTTCACAGATGCCTCCAAGGAGCACAGAGAATTGCCGGAGACCTCCTCCCTCTCAGACAGCCAGAGGAAAAGTGAAAAAGCAGGAAGAAAGAGAAATCTGGGTAATGACAAGTTCCTGTCCTAGAACATTCTAGAAACACTGGTTTAAAAAGCTGAATGAAAATATAAGGTTACACAACCACATGTCCCGTTGGCCCAGTGGTAACAACTCCCACCCCACAACTCAAAGGACCCCGGTTCAAACCCCACTCAAGCCTATATTTTTTTCTCCCTGTAATAATACATTTTTGTTTTGTGTGTGTTCGTGTGTATGTCTGTACATCAATTCCAGTTTTTCTTTATTTTTTCTCAAATTTATTTTCTAATTATTTACAATGTCAACCAGTGGCTTGACAATATATATGTCGGTATACATATTTGTCATTTACCAAACGGAAGCACGTTAACGTTTCACTGCTGCCAGGAGCGAAAATATGGAAAGAAGCGAAACCAGGACAGAGCTGGAGATTTTACAGCCTGCAAACCAAATTACCTGCAACCCGAATTACCTGCAACCCAAATTACGGAGAATTTAACGCCTGCAACCCAAAACAGCCTGTAGAATTTGAACGTCCAAACACAGTGACAGTTGTTAACCCGTAATTTGTAAAAAATGCAAAACATTTTTACAAATCACTGGGCGCGGGGCGCGACCCGTGATTTGTAAACATTTTTACAAATCACGTTTTTGCGCCCGATATTTTCTTGTCATCTCCAAAGTCAAGGGACAAAAACGAAATCCCTTGACTTTTTGGGTTGCGCGACTCTGTTAATTTTAAGATTTTTTTTATTTTTTTTTTTACATTTAGTCAAGTTTTGACTAAATGTTTTAACATAGAGGGGGAATCGAGACGAGGGTCGTGGTGTATGTGTGTGTGTGTGTGTGTGTGTGTGTGTGTGTGTGTGTGTGTAGAGCGATTCAGACTAAACTACTGGACCGATCTTTATGAAATTTGACATGAGAGTTTCTGGAAATGATATCCCCGGAAGTTTTTTTCTTTTTTTCGATAAATGTCTTTGATGACGTCATATCCGGCTTTTTGTAAAAGTTGAGGCGGCACTGTCACACCCTCATTTTTCAATCAAATTGATTGAAATTTTGGCCAAGCAATCTTCGACGAAGGCCGGACTTCGGTATTGCATTTCAGTTTGGTGGCTTAAAAATTAATTTATGACTTTGGTCATTAAAAATCTCAAAATTGTAAAAATAAAATTGTTTTTATAAAACGATCCAAATTTACGTTCATCTTATTCTTCATCATGTTCTGATTCCAAAAACATATAAATATGTTATATTTGGATTAAAAACAAGCTCTGAAAATTAAAAATATAAAAATTATGATTAAAATTAAATTTCCGAAATCGTTTCAAAAACTAATTCATCTTATTCCTTGTCGGTTCCTGATTCCAAAAACATATAGATATGATATGTTTGGATTAAAAACACGCTCAGAAAGTTAAAACGAAGAGAGGTACAGTAAAGCGTGCTATGAAGCACAGCGCAACCGCTGCCGCGCCAAACAGGCTCGTCACTTTTATTGCCTTTTGCACTAGCGGCGGACTACGTTCAGTTTCATTCTGTGAGTTCCACAGCTTGACTAAATGTAGTAATTTCGCCTTACGCGACTTGTTCATTACTAGGATGTCCCATCGTTGGGAAATCAAGTCCGGTCGCTTCCTCCCAGTGGAAAGCTAGCAGTGACAGAGTCGCACTACCCCAAAGTCAAGGGATCTATTAGTCCCGTTTCGCCGTTATCCCAATTCGCCCCCATCCCATTTTGGCGACATTTCTCAGGCCAAGTGTCATTTTACCACCATGTCATGTACCATTAGCTCCACATCCCATTTTGGCGCAATCCCGGATCGCCCTTATCCCATTTCGCCCCCATCCCATTAGCTTCACATCTCAAGTCAAGGGATCTATTAGATTTCTAGATTGTCTCATCGCTGGAAGATTCGGGTCGCTTCTTCCCAATGAAAAGCTAGCAGCAACACAGTCGCGCTACCCTTAAGTCAAGGGATCTATTAGATTTTTTGGGATTTTTTTTTCATTACTAGATTGTCCCAAAGCTGCGAAAGTCGGGTCGCTTCCACCCAATGGAAAGCTAGCAGCAACAGAGTCGCACTATCCCCAAGACAAGGGATCTATTAGATTTTTTTTTCTTTTTCATTACTAGATTGTCTCATCGCTGGAAAATTCGGGTCACTTCCTCCAACTGGAAAGCAAGCAGCAATAGAGTCGCGCTACCCAAACGTCAAGGGATCTATTCGAATTTTTTTCCATTTCTTTATTGTTCCATCGCTGGGAAATTGGGGTCGCTTCCTCCCAATGGAAAGCTAGTAGCAACAGAGTCGCGCTACCCCAAAAGTCAAGGGATCTTTTAGATTTTTTTTTCAGATTTGTTTTTCATTACGTAGATTGTCCCATCGCTGGGAAATTAGGGTCACTTCCTCCCAGTGGAAAGCTAGCAGCAACAGAGTCGTCAAGGGATCTATTATATAGATTTCTAGATTGTCCCATCGCTTGGAAATTCGGGTCCCTTCCTCCCAATGGAAAGCTAGCAGCAACAGAGTCGCGCTGCCCCAAAGTCAATGGATCTATTAGATTTTTTGATTTTTCAGTACAATACTAGATTTGTCTCATCGCTGGGAAATTCGGGTCACTTCCTCCAACTGGAAAGCTAGCAGCAATAAGCAATAATACTCTGTTGCTGCTAGCTTTCCACTGGGAGGAAGCGATCTGAATTTCCCAGCGATGGGACAATCTAGTAAAGAAATGAGAAAAAAAATCTAATCGATCCCTTGATTTGGGGGTAGCGCGACTCTGTTGCTGCTAGCTTTCCATTGGGAGGAAGCGACCCGAATTTCCCTGCGATGGGACAATAAAGAAATGATAAACAAAAATCTAATAGATCCCTTGACTTTGGGGTAGCGCGACTCTCTTGCTGCTAGCTTTCCACTGGGAGGAAGCGATCCGAATTCCAAGCGATGGGACAATTAAGAAAAGAAAGAAACAAAATATCTAGTGGATCCCTTGACTCTGCGGTAGCGCGACTCTGTTGCTGCTAGCTTTCCACTGGGAGGACGCGATCCGAATTTCCCAGCGATGGGACAATAAAGGAAAGAAAGAAAAAAAAATCTAATGGATCCCTGGACTTTGGGGTAGCACGACTCTGTTGCTGCTAGCTTTCCACTGGGAGGAAGCGATCCGAATTTCTCAGCGATGGGACAAGAAAGACATGATTTTATTTTTATTTTTATTTTTTTACATTTGTACAAATCGCGGGTTAACAACAGTGTTAACGGTACCCTTTGTTGTGACAACATTCCAAACCCCAAAGCAAATGATGTGGCTGTTAGGCAATTTGACTGAGACACAGAGAGAGAGAGAGAGAGAGAGAGAGAGAGAGAGAGAGAGAGAGAGAGAGAGAGAGAGAGAGAGAGAGAGAGAGAGAGAGAGAGAGAGAAAGAGAGAGAGAGAGAGAGAGTATGTGTGAGTGTGTGTGTGTGTGTGTGCGTGTGCGTGCGTGCGTGTGTGTGTGTGTGTGTGTGTGTGTGTCTGTCTGTCTGTGTCTGTGTCTATTTGTGTGCTCGTGTGCATGAGGGTATGTGCTTTTTAATGTGCCACTGTGTCGTCATGCTGTCGTTCATTTACGTATGTGTGTGAATGTATGAGGACAAAAACAAGAAAAAGTCGATCGTCCCAGTTAGCCATCTAACCCCTGAGGAGGAGCCAGTGCGGGGGGAATCCAAGGAAAGGGTGGGAGGAGGAGGCACGAAAAATAGTACAAATAGGAGACAACTCGTCACGTCACTTTTCCATAAAGAAGAATGTTCCATCAGGAATTCCGTCACTCTGGCGATGACAAGCACACGGCCATTCCTCTCTCCACGACCAACAGGACGTGTAGCAGGCAGTGAGTGACATGCAAAGCCTCAGGACTCGCTCTTCTCGCTACAAGGTACTAATTGGTACTGTCAGCGCACAATCAGGGCCCGTCACCCTGTCCGTGCCGTAATGGACATGAGGTTATGCCCCTTTGACCAGTGCTCTGACCTCCTGTATCATTTGACCACTGGTCGATATTTGTGTCCTCTCGTGTTCGTTTTGTGTGTTGATGACTAGTTTCAGCACGGCGGCTGAATGCTTTATCAGCAGCACTAAATCTGGATATGTTTGTTTCACTATGCCTGTCACTATGACAATAAGGATAGAGGCGAAGCGATTTCCAGACTTTTGCTTCTGTTGTAAATGGCTTATTACATTAAAGTATCAGCTTTTTTAAGAAAAGAATCTCGACAGTTTCAGGTAAATAAAAAATCTGTTCCAGTCATTCTGAGATTTGGAGAACATTGCGCACATTTCCTGAAATTACCATTCAAATTTTACGGAGGTTGTCACGTCAAGACGTGAAATGTAAGTTACTTGCGTTGTTGGCGTTAATAAAAGAAATAACCAAGCCCGTTTTGCATCCTTTTCCAAGTTATTATTCACATTTATATTCACTCTGTTTCCAACTTCAAGCACACTTATAACACATGCACACGCACACAACTATTAAGCGGTTAGTAAGGGTTAATGGGAATAGTTACTCAGCACCCCTGTGCTAGATCACGACAACACACAAGTATAAACAAGGCAAGGCAGACGTCCGGCTGCAGCCTTAGGCAATCAAACACACGGGAAAAAGGACCTGCGATAGATTGCGATCAATAATAATTCAAGGGTCTTCGCCACAGTAATCGTTCATGAAATTCACAAGAAACAGGAAAAATTAATTGAAGGTTTAAGAGAACAAAGACTGACCCTGTACATTTAATAGGGAAAAACGCAGAAAACAAATATTCAAAGAAAGACTAGGGACTACTCCCTGATGCATATCTTGGGACTCCTCCCGAAGATCAAGAGTTATTGAGACGAGCCTGCGTTGTCTCAATATTTACAAGTTTTCCCTCTCTGTGGGGTAAACAACAAAAAATGACTGACACCGTCGGGCCGGGAACAAGAGAGGGGAAAAGATGGAAGACTTAGCTCTTTGTCGGCGAAGATAAGTGTTCCTTGACGGTGACGTCACGTCGACGATAGACTGCCTGCAATTAGCAGGTAAGCTGGTCCTCCCCGTAAGTGTCGACGGGGTAACTTGAAGCTCGGCTCATGCAGCGCGGGCTTCCTGAAGGTGAGGCACCAGGGTCTCGGCGTCAGTTCATGCGAGAGCGTAGTTATAGCCCCCTACGTCACCCCATCAGCGCCGGCGACAACGAGGACGGACGGCGGTGGAGACCAAGCACGGTGGAGGCGAACCCACCCGGCCTCGACGGTGCAAAATCAAGCTCCGAAGGCGGCGGACATCCCAAGCTGAGAGTGGGACACAGTAGCGCTGCAGGATACTGCCACGGTGACAACACCGGTGACAAGGACGAGGCAACAGGTGGGTTGATGAAGAACATCAAGAAGAAAAGAAGCCCAGCGGCTCTTGGTAGTTGCCAACAAAAATCCCAACGCCGCCACACAGTCCAGACTCTGTCCAGCTTCTCTGCCATCCAAACCGTGAACTCTCGCAGTTCTGTCGTACTCATACGCACGAAACAGAACCCAAGGCCTGCGCAAAAATTGCTGCAACGCAAGGTCCACAGCTAGCGCACGAGATACGCCATCTAAGCGTGCATAATTCGCTGACAGTGTTATAGCAACTGGCACAGGGAAATCGCACGGAATGCACCCATCAACAAACACACAATGATACATCGCGCCGAAAATAACGCAACATTGCCACCAAGGACAACAGTCGTCAAACACTTGCCACCACTACGTGACAAACCCCCATCCCAGAGGAAACCGCGGGTGACAGGTGACACCGAAGATGGCTATGCCAGAGTGTATGACATGGAAAAGTCTATAGAGAGATAACTGAAGCACTAGGGACATGCCGGACGGAGGATGGATGGGCCCGATGAGGTCAATCACTACCTGTTCGAAAGGAACATCCACCAGCGGCATTTTCTCGAGAGCAACCCTGCGCAAACTGCCGCGGGGAACTGTGCGCTGACACGACTCGCAAGACGCGACAAACCGGCGAACGTCGGCACACATGCCCGGCCAATAAAAATCCGACCAGATCCGGCTCAACGTGCGTCTAGCAGCTAGGTGGCCGGCCATCGGTGAAGAATGGCCTAGAGTTAAGACCTCGCTGCGGAACGGGTGAGGAACGCAAATTTGGCGGTGGAACACTCCATCAGAACCACAATACTCGCGGTACAAAACGTTGGCGCGATACAGGAACCGCACACGGCCTTGACCCTGGGAGGACCACGGGTGCTGGTCGCGAGCCAAATCACGCATCCGTTTGAGAGAAGGGTCAGATTCCTGGGCATCAATCAGTTCTTGCCTAGTCTTCTGAAGACCTTGTGATTTAGGATCGAGGGGAAAATCGCCGCGGGCGTCCTTCTTAACCTGAGCACGAGTCACAGCGGCACACGAATCGCGCGGGCCGTAAGTCGGGACTTCGACAACCACACCGGAGGGAAGAGTGAAGTGATTCCCGATGAGAACAGAAGTGTTGAGATCATTCACGACATTGATCTCGATAACTCCGGAGTAATAAGGTGTCTCAACATCCACGTGGGCAATCTGAGCGACGCGACTATCCGGGCCGAACGCACCGGTGAGATCGCGGGTCTTGCCTGTGAAACATGATTTAGGGACGATATCATGCCGAGCCAGCGATATGTTGGAACCTGTGTCTCGGAGAGCCTCGGTCTCAATGCCACAAATTTTTACCTTGACCATGTAGTTATCGCCTGCGGTAGCAGCCTGACAATCTGGACACAACCGAGAACGCAACTTTGGCACAGAACCGTCAGCGGAGATCACATGAACACATCCAAAAATCGCGGACGACTGCCCGGAACCGGGAGTGGCATTCACACTTTCGCGAGCTATGACGTCACGAGCACGCTTGAAGCAATAATCAGCCTCGTGGCCATCCCGATTGCAATAATTACAATGTTTCTTTTCCCCGGGCGGCGCATTAATGGTGGCCACCGATTCAGAATTATCCTGAGAGGCAGGAGAACTGACCTGACTCTCCCTCTCCTCAGACTTGGCAGCCTGGCGACGCTGTCTCTGCTTCTTCTTGGCACCGGAAGTACTTACGGCACTGACAGACTCGGTCTGACGACGAGAGAACGGGTTTTTGCAATCCGGCTCGTGGGCTTCTAAATAAGCTTGGGCGGCGGCAGCAGCAGCGTCAGCCGATCCGGGTGACCGCTCCTTCACAAATGCTTTGACATCAGCGGGCAGACCGTCGATAAACTGCTCAAGACGAATGAGGTCATAGAGGCTGTCAAAATCACGATTGCCTTTGGCAAGATGAAGCCAACGGTCCAAATACATCTTGCTGCGCTCCAACACCTGCTCGTATGTCTCGGAACCAACACGCTTGGCAGCGCGGAACTTCTCACTGTACGTCTTTGCCGTGCAATGGAAAGCTTTCAAAAGAGCATCCTTTAAAACATCATAGTCATCAGCTATTTCAACTGACAACTTCGTATAAACCTCGGCAGCTTTGCCCTTGAGGTGACCACTCAACCTGAGGGCCCAAGTCGAGACCTCCCACTTCATCTGCGTAGCAATACGCTCAAACTTGGCCAGGTACGTATCCACATCATCCCCATCGTCCAAATAAGGCAACCGAATTTTGTCGGCAATAATGCCAATGTCTGATTTCTTGGACGTGACTGAGGCGGCAGCCAAAGCAACCTGGTGAGCATGCGTTTGTTCCGGGTTGGCTAAAGCGTATGAGTGGCTTTCTTCTTCCATGGCGAGTCGGCGTTTCCTCTCCTCAACTTCTAAATCAAAGTTACGTTTCCTCTCTTCAACTTCTAAGTCATGCTTCCTCTCCTCAAGTTCTAA
>NC_090249.1:39933454-39938454 GCF_037325665.1 Littorina saxatilis | reverse complement strand
ACAGTCTTCAGTATCTTGGAGTTGGCCCCCCAATGTGTTCCCGAGAGCTTCTTTATCAAGGCAAGCCTCTTGATCCCCCTTTTCTCCATGTCTTTGATCTGGGGCTTCCAAGAGAGACGTGGATCCAGTTTTACCCCGACAAAAGTGGGAGTCTCAACTTGGGGCAGGGTTCTGTCGCCGAGCTTGATGGTGACTTTCTCTTTGGTGGTGGAGAGAGAGAACACAGTAGCCTGAGTTTTGACTTCGCTGACCTGAAGACCCCAATCTTCTGTCCACTGGTGTACGTCATGCACAGCGGTCTGGATCCTGCATGCTGCAGACGTGGCCAGGTCTGCTGCACTCCAGATGGCAAGATCATCTGCGTGCAGAGTGTTGGAGACATGGCGGGGGAGAACAGTGGTGATGTTGTTGATGTACAGGAGAAAGAGAGTTGGTGATACAACGCCTCCCTGGGGAACTCCTTCTCTCATCTTCACACTGTGGCTCAAGTGTCCGTCCGACTTGACTCTTGCTGATCTCAAGCACCTTCAGCAGAAGGCCCTCTCTCCACACTTTGTCAAAAGCCTTCGTCAGGTCAAAGAACAAGGCGACGACTTTTTTCTTTTCCTGGAACGCATGTTCTATGTCTTGGGCAATGAGGGCTAGCTGGTCTTCTGTGCTTCTGTGCCTTCTGTATCCAGTTTGTGTTGGTGACAGAATGTTACGGTCTTCAAGAAAGTAAAGGAGCCTTCTGTTGACCACTCTCTCCAAGAGTTTGCCCAGGCAGCTGAGGAGACTGATTGGTCGGTAGCTGTTTGGGTTCTAAGTGTCTAAAGATGCAGAAAATTAAAGGGAGAAGCGGAAACAGTGATGAGAAGGGAGAAAAAAAATATATCTCGTAAGAGGAGGTGTGTGAGAGAGAGAGAGAGAGAGAGAGTGAGAGAGAGAGACAGAGAGAGAAAGAGAGAGAGAGAGACAGAGAGAGAGACAGAGAGTGAGAGAGACAGAGAGAGAGAGAGAGAGAGAGAGAGAGAGAGAGAGAGAATGACAATGACAATGACAATTCTATATTTTGCGAGGGGGGGGAGAGAGAGAGAGAGAGAGAGAGAGAGAGAGAGAGAGAGAGAGAGAGAGAGAGAGAGAGAGAGAGGGGGGGGGGGAGAAAGACAGAGGAAAGGGGGAGAAAAAAAACCCAGAAAGAGAGAGAGAGAGAGAGACAGAGAGACAGAGACAGAGACAGAGACTGGGAGAGACAGAGACGGAGACAGAGACAGACAGTTATAGAGAGACCATGTCTGAGTGCGAGAGACGGAAAGTGACTTTACTTTTCAAAGTAGCTTTTCAGACATGACAATTTTCCTGTTTCAAGGCCGTTAGTCATGGAAATGGAACTCTGTCAGGAAAAATAATATTACATAACGAGTAAAGAAGGGAAGGAGAAAAGTAGGGGTTAGAAA
The DNA here is from genome assembly GCF_037325665.1 of Littorina saxatilis. Lineage (NCBI taxonomy): Eukaryota > Metazoa > Mollusca > Gastropoda > Littorinimorpha > Littorinidae > Littorina > Littorina saxatilis. Next base: position 39,937,018 of record NC_090249.1, on the reverse strand, counting down.
TTTGTTAATGTCAAGACCCCCCCCCCCCCCCCCCCCCTATAACCCATTCTTTCCTCCTTCTCTCCCCACCTGCCCGGTTTTCTGAATTAAGCTTCAAAGAATTCTCATCGACTGGCCGTGGCATGCCTTTCAGGAGTCGGTGATGAGTCTTCGACAAAGACCATATCGATCAAAAGCAAGACATTATTTGTGTGCGTGTCTTTTACTTCTTCTCTTTCTTCGTCTTCATTTGTAATCTCTGCTGCTTTTCATTTCCTTTTAGGGTGCAGGGCAGCGACTTTTGCCATTATAATGAGCTATGGTACCATATTATGTTACTGTACTGTAAGTTGGTTTCTTTAGTTAGAAAAAGAAAATGTAAAGGAAGAGAAGAGGAGAGGAAGAGGACCCTTCTTGTCTTTTTCTTTTTCATTTTCATCTTTAATACCTGCTGCTTTTCATTTCCTTTTTGGGTCCATGGGAGATGGTTTTGCTATAATTTTAGCTATGGTTCGTACAACGTACGGTCGGTATTATATTTTGACCTATTCCTTTGGGAGGAGGAGGAGGCGGAGGAGGAGGAGGAGGGACCGGCACGGTTGGCCTAGTGGTAAGGCGTACGCCCCGTGATCGGGAGGTCGTGGGTTCGAACCCCGGCCGGGTCATATCTAAGACTTTAAAATTGGCAATCTAGTGCCTGCTCTACCTGGCGTCTGGCATTATGGGGTTAGTGCTAGGACTGGTTGGTCCGGTGTCAGAATAATGTGACTGGGTGAGACATGAAGCCTGTGCTGCGACTTCTGTCTTGTGTGTGGTGCACGTTATATGTCAAAGCAGCACCGCCCTGATATGGCCCTTCGTGGTCGGCTGGGCGTTAAGCAAACAAACAAACAAACAAGGAGGAGGAGGAGGAGGAGGAGGAGGAGGAGGAGGAGGAGGAGGAGGAGGAGGAGGAGGAGGAGGAGGAGGAGGAGGAGGAGGAGGAGGAGGAGGAGGAGGAGGAGGAGGAGGAGGAGGAGGAGGAGGAGGAGGAGTTTATTTTCTTTCTTCATCGTCTTCATCTTTAATCCCTGCTGCTTTTCATTTCCTTAAGGTTCAGGACAGAGACTTTCGCTATTATAATTATGAGTTATGGTTCGTACTATTTGCGGTCGGTGTAAACTCCCTACTAGTTTGGGAGGAGGAGGGGGAGGAGAACGAGTAGGAGGTAGGAGGAGGAGGAAGAGGAGGAGGAGGAAAACATATATCTTTTTTCGTTAAAAACAGGCGGAGAATAAGCAAGGGGGATGGGGAGATGGGGGGATGGGGAGACGAGGGTAGGGGGTGGGGGTTGTGGGGGTCAGGGGGGAGGGGATGGGGGGAGGGGATAATGACGAGATAGCAATCTTTTCAAACTGGGAAAGGCCGGTAGGGTTATGCCCTGGGTGAATCGAAATAATTTGTTGTCCAAAACTACAAGGCTAGAAAAAACCCAAAAGACACAAGATAGATAGCAGTTTGAGAATAAAGAGAGAGCAAGGAAGAACGTTTCAAAGACAAGAGATGTAGATAATGGTTCAAAATTCGAACTATGAAGACAGCGAATGTTCAAGAAGAAAAAAAGATAGAGAACAGAGCAGTAATGGAAAGCAGCTCAGACGGAAATGCCGTTGATCAAGGATACGAACAAAACACATATTAAAAAGAAAAAGGCCAGAGAAAAAAGTTCTGAAACTTTGATCGAAACAGAGACAGAAAAAAAAAAAATAAAAAAATGATGCCAGTTATCCGATCCCACCCTGGAAAGAAATTCTAATCTCTCCCTTTTTTTTTTGTTGCACAGTTTTTTTTCTCTCCCTACCACATATGCATACCTTTTTTTCCTTTCTTTTTCCACCTCCTTTTTGTTGTTGATCTGAAGCTTCCTGATCCATTGCCCATCCAAAATTAGAGACATTGAAATGCAAGGGAGTTCACCTGATTAAGTTCCGTGTTCCCCCTATAATTATGCCACTTAGACATTTGACCCATGAGGTTATATTGACCGATAGACTCTCAGAAATCAATCCGACACTGCGTCTCTCGAGATCGAAGACTGACACGGAAAGCTGCAAGGACACACCGTATAACCGGTTGATACGAAGAAACTACCCACGCTCCGGTTCAATCGATTTCAGCTCTCACGCGGCAGCAAAGCGGGGTGAGTTGCTCCACAAATTGCATCATAACTTTCACAAAAAGACATTTTATCGTATTATTGTTGTTTGCACTTTAGCATAAGAAGTATGCGTACCATATTCCAGAATTATTTTATTATTTAAATGCACTTGTAAAAGGGGAGCAGAGAATATTGACACATTTCAAGCGTTCTGCGCCAAAATTTTGACTTTTCATTGTTATTATGGAATATTTAATGCAAGTAAAAGATTATAGTCAACGGGAAAGTCAAGATTAATCAATTCTTGAAACATGAGTGTACTTTTTGGTCTTTGAAAAGTTGCAATTCGATTACACGTCAAGAAATCGCGTAGCAACCCTACAAATTGCCGGTTGATACTCTCACGCTTGCTTTATTTTGAAAGGTTGCGACTCTCACGCATACTCGGTTGCGACTCTCACGCAGTTTTTCAAATGGAAAACGGAGAATATTTCATGTCTTAGCATGTTTACCTGTTTGGATTTGATGCAAAATCTCTTATGTAGTCTCTTAATGTTTAAAACCTCTCTCTATCTCTCACTATCTCTCACTATCTCTCTCTCTCTCTCTCTCTCTCTCTCTCTCTCTCTCTCTCAGTTTGACAGACAGGGTCCCGCCAGCATTCATCCACAAAGCATTGATTGACTTGCAGATCTGGTCTGTTTCAGAATCAGAGTCAGCAAAGGCAAAGTGATTGTCACTTTAATTGAAACTGACGTGAGTGACACCAGCGTTGGAGAGAGCATGTTGCGTCACTGAGATATGTTTTTTACACAGTCACTGGGTCAGAACGGCAGAAATCCAAAAGTGTATGGACAACCTGCAGGACTTTTCAACGTTCGAGAGAACCCAGTCCTACCACGGAAGAAGAAGAAGAAGAGGAAGAAGAAGAAATCAAGCGAGGACGAAGATCTGATCAGAGACCTGACTAACTTCACTAAGACAAAGAGTAGGAGAGTTTCTAATGAAATCAACGAGCCGAGCCAAAGTGTTAGTATTTACTTCATGTATTTCAGGTTTACATATTTACTCCACAATCCACTTCCAAACATGCCTCTGATACAGTTAGAAATGTAGTTAAATATAGTTTTTGATCATGAACAAGCAGAAATTCAAGTGAATCATGTCAAGAAAATCACCATGATCCTTGTTTTCCCCAATAACAGAGGATCTGCAACAGTGTGGGTTTTCTCGGACATTTACATTATCAAGGGTGTATTAGGGTATGAATGACAGCTCATACTGTCTGTAAAGAGGTGGTACACCCCGAGTTTGCCGAAACTACAATAGGGGAAAAGGGATCATAACAACGCTATGATGGGGAGAGGGGTCATGTATATATGTGTGTGTGGGGAGGGGGGGGGGAAAGAGAACAGGAATCAGTGGCAAAATACCGGACAAACAAAGAT
>NC_090249.1:39931636-39933254 GCF_037325665.1 Littorina saxatilis | reverse complement strand
GACAGAGACAGAGAGATTCTTCAGAAAACTTAAGACCCCAACAAAATTTGCAATTAATTTGTGTTCCTGTTAAAGTTAATCCATGGCATTAGAATTTAAATATTTTGAACGAACTGTGGTTGAAACTTAGGCACCAAATACCCCCCCCCCCCCTCCCCCACCCTCCGCAAAATGTCAAATCCAGTTTTCCATTTAGACGTCGTAATAAAGATAACAACAACGATCTATGGTGCCTAGGTGCTGACTAGATTTTTCGCCGATCTTGAACAATGGCGAAACCAACAGATGTGCGCCAGTCCTCGGAGTAAGATTTTTAGGAACTAAGAAAATAAAACAATGAAAAACAAAAGATTAATAGCGCTCTGCCGAATTTGTTTATGAATCTCACGTGTATTATTGAGGCAACCCTGTAACAATGACCGTATTTGTGTGTTCGTGAAAAACAAACCAGTCTTGATCGATGGACTATTTCGGGGTCAGGGATTAAAAAGTTGGTTCTTCTGAATGACTCTGCACGTAAGTGTTAGTAATTAAAGTTCCTTTGAGAATGAGGAACACATGAGCTTGTGATGATCATCAGTTCATGGAATGAAAGTTGCTTGTTCATTAATTTTCAGTGCTTGGTATGTGCTCAGGTGCCAGGAGATAATCGATTCCTCGTAATATTAACTTGGTCTTGTTGCACATGTCGTTTCAGAAACAAAAAAGCGGTTCAGTGTGGTCATACCAGAAACCTTGTTCATTTCAGCTATTATTGCTCTGTGTGCAGCTCCCCAGATACATGTGGGTGGGATAAAGAGAGAGAGAGAGAGAGAGAGAGAGAGAGAGAGAGAGAGAGAGAGAGAGAGAGAGGGAGAGGGAGAGAGAGGGGAGAGAGAGGGAGGGATTGAGAGAGAGAGAGAGAGAGAGAGAGAGAGAGAGAGAGAGAGAGAGAGAGAGAGAGAGAGAGAGAGAGAGAGACGAGAGATAGACAAACAAACCGACAGACAGACAGACAAACAAACCGACCGACAGACAGACAGACAGACAGACAGACAGACAGGCAGACAGACAGCAAGACAGACAGACAGACAGACAGACAACAAGGCAGACAGACAGACAGACAGACAGACGGACGGACGGACGGACGGACGGACGGACGGACAGACGGACAGACAGACAGACAGACAGACAGACAGACAAAAAAACAACGAGACAGAGACAGAGAGTGAGCTGTTCGAAAAGGAGGGAGTACAAAAATCAAGCGTCCTTAACCGCTAATCGTAAAAATACACAACATCCTACACCTCAAGATTGCGAGCTTCCGACACGCTAACGCGCACCGTTCTGCGCACACAAAGGAACAGTCAGGACAGACTATTAACCAATGGTGTGCTAACCGGAAGTTCAGGAAATTGCCGTTTTAGATGTCTCTCCTTGGTTGGCGCTTGATCAACACCTAGTCAACATATGAAGGTCATTTGGGGACGAAACTATACAGAATATCGCCGATCATATATCCCTGGCTTTGTTTCTTTACCCGAACAAAATATTAATGTTGGGATTGCAGACGAAACGATCAATCATTTTTCACGGGGTATGATACGTAATACTCGTTAATACTTGTTTAATCAGAGTA
>NC_090249.1:39911636-39926636 GCF_037325665.1 Littorina saxatilis | reverse complement strand
TGCTCGAAGGTCTGGCCGATTTGTTCTGTCGTTTTCAGATAAGTCACTAAACAATAAATTGTGTTTTAGGTTGTCGTTATTCATTTTGTGTGTTTGAACAGTGTAACTTTCCGAATTTAAACACATCGACTCATCAAAAACAGGAGTTTCTCTTCTGACTATTGAAGTAATTGAACACGTCTTGGCCCTTGCAATGTGCTTACGCTGTTTTGTTTCTTCATACTGATTTGTTTTCAATCCAGCTGATCGCATAAAAAGAATTACTGTAATTTGTTCTGATTGCTTGCTTCTCATTACACGTTTTTTTCTCTCACTTTGAAAGTTAATACTGCGTACTGGTTCGATCAAATGTCCCTGAAAATGAAATTTTGTCTATCGCAGCTGATACTTGTTACTCATCTTTTACGAAGTTTTGTTGTCATTTATTTTTCATCATGCGAGCTTAGACAATGAAACGACCCGTAGAAATCGGAATTCTGTCTGGTAGCGGTAGTACCGGTAATCACTAATAACTAATCTTAAACGAAGTTTTGCAGTCATTCATTTTTTTTTGCGAAACGAACCGTCGTAATCTGAATTTTGTCTGCTAATAGTAGTACTTAATCACTAATTACTCATCTTCAACGAAGTTTCGGGGCCATTTCTTTTTCGGGCTATGAGCTTGAACTGTTAAACGGACCGTGGCAATGTGAATTTAGTCTGCTGGTACTGGTACTAATTACTGGGCACTGACGAACTTTTATCGTTATCGATATTTCATTTTGAGGGATGAGGCAGTGTCTTCTCAACCATACGAGTCTGGATTCATTCATTTGGGTTCTAGCTATCTTGATGAGCGAGCCTAATAGTTATTGCAATTTTGTCTGCTGGACGTGCGTTAGTTGTTTCGTGGACCACGTCATTCGGAATTAATCGTCACACTGTGTTGATGAGTCACACAATAATATACAGTGGAACGCCTCTATTAGGATCTACACATATCTGAGAGAAAAAAAACCAGGTATTAAAATGGATGTATATTAACGGAGGGTCTGAACAGCAAATATGAGAAATCAAGGTCTTGAAAAAAAGGGGAAGGGGGTGTAAAATTGGGGAGGGGAGTGGCGGTCTTAAAGTGGGGTTTGGTCATTGCTCTTCAGACAGGAGTGTGTGTGTGTGTGTGTGGCTAAACGGGTGGTGAGTTGTAAAATAAGATGGCCACTCGTTGCTTTGAAGTTGGATGAATTCTTTTTCTTCGTCTAATCTCTTCGTTCGTTTTTCACCCTGAACTTTTAATTCGTCCTGTCTCTTCATTTCATTTTTTCTCTCGTCAGAATGAGATGTGGATGAGTAGTCAGCAGTAGAAGCAAGACATCGTCATCCTCGTCATTGCAGCAGTACTGGCGATAGCTACACGGGAGAAGGTGGAAGAAGATTAGCAGCGAGACTTGATGTTGTCATGGTGTCGTCGTCTCGTTGACATTTCAGAGAGACCTACCTTTCGATCTTACAATAAATGTATACATAAATCACCACAGATCTGTTCAGGCTTTGACGTGAAAGGGGGAAGGGGGGATGGGGGGGGGGGGGGGGGCGTGAGAGCAACCCTCAACTTACACACTACAAAATGTAAAAGTTTGTCCACTTATTGTACCGCGTGGGAATGTTTAGCACAGTGAATTTCAACATAGGTACACGTAGTAATAAAGATGAAAGTTACAGAACTAATAAACTCTGCACATAATAAAAAAAAAATAAAAAAAATAAAAAAACAAGAATGGCAAGTTATTGGAACGTTTAATATATGGAGGGAAAAAAAATAGAAAAAAAACCCACACGTTTCATTTACTGAGCTGCGACCCAGTTGCATCGCTTGTGTCTTCTGACCGAGATTCTTTGACAATGTCTCTGTATCATGATTTTTTTTTGTCTGTCTGTCTGTCCACTTAAAAGATCGTTGGTTCATAGTACATCAAATGTAACGTTTTGTTTTGTCATATATTACATTTTCCAATAACATACCATTCGTTGTTTTTAATTCTCAATTTTGGACGTTTGAAAGTCTGTTAGGTTTTTAGAATTCTATATACTGCAGAGAAAGTAGTCCCGCCATTGGCTTTTGGTGTGTTGAAGTGAAAAGATGCTCTTATTCCGTGTAAAAGTTTAGACGAATATAGTTATGGTGATATACCAAATGATGTACACGGACAAGAATGTATTTTAAAATTAATTTGTTTCATCTACGTTATTAATCCGCTCTCGTAAACTTCCAGAAAGCACAACTGAACACGCAAGACATGATTGAAATTGACCATTTCCTGGTAACATCATCTGGATTCGTTTACTTAAGAAATATAATTGATCCCTCCTCCTCCTTATTTACTTCTGACATTCAAGACGGATATATTGCTGAAATTCCGTAGATAGCTGCAAGCTCAGAAAATCTTGACATTGATTGGAAAGATATGTGAAAACGCGCGAGAGAAAGTTTGTGTGTGTGTATTGTTGACAATATGAGTGTTAACAGTCATGGAAGAGGGCAACGTTTGCTGAGTAAAATTACAACATTAGACTCATTCTACTCTCTTAGTTTGAAAATGTCAAGCTTCTGAATGTACATAAGCCTAGCACCCAGGTGTGTAAGAATTCAGCCCAGGGTTTGCACAGGAATACACAGTTGTAGACAAAAGTAATTAACTGTGCAGTTTTTATACTCTTGCTTCAACATTTGGTGCGTTGACCCTAAAACAACTTTATGAAGTATTTATTTGAAAATCCACTAATGGCTTATTCAAAACAAAAATGTTTTGAAATTAATTCATTAAAAATTCAACAGAGAAATCTCACAGACTGGAAGAAAGATGAAAGCAAAACCCTCTCGCTTCAGTCTTTAGAACGAACGATAGAAATAAGAAAGAAAGAAAATAAAGAAAGAAAGTAATAGATGAATAGATACAGAAAGAAAAGCCGTCAACTTCAATCCGTACAGAAACAAATCTAAAAAGAACAACAACATACAAGAACAGTGAAATAAAAAAGAAATTAAAAAAATAATAAGAAAAAACACACATTCAAAACAAGGGGCGTTAAATCTCACAACACGATCTCTCGCGCGGAAAGGACAGAAAAGGACGTTGATTCGGTTTCCTGTCGCAGCTGTGTCGGACGGGTAGGAGGCCATTTTGGAGTGGCAACGAAGGGTCTTTGCCAGGACGTTGAAACTGCAGATGCATCAGTCAGCTTAAGTGGATTTGCAAGAGATGTGCATACAGCCGTAGGGGTTAACAACGTGCTCCGTAAAGACTGAGGATCGAAGGGGGATGAACCGATGTTGCAAAGTACTGCTGCGCTAGCGCTGCAATGGCTGAGTCATTCACTCAGCTATGGTCGTCCACTTCTGCAAGTCTTCAAGGACGCTGTGGGGGGTGGGAGCTGCCGAGAGAGAGAGAGAGAGAGAGATAGAGAGAGAGAGAGAGAGAGAGAGAGAGAGAGAGAGAGAGAGAGAGAAGAATAGAGAGAGACAGAGAGAAAGTGAGAAAGAGATGATGATGATGATGATGATGATGATGATGATGATGATGATGATGATGATGATGATGATGATGGAGGAACTTTATTTTACAAGAAAAGAGAGAGAGAGAGAGACAGAGACAGAGACAGAGAGACAGAGACAGAGAGACAGAGAGAGAGAGACACAGACACAGACACAGACAGAGAGAGATGATGATGATGATGATGATGATGATGATGATGATGATGATGATGATGATGATGATGATGATGATAATGATTTCTCAATTAGATAGCAAAGCACTTGTGAACTTGATTTTACATTCGATTGCCCTTTCATGCTAGCCTTCATTCTATCTGTTTGCTTCCGTAAATAATATCAGCTCAAAAGTTTTGAATCAGTAAACTATAGTGAGCTGGTCAACGGCACCTCTTCCACCGATGTCCAATCTCCATACCACCCGCCCACCTTATCTACCGTGACATTAGCACATTTCTGGTATATGGTGTTTTCAGATATGAAAAGTTCAAGGGGGCACACGGTTACTGTAGGCGTGGAAACAGGTCTTATGACATTGTTGTTCAGCTTAATTTAATTAGTTTAGTAACACCTGCGAGAAAAGGACGTTCATAATGATACTCGAATGACTGTACTGTCTTACTATTCTCCGAAATTTCATGTAATTTCAATTTCTTATCTGTAGCGCTATAGCCAACACACACCCCCTACCCCCACCTCCAACCACCACTCCCGCCCTCCCCATCCCTCCAACCTAATTAAAAATCGAGAGCTGTTAAGAACAAGAAACTGCGATCATAAGTTGTAATGAAAGGCGGCATTCATTTTGTCATGTTTTTCTGAGTGACTCCAGTCTCTTAACGATATTAAACATTGGAGTCTTTGAAGTAAAAAGACACTTACAAGTACTCGTAGTGCCTAACTGAAAAATATTGTACAGGTTGTTGCTTTAACTGTGCACTAGTCATGGCTCCCCATATATAGCGCGCGTCCCTGCGTCCTATACGCACTAGAAGCCGAAAACACGTACTAGAAATGTATGGAAAGGGTCCCGGGACGCACTCATTTATAAAAGAGGGGTTCCTGGGACGCACTGAATACTTGTTTTCAGACTGCAATCTTCAGCTATTGTACACAGTACATTATTCGTGACCACAATGTTTTATAAGTACACCGGGACTTTTTGGCGTTTGGACCCATGGGACCCTCTAACATTTTGCAGTGGGGGTCCATGGACTCTCTAAAAATTGAATGTGGGGGTCCCGGGACCCTCTAGGAGAGGCGTCCGTGGGGAGCCTTGCTAGTCTTTCACCTATTCAGGAATCGAATCCTAAAAAACAAGAAATGTGCGTTTGAGAGGCAAGGGGTACAGAACAACAGTACAACAGTTCACAGCCTCTATTACTAGCTGGAGAGACCTTGCCACCATTACTGCCAGATTGGGTTGGATCTGTAAATCAGTGTCAAAGACTACAAGGAAATCTTGCCATAACGTGGAAGACGAAATAGGCCCTGTCATGGCGAATTATCACACTCGTTATGATTCCACGATTCCGTGGTTTCTCTTCAGTACACGAGAGAATCTGTCGCCTTTTCGTCCTGGCTATTTGCCACGCCGTCAGTTATTTCTCCTGGTCAGAGTACGAGTTGCATCGCCCAGGCTGTTTCTCGTTCTTGATGGATTTTCAGTGAGGGCAATTGTCTCACGTTGGTATTGATTGTATTCATATGCTGTTGATATAGAAACCCAATAGCAGTTAGAAACAGCAAGTATGTAAATTATTATTGAATGGTTGGAAGTAGACTTTGACATGTTTTAGTATATATACATATGCTCGCCTTGCCATGTTGGTTCTCGGCTAAGGCATTTGCCCTTGTTGGTATTTATTCTATGCCTGGTCTGATGGTAGACATGAGTCGTCAGAGAACAGCTTATATGTTCGAATTGCATCAATTGAAAATGTATTAAACTTAGTCTTTCAGATTCTCAAAAGTTGTCGGCTTCAGCTGATTTCACTTTGAAGGGGAAACTGCAAAACTACGCTCACAGTCTATCAGTGAAAGTACGTTTTTTTTCTTGTGCCTTTCGTTTTCTTCACTTTCGTTTATGTACCATTCGTCTTCTTTCTTACTTTTTTCACTTTCTTATTCTGCATCATTTTTCTTTTCTTAGATCCCCGTGTTTTCCTTTGTTTCTGCATTTCTGTCTTCTGAATTGTAAAAACATTTAAGACAGAACTTCAGACCTGCCCCGCCAGATCAATGATGCTAACTACAGCACTTCAATTTCACACAAAGCAACCGACTTTCAAAACACTTGTGTGTCACTTTCACGATCGTCTCTCCCCGTCAAGAAAGCATCACCGTCATCCGGGCAGCTAAAATTAGTGGGACGCAGACAATGACGTCATTTCCGCTACCGTTAATGGGCGGAGGGTAGATTTATCGCACGGCTAATGAGCGTTGCCCAACTCCCATTTTGGGGCTCGTCCGAGTCATTTGAGCTGGAACTGGAAAAGAGGGCGGGAGAGTTTTTGAGAGTTGGAAAACTCTTTTGCATTTCTTCCCGTTCATTTGTCTGGACAGGGGTAACGAGCGAGCCGGGCTAGGATAGAAATAACGAGCGACTTCATGACTGTGGCAATAACAGAGGCTGGTTTTTTTTTCTTCGTTTTTGTGCTGCAAGTCCAATGTCGGACTTTACTGCCCTCAACGTTTGCCTTCATTGGACACTGCAGGGGTCTAAACAATAGCAGGTGCACTTGGAGGAACGAATTTCACACACGCACAAACAGACAGACAGACCAACAGCCGCAAAAAAAACAAAAAACCACGTCACATACAGACAGACATACATACTCGCACACAGACACAGATGTACAGACAGAGGGAGAGACAGACACACGGACACACACAGACACACAGACATACACACACACACACACACACACACACACACACACAAACACACGCTGTACAGCAATTGTACATAGACAAAGTAAATGCGAAAGGGGGGGGGGGGGCTTTTACAAAAAGACGGACAGGTGGACAGACGGTCATCCGTACGCATAGAAACACCGAGGAGCGGGTACAGACAGACAGATAGACAGACAGACAGACAGACAGACAGACACATGCACGTCAAGCCTTCCATTATCTTCATTTCTTGTTTTACTACCCAAACCTCTTTTCTCCCCCCCCCCCTCTCTCCGACGACTCTCATATCTTTCCTCCATCCCCAAATCCGACCCCCATCCCATCCCCACCACCAACCATGCAATCTCCCAATCCTCTGATCGTTTCTCTCCTCTCAGGAAAAAAAGCAAACCTGGAACTGAGGACAACTGAAGAGGTCAAATCGATGCCAGGACTAATTGTGAAAACAAGAAGGACAAGAGGCGAAGCCTTCAAGGCTCCCGTAAGAAATCAACAAACAGTAACACAAACTCAATCACTCCGTCACACATACACACACACACACACACACACACACACACACACACACACACACACACACACACACACACACACACACACACACACACACAGTAAGCATAGGTGAAACTGTGCAAGAAAGCGAGACCCTGGATCTGCCAAGTAGTCTCGGCCCGCTCACAATAACAATGACCGAGACTTTCAGTAATTCCTTTGCGTGACGTCTAACCCTCTTACGTCATAATGTGACGTCTTCAAATAGTTTCTATCACACACGTCGAACACTTTTGACCGAGACTGACGTAATCCATAGACTCGGAAATGTTAAAGTTTCTATCACAGACATACACACGCACGCACGCACGCACATACGCACATACGCACATACGCACGCACGCACAGACAGACAAAGTTACGATCGCATAGGCTACACTTACGTGAGCCAAAAATACGGGTCACAGCAGGCATGAAATCTATAAGAAGCGAAGTCTTGAACTGAAACTTGGACAGTCGCCAGCCGACACTAGTGCACACCGCTCGATTTGTGCATTCTGACATGGATGAATCGTTGAAGTAGATGTCGTTTATCTTTGGTGTCCATAGTTGTGCACGGTGCATATGTAGGGACGAAAGTTGAGTGGGTTTAAAATCCAACATGAGGCAACAGTTTTGAAGGCTCACTTATCAAACATACAAAAATGTCATCTCTACTGTAACTCACACTTTTGAACTACTAAAGCGCCGACTTGTCTGTTTGCGGTTTTGTGTATGTGTTGCGGTTTATATACGCGATTTTGACTCTATCAGTAAACTCTGCGTACCCTCGTTGACTTTGTCGTGGGGACGAATTGCAATCCCACAAATACACAAATACACACAAACACACAGAGACCTGCACCACAATTGTGTTCTCCTTACAAGTACTTGTTAGTGTCTTGCGCACTAAATTAAAATCGTCCTTTGTCTTTTCAACGCTTGATGAAACTGAAAATAATTCAGTCGGGTTTCCCTTGAGGGTAATAAAATGTGACTTTAATTCTCTACAGAAATAGAGAAGGCAGCTCACTCTTCGGCAATTGGGATAATATACGACTCTAAATTGTGAAACTGTGTTGGCAAACGATGGATTTGTAAAGGACGCAACAAAGAAACAAAACATGCGAGTGAAACGAATGTCTCATTTGGCGTTTTCGTGCCTTGACTTTGCAAAACGTTGGTCCATGGTTTTTATGCTGCTGACGCTTGATTTACCAACAGAACAATCACCAGTTACTTGCCAGTTGCTCGCGCAGAGAGAGAGAGAGCGAGAGAGAGAGAGAGCGAGAGAGAGAGAGACAGAGACAGAGAGAAAGAGAGAGTGAGAGAAACAGAGAGAGAGAGAGAGAGAGACAGAGACAGAGAGAGAGAGAGACAGACAGAGAAAAAGACAGAGAGAGAGACAGAGATGAGCTGCATTTTCTCAAATGTCAATCTTTTAACGCACAAGCACGACAAAGTACATTGAAACTCGACGCTCTTGTGTTGAAATGCCGTTTCAAATCCAGAATTAAATCACAATAACATAGTCAATTGACTGGAATGACGTCAAAGCTTTTGCCAGTCTGCGCGTGGTTTGTGTCAATCGACCAATCAATGTTCCGTTCGTCATTAATGTATGCGGCAGCTCCAGTTCATTGATGCAACCATAAAAAATTCAAATGGAGGCTGCTGTATCATTTTGCAATGGAAATGTGCACACAAACAGCAATGGCTGACAGAAATTAGATGACAAATATTCCGGTCAAGCACGTTTTATTTTGTCGAAACAACGGCCCATAAAACATCCGTTGTGGAAAAAAGCAAACACCATTAGTTGTTCAAAAGCATACTATACTGGGTTGTAGTGTCGACCATACAGTTTCACTCTGCCTCTCACTCATTCCGTTATCCCATTTCTATCTTTCTTGATAAGGCCATTTTTAGACTTGACCCTCTTCTTCCTCCCCCTCCTTTTTGTTTGACACCCTGTATTTTTGGATCATATTTTTTTTACTCTTCATTCCTGTCCCTCCCTAAAACCTGTGATAGGTAATACCCTCTCTAACGCCTTCACCTCTCTTTACACCCCCGGTATAGGGGTGTGTATAGGTTTCGCTCGATGTGTTTGTTTGTTTGTTTGTTTGTTTGTGTTCGCATATAGATCTCAAGAATGAACGGACCGATCGTCACCAAACTTGGTGAACAGGTTCTATACATTCCTGAGACGGTCCTTACAAAAATTGGGACCAGTCAAACACACGGTTAGGGAGTTATTGGTGGATTAAAATTATACAAGGACTTATAGAGGGACATCTTAATGGTTAAAGGGAAATAACCATTCTCACTCAGTCACTGCCACCAACTGAGAAGGTTATTTCCCTTTGACGGGGGTGTTTTTCCTACCTCGTAGGAATTTCTTGTTTTGTTTCCCTTTGCTTCTGAAACTAGTGTTAGACTGTATCAGTTCCCTCTCCCTGTCCCCCCCCCCCTCTCTCTCTCTCTCTCTTTCTCTCTCCAACACATCACTCTCCTCTCCATTCCGGCGGCCAGTTTTTCGTCAAACTCGTGTTCGGTCACGATAATCCTTTATTTCTCACTCTCCAACTTCTTCCTCCCCCTCCCACTCCCTTTCTTCTGGGATCAATTTTTAGATCAATGACAGAACAAAGTCGACGCAATGTTGAAAAGCAGATTCCGGTAACATTATGGTGCCTCAACCTCCAGTTTCAAGGTTAGCAAACAACAATGGCTTCCAAGACAAAAGGGACACAACTCCGCGAGCAACGACTCGATTCCGCCTCCGTTTAAAAGAGTGGGTTGTGATGTGCAAATCGACTCGGCCCAGAGCAGAGACAATGGAACTCCTTAAAACGTTTTATTATTTAAAACTAACGGTCCGTGAACGAGTAGAAGTCACGTTCTGAGGCGATATGAAACGAGACTGGACGTGATCTCTTGAGAATACTCCAACCCCCACCACCCGCTCTTTTTTCTCTTCTTGAGACCGTTACTCGAGGGGTTTTCCGGCGAGAGAGAAGGGGAGAGAAAGACAGAGAGAGAGAGAGAGAGAGAGAGAGAGAGAGAGAGAGAGAGAGAGAGAGAGAGAGAGAGAGAGAGAGAGAGAGAGAGAGGGGAGGGATTTTTCGGTAAATATTCCACTAAGTGCTTTTCACGTGAAATGTCAAACTGACACCAAAGGCACAGTAAGCCTCCCGTAAACCTTCACAGATACTGTCAGGCTTTTATACACAGTACAAACACCCTTCCATTTGAACGCTCATCGAACGGGAACATCATAGGTGCCCAACGTAAAGAGCGAGCAATTTTCAAAGAATTAATTTTGCGGATTGTCTCCTCACACAATTGGACCGTGGTGCGTTTTGGCGCTAGACCTAACCTTTAAAATCTAAATAATAAATTGACAGCTTGTTACACAAACATTCTTAAATCATAAAAGAATTCTTTTTTCATCAAGACAAAATCAGTACAATTCCGGAAGCAGGGTCACGCAAGGTCGTGGTTCTCGTAGCAGACGATGGTTTATGGCTATCGCCAGTTCCTCTGAACGGTCAAAAGCCATCGCTAGAGTTCTTGTGAACCACAGCCGTTTGTGACTGACTGACTATTAGGGTTTAACATCCTTTTAGACCAACTGGTCTATATTGGGACAGGTATTGGTAATACGCTGAAGATATGGTGTGATACTTTGATTCGAACAAGCCCGCTGTGGCTGTCTTCTTCGACACACCAGCATTGGGTTTGTCTCGTCAAAGTATCGAGATACGATCATGATAATCAGAGACGAGAGATGATGCATGCGTGTCTTCGTGTTTTCCAAGCCCTGAGACTTTCGCTGTGAACGTGGGATTTTTTCGTGCGCATGTGTGCACACGGGGGTGTTCGGACACCGAAGAGAGTCTGCACAAAGTTGGCTCCGAGAAATAAATCTCTCGCCGAACGTGGGGATCGAACCCACGCTGATAGCGACCAACTGGCTACAAAGCCAGCGCGCTACCAACTGAGCTACGTCCCCGCCCCTCAGCCGTTTGTTTCGTGCATAGTCAGAGGTACATAATAACGTGCTATTGCAGATGAGCTCACAGCGAATTACAAACTGACGACAACATTGTGAAAAAGGGAAACTGGATCACACGGGTTAAACGATGGCTCAGGGGTAAGATAAACCACGCAAAAATAAATTCTTTGAAAATTGCTCGCTCTTTACGGTGGATGTTCTCAAGCGGTGAGTGTTTAAATGAAAGGGTGTTTGTTCTGTGTGTAAAAGCCTGACAGTATTTGTGATGGTTTACGGGAGACTCACTGTGCCTTTAACGAACAGGTTGTCTGCAAATACAGTTGCTGTCTCATTTATTTTTATTTTGCATGCTTTTCATATTCTAATGATTAGGTTGAACTCGCAGCACAGGTTAACTATATAATACATGTGTTTATTGAAGACAGATATCACATAAATAAACATTTTAAAATGCACTAACCACTCCGGCTGAAAACAACTTAACAAAAAGAGAGAGAGAGAGAGAGAGAGAGAGAGAGAGAGAGAGAGAGAGAGAGAGAGAGAGAGAGAGACAGAGACAGAGACAGACAGACGGACAGACAGACATGCAGGCAGACAGACGGACAGTAACAGAGACAGGGAGAGGAAGAGACAGAGACAGAGGCAGAAACAAATTTCCATTGATTACTTCACGGCCATTTTCATGGAAAACTATTTTTTAAACCCTCTTTGTGAGCCGGTACTCTCTTGCAGAACTATATCTCCTTTTAAAGAGACTAAAAACATCCGCTGTCCTTGGGCACGGCGATTGTGTTGACTTTCAGGGAATGAGCTTTCTGATAAAAATCATAGTTCAACACTTTGCAAGATGACACCTCTTAACCAACTACAAACCTTCGATTAAAGCCCTTTCTTTTCCCTCTGTCGTCACCCCCTCCATCCCTTCCTGTTTAAATCCCCTGAATGATTCAGAAACTGGCCTTGACTAATCCATCAGACAGAGTCACTTTTTCAACAGTACCACTGTTTTGCAAGCTAACACTGCCTCCCATACAAAGGAGAGGATGTCAGGGGGATCGTAGTCTCGGTCAACTTTTAACGCAGTTTTAACAGCGTGTGCCACGTGCGAGAACAAAAAGAGGTCAAGTTTGGGACTTCTTCACTGCACGCTCCTTCCAGATGTGAGGTCATGTGACCTTTATTGTCAGGGCCCACGTGTGTGTGGTTTAAAATTACCGTAAAATAGTCTCTTGATTAATTACTGTTGTGATACCTCAACTTCGCCACGTGTGAAATTTTGCAAGACTTTTTGTTGTCACCGTCGTTTTGGTTTAATTAATGACTGGGAAATTTGAATTTTACGGCAGTTCGAATCGACTTCCAGAAGGTCGTAAAAAGTTGTGGAAACGGATGCAGGCGGAAAGCCTTCTGGCAGAAACTCCTCTCAATTTAAGAGCCGTGTGCAGGACTTGAGTGATTCAGACATGAATGATTTCATGACCAGGAAGTTTGCACAACAATTTGAACCAAGTTATGCGGGCGGAAAAATTTGCTCACGCGTTCGATATTGTTTTAAAAGGTTGTGAGGTAACCTCATTCTCGTGAAAAGGCTATTTACTCATCTGGACAAAATAGAAAGCGAAAAGAAATATTTGTTTAATATCAGCGATACCTGAGGCTACTGTTCATCGATTTCTCGCGCTGGCATATTTGAATGATACAATTGTTTTGGAAATGTTTAATGTTAGTTCTTGTTTACTTGACTGTTTATTTTTCCAAAAGAGCACATGGCTTTGCTTTGCTGCGATCGTATGCTGAAAGTCAAGTAGTGAAGACATTAAAGCACATGAGAAAATCATACTTTCTAGTGAACTATGGAGGGTGAACAATTGATTGTCCCATGCGCATCCTCCAAAACATTCGTGTACACACACGTCACATGCATATTTGAATACTTTTATGGCAATTTGCTTTTCCCAGAGATTGCAACCCAAATGTCCACAAGGAAAACATTTAAGGCCTTTCAAAGTTACCATGACAATCAACATTACGAGTATCAAGGGAACTTGCAAAAAACAACTTATTTACATTTGTTTTGGTCAAATCCACTCGGTTATGCTGCCAGTTTTTGATACGGTTACAATTACTTTAAATTATCCTTTGACAGAGAAAATACGTTTATTTGTATTTGTGTGACACACAATCTGCTACGGATCGTCTGCTCGTTTGTGTCAAAGTCTCACAATCCCACGGTCAATCGGGAAGGTTGTCTGCGCTGCTGGGATGTTTCCGGGATTTAATATATTCTTCGGCAAATCCTCCAAGTGGTTGCCTGGCCATGGGAGTTTCAGCAATAGCCTCAACAAGAAGAAGAAGAAGAAGAAGAAGAAGAAGAAGAAGAAGAAGAAGAAGAAGAAGAAGAAGAAGAAGAAGAAGAAGAAGAAGAAGAAGAAGAAGAAGAAGAAGAAGAAGAAGAAGAAGAAGAAGAAGAAGAAGAAGAAGAAGAAGAAGAAGAAGAAGAAGAAGAACAACAACAACAACAACAACAACAACAACAAAAACAACAACAACAACAACAACAACAACAACAACAAAGCAAAAAAAAATACACAATATTTCACAATATATGTATATGTTTTAACTGTCATTTTACCATTTACTGTAGTCTTTGTTCATTACATTATTTTGTGCATGTCCAAACGCACTTTGAAATCAGTTGTTGTAGGCATGCTTAGCCCTTATAAGATTTCATTGAGTATTTTATTTTAAATTAAATGTATTTACCAAGGTCGTTTGAGAACAGTGTGTACCAACCTTATTTAAAAAGAATGCTGACCAAACTTTGAAAGTAAAAGCAGAAGTGAACTTCTTGGATAATACATTCCAGCCCACCACTGTCTCAACACTAAACGTTCACCTAAGGCATACTTACAGAACAGCAGCAAAAGCATCCAATCAAATCGATTTCTGTTCGGGGTAGAGGACATTTTGAGAACGGATCAGTGTACCTTTTATGGGAAAGAAAATGAATTTGTGGCTTGTTGGGCGGGAGCGCCTCTTTGATCTTCTATCAGTTTCTTTTTTTAGGTTATTTCGTGTTGGCCATAATGGCTAACCGTACATCAAGGCTATCTCTTTTTATGTTCGTCAAGTCTCGCTACGCAACCTGAAGCGTCGGCGTAACAGATCTTTTTAACGAGACAACAGTGCCAGCCGCCGATAAGAAATGATCAACGAAAAGTTTCAATTTCCTTTTGTTGAGCCTGTCTGAAAAAGTAGTGCTTTTACTTAATCCAAGTTTCTGTTTTTATTTTTGTCGATTTATTTTAGGGGATGATGCATGAGTGGGTTTAGGCAAGCGTGGGCGGTTTTCACTATCTATAATGACTTATGTCGAAGAATATTTTTGAGGCTGTCTCAAGTAGGTTGTGCCAGTCCGAGCTGTGTTGTTTTGTGTCCAATTTTTTTTTTAATATTTTTTTTTATATATTATCTCATGTTTTACTGTAGTTTTTGGAAATAGGAAGGAGTGGGGCAGGAAACAAAGTGAGAGCTTGGTTTCGGTAGTTTTTCGACTGTCAGTTCCTACAAAAGTTAATCTTTAAGGCTTTTGTAAAAAGCAGTTCTCATCTCCGAGCTTATTTTTTTTGTCTTTTTCTTGTTTTTGCTGTTGATTGTTTTTGTCTGTTTGTCTTTTTTATATTTAGTCAAGTTTTTTGTTGTTGCCGGGAGTGGGTGGGTGGGGTGGGGTGGGGTGGAAGGGTGTGGGAGGAGGAGGAAGAGTGTAAGAGGGTCGGCATGGAGCGGGAGGGGGGTTCCATCATCTTTTTTTTTTAACTGTCAGTTTGTACCCAAGTATCTTTTTTTTCGTGAAATAAGTAGTTTTCATCGGAGTCATTTTGTGTGTTTGTCTCTAAATCCGTTTTGCAAGGCGGTTGTGATGATGGGAGGAGTAGGATCGAAGAGAGCAATCTTGACTCGTGAGGGGAGGGTTTAGTGTGATCATTTTTAGACTTTTAAAGAC
>NC_090249.1:39901636-39906636 GCF_037325665.1 Littorina saxatilis | reverse complement strand
TTACGAATTCACGGATGAAAATCGTTTGTTCCTTTCAATGCTTGTTATTCTCTCAGTAGGTGCCAGGAGATTGGTTCCCCATAACTCTCACTTACTCTTGTTGCATATGCCAGTTACATTTACAACACGCTTACGTCCCTTTGTTTCTCAGATCGTTCCATCAAAGATTAAGTGCAGTATTAATGGCGTTAACCGGAAATGTACGGTATTTTGCGGGGTTTACACGCAAGAAAAGAAACCCCCATCCAGTCCTTCTTACCGGTTTTCATTGCATTTGACGGGGTGTATTATTTTCGTAACAAAATGATAGCCATTCCTATGTTATCAGGCTAGGCCTTAATTTTCCCGGCTGCCTGTGACCAAGTGACCTTGCCTTTTGTGCTACTGAAGTTTAAGCGCGCTTATATCAAGTTTTTGTTTAGTTTTACGAACGTACACAATAATAATAGCACCTCTTTTCATCATGGAGTAATCGGCCAGTCAAGAGGACTAAATGAAAACATCACAGAGAGACAATCGGCTTAGACCATAAACTGTCTCCCTCTTCAATTCAAACAGGCATTATCCGATCGAAAATAAACACTCCCAGACACACGCGCAAGTCAATAGTACAACACTCTATGCTTACAAAAGTTACTTGTATTTCCAATTCCGCTTAGTTACCGTCACAAGGCTAATCAGACTGGAGATCGCTGTCAGACTGAGGTCTATCAATCTCCTCGTAGCTATACAGGAAAACTAACGATTTATTCTCATCTGACTTGTAGATTTCAGTCAATCAGACCCCCTCCCCAGTCATCCCCAGCCCGTACCCGTCCACCATGCCACGGCTACATTGCATACTCTGTGTAGCTGACTCCAGAATCAAAAACCAAGTTTGTACGTAACGGGGCGGGGATATAGCTCAGTTAGTAGCGCGCTGGATTTGTATTCAGTTGGCCGCTTTCAGCGCGAGTTCGATCCCAGGTTCGGCGGAAATTTATTTCACAGAGTCAACTTTGTGTGCAGACTCTCTTCGGTGTCCGAACCACCCCCCGTGTATACTACATTGGGTGTGCACGTTAAAGATCCCACGATTGACAAAAGGGTCTTTCCTGGCAAAATTGCTTAGGCACAGTTAATAATTGTCTACCATACCCGTGTGACTTGGAATAAGGCCGTGAAAGGTAAATATGCGCCGACATGGCTGCAATTTACTGGCCGTATAAAATTTCATCTCACACGGCATCACTGCAGAGCGCCTAGAACTGTACCCACGGAATATGCGCGAGATAAGCTTCATTGATTGATTGATTGTAACTAGAACGTTTGAATATTGACAAAACAAAACGTTACGTTCTCTGACCTTCGACCCAGCGGTCTTGAAAGTGGACAGACTGACAAACACTTATAGCACAGGAAATAAACTTATCTGACAAATTGTCCAGAAGCTGGCTCGGAAGACACAAGCGAGACAATGAATTCTGCATTTCTATTCTCAATTTTGGAACGTTGGCAGAGCTATTTGATTTTGGATTTGTAGCTGTCTCCAACTTTGGCTTTGTTGCACTCTTGCAAAACTGTCTTCCACTTTTATTAATTAAAATGCAAAAAATAAAACACGCCTTAAAAACGCAAAGACAGTAAGGAAAACCGAAAAATCGGAAGAAAGAAACGAAAAAGCAAGCAAGAAAGCAGACAAACAAACAGCAGGAAATATCATGCTACGTAGACAAAAAGAAAAATAGAAAGAAAAAACAAAACAATCAACAGGCATGTAACACTGTAATTTCACGTGGTCTATTGGGCTGTCACAGCAATGCTTGGAACCAGGTTTTTCTGTGAGCAATTGACAATCGTCACGCTAGCATACCATATATTCATCCACCTGCTCGTGTACTCTCATGGCCTTCTAGTCAGAGACACACACATGATTGTACACGCAGTAAAACACAGACACAAACACAGATACACCGACACAAGCTTGCACAGTCAAACAGACAAGAGACAGACAGAGAGACAGACAGACCGACAGACATGCATGAGCACACACACACACACACACACACACACACACACATACACACACATACACACACACACATATATACACACACAAACACACACACATTCGTACACACACACACACTCACATACACACAAACACACACTCGCGCGCGCGCGCGTACACGCACAGACAGACAGACAGACAGACAGACAGACAGACAGACAGACACGCACGCACGCACGCACGCACGCACAGACAGACAGACAGACAAGCACGCACGCACGCATGCACACACACACACACGCACGCACGCACGCACGCACGCACACACACACACACACACCCACATACACACACACACACGCACGCACACACACACACACACACACACACACACACACACACACACACACACACAGGCACACACACACACACATCAACTCGAACTTCTACCAACCTACTTCACAGTCTTTGATTTACACAACAAACACACGTACGCCGATAATTCTTTGCCATGCTTTTCTTTTTCCTCCTCTTGCTGTGAAGATCTCTCCCATGGCGATAGCATTTAAAAAGGGGGGAAAACCAAAGCAAAAACAGAAGAGAAAAAAGTCCGGGCATGGCATATTCGCCATGTGAGACAGACTTTGCCCAGTAAAATTAAATAATCGATTCTTCTATCTGACTCACACGTTTGGGATACATGTATCCTAACACTTTTCACTCTTAGTTTTTGTCCCTCAGCGTTGCTAAGTAGTCTTTCGGGCTCTTTGGTTTATATACCGTTCTACTGTTGTCGGTGACCATTATGCAACAGTGTGCTTCTTCCTATGGTCACACTGATGGTGCGAGGACAGCCTCATTCGTTAAGTGTGTAGTAAACTGATCGTACGGTTTATGAACGCTTTTGGCCATATCCAAGAAAACTTTGGAAGGGTACAATAAAATAAGGCTTTCAGTGCCCAGAGGGGTCTCTATGGGTCTCTAGATTCCTTTCAGGTGCTCGATCCCGTTGGCACTGCACGTGGAAAGGAAGAGGTCCCTTTAATTTGGTCTGTGCAATTCCCCCCTCTCTACCCCCCCCCCCCCCCCCCCATCGAGGTTGTGCGCGTGTGCTTCATATTTCCTTCACTTAAAGAAAGCGAACAGGTAAAATCTTGTAATAATTATAAGTAATATTAATAAAAATCTGTATTTTCAAGCCATAAGTTTTAAGTTACAGAATATGAATGTGGCTGGGGGTACCTTGAATGACTTTTTGCACACAAACCTCAGTGTCTGACTCTGATGGTGACCAGACGCACAGCCCTGGGCGAAGAGGACTAGGTAAGCTAAGTAAGTACCCGCAAATGATGCACGCAGTCCTTTGCTTGACTCTATGGGCGGATCTTGACATTTACCAGAAAAAAACCTCATTGTACTTAGCTGCTAGCACTTCCCCTTCTGTGACAAGTAATGCAGAAAATGTCTTCGATGTTCACAGCAGGCTGCATTATTGTGCTCGGGCGAGACTGTGCGCGGCTTGAGCCCAAAATGAGATTTTCCCGAGGTCGTTGAGTATACTTACCCAAAGAAGTAGGTGCTGTCAGCCGAGATGGTACTCGTTCTGTAGTCCACCTAAGGAACAACTATGCATAATCTCCCCCAAGAGCTATACAGTTCGGGGTGGGGGTAGTTCTTATGTCACCACACAACAGGAGTACCTTGAAATAAGTGTTTGAGCGTTCAGTTCTTCGAATTGGTAACGGCTGGTTTTGAGTGGCAGTTTCAGAGTGTTTTATTCTTGCAAGTTAAGAGATTGGAACCCGTGACCGCCGGGTCAGAATTTGTGGTTGAGCGTTCTACCGATTGAGCCAACCCGACACACTGTTTACCGGGGTGAAAATAGAAATTGTAACTTAATATAAAACATAAAATATAAAATATAAAACGTGAGTTCTCGAGCATGTGTGTCGTCGAATTTCGAGTTTCTCCGTTCGTATTTGTGTACTGTACGTTCTGTCGATCTCAATGTTCGGGGTACGTTAAGTTGATAACTGATATAATTATGCTCCCGTTCACTTCGTAGCAGTTTGGGAAGAGAGAGAGAGAGAGAGAGAGAGAGAGAGAGAGAGAGAGAGAGAGAGAGAGAGAGAGAGAGAGAGACTGAGAGAGAGAGAGAGAGAAAGAGAGAGAGAGAGAGAGAGAGAGAGAGAGAGAGAGAGAGAGAGAGAGAGAGACACACACACACAGAGACAGAGAGAGACAGAGAGAGACAGAGAGAGACAGAGACAGAGACAGACAGACAGACAGACAGAGAATGAAAGAGATAGAGATAGAGACAGTGAAAGAGAGAAAAAGAGAGAAACAGAGACGACATAGAGAAAAAAAATCGAGAGAAAATTAAGGCACACTCCATAATAATTTTCCCTCACACACAAACAAAAACATTTCATTCACAAAACTCACATCGCCACATTAAACGAGAAAACCACAGGCCTGTGCGTCCCTCGAACCCACTGCAATAAACAAGGCTTGAAAGGAATTACAAATGACATCTCTATTTTTCATATCGAAAATCTGGGATTATTTTGTCTGCCCTAAACACTTTTTTGCTAATTCAGATTTATCAGCGGACGAAGAATTTTTTTGTTTTTGTTTTTTTGTTTTTGCAGTAGACTTTAGCTGCACTTTGCTGGATGCAGACCACAGAAAAAGCTAATGAATAGAAACAAATAACAAGTCGCGTAAGGCGAAAATACAATATTTAGTCAAGTAGCTGTCGAACTCACAGAATGAAGCTGAACGCAATGCCATTTTTCAGCAAGAGCGTATACTCGTAGCATCGTCAGTCCACCGCTCATGGCAAAGGCAGTGAAATTGACAAGAAGAGCGGGGTAGTAGTTGCGCTAAGAAGGATAGCACGCTTTTCTGTACCTCTCTTTGTTTTAACTTTCTGAGCGTGTTTTTAATCCAAACATATCATATCTATATGTTTTTGGAATCAGGAACCGACAAGGAATAAGATGAAAGT
>NC_090249.1:39881636-39896636 GCF_037325665.1 Littorina saxatilis | reverse complement strand
ATCTGCTTCTTCTTTTCCCTCCCACCCCTCATGTCTCTGCTCTCTTTTTTATATTTAGTCAAGTTTTGACTAAATATTTTAACATCGAGGGGGAATCGAAACGAGGGTCGTGGTGTATGTGCGTCTGTCTGTGTGTGTGTGTGTGTGTGTAGAGCGATTCAGACTAAACTACTGGACCGATCTTTATGAAATTTGACATGAGAGTTCCTGGGTATGAAATCCCCGAACGTTTTTTTCATTTTTTTGATAAATGTCTTTGATGACGTCATATCCGGCTTTTCGTGAAAGTTGAGGCGGCACTGTCACGCCCTCATTTTTCAACCAAATTGGTTGAAATTTTGGTCAAGTACTCTTCGACGAAGCCCGGGGTTCGGTATTGCATTTCAGCTTGGTGGCTTAAAAATTAATTAATGACTTTGGTCATTAAAAATCGGAAAATTGTAAAAAAAAATAAAAATTTATAAAACGATCCAAATTTACGTTTATCTTATTCTCCATCATTTGCTGATTCCAAAAACATATAAATATGTTATATTCGGATTAAAAACAAGCTCTGAAAATTAAATATATAAAAATTATTATCAAAATTTTTTTTCGAAATCAATTTAAAAACACTTTCATCTTATTCCTTGTCGGTTCCTGATTCCAAAAATATATAGATATGATATGTTTGGATTAAAAACACGCTCAGAAAGTTAAAACGAAGAAAGGTACAGAAAAGCGTGCTATCCTTCTTAGCGCAACGAATACCCCGCTCTTCTTGTCAATTCCACGTGCACTGCCTTTGCCACGGGCGGTGGAGTGACGATGCTACGAGTATACGGTCTTGCTGCGTTGCGTTGCGTTCAGTTTCATTCTGTGAGTTCGACAGCTACTTGACTAAATATTGTATTTTCGCCTTACGCGACTTGTTTTTTTTTACATCTGCTGTTTTTGTGTGCAGTTTCTTCTTTTTATAACTTTTATGTCTACATGTCTGTCTCTCTGTCTGTTTGTCTCCTTTTCTCTTTTATTCTCTGTCTTTTTTTCGCCCCTTTTTTTCTGTTTCTATCAGATAGCCTCAGTCTCCTTTTCTTTTCCGCCTATCCGTTGCATCCAGATACACGATCATAGAAACAATATACATCACCCAGTGTCTTCAAAGTGTCCGGAACTGCCGCCATTTTGGCCATCGGAGCGCCCCCTGTTCCTGAATGGCTGATTTACACGTCTCCAAGGGGAGGTAATAGTTTCAGACCTCATTTGCTCTTAATAGGTTTCATGCGGAGAATTCTCAGGGCCTTTCTCTGTGCATTCATGAGCATTTGGGCGGGGGTGGGAGGGGTTTGGTGAGGGTGGCGGTGGAAGTGGGATGGGGGAATGAAGGAGGGGGAGTTAAGAGATTAAAGTGAAGACACGAAGCTGACGTGAACGTGACTCCAGCGTCAATATTACAGGGCTCTAGATGATCGGACGTGTAGCAAAGACCTTTACGTGTACGTGTAGATATTGCATCACCCCTGACTCACTTTTTTCTCCAATGTTCCAAACGCATACGTTGTTTTGCTACCACCAAGACTGCAGATCTTGGCAAACGCGTGACGTAAAAACTAGATTTGATGACGTTACCCGTACACGTTCCCGTACACGTCCTCAAAAGTGCCACATCTATATAGATCTTGCTATTACATGATTGTGCTGTAAAAAAACAAAACAAAAAACCGCTGAGCCTCACCAGTCCTAACGGAAGCGTTTCAACCTCAATATCAAATGAATGCATACGCTTAGCACAGTTCTTGCTTATGTGTAAGGTCAAGTGACCTCTATATAAAGCAGAAGTTTCCGGAATCAATTTAACAAACTGTCTATGTTCTTGCTTTAATTTTAAAGTGTGTAGCGGTGTGCGAGCTCTATGATTCTGTTCTGATTAATTTTAAAGTGTCTATTCGAATCATTGGTCTGCAAAAGGAATATTTCCAAAACCGACAGAATTAAAGATGTTGTACATGGCAGACCACGTTTTTTACAATCGGGAAGCTTTTTTTCTGGGCTTGACCGTCAGTGGGGATTGGCCGGCTGTGCTTAAAATGCGATTTGTCACGATTTGGCATAGGAAGCACTGACATGGTAAAAGAAGAATGCGCCATTCTCCAGAGGCAGCTGGTACTGTAGTCGCCGGGTGTCTGCTTGTCTTATGAAGGGCGAATAAGAGTGTTGGAGTCTTACTTTGCATGCGTTCTGTCGGTGTCTCTGTCCGTGTGTCCGTGTGTCCGTGTGTCCATCTGTCTGTCTGTTTGTCTTTCCCTTCTGTGCGTGCGTGTGTGCATGCGTGTGTTCTAAGACCTCAACAACCCCTACTTGATGTAGGTATGCAAGGATCACCACCACCACCACCCCACCCCACCACTCAACACATCCTATCTGCCATCCTCCGACATTAAGTTCTCAGCTTCAAAGCCACCATATTCCTCTTGCAGACATCCGTATGTTCATTAGAGTCTGGTTTCAGCTCAGAAATACGCAATGATGTGCATGTTAGAAGATTATTGTAACTCACGTGTGGTCTGGCTGTGCATAATTAGGAACAACGTACATTATGTACACTTTCTCAACGAGCTAAATTAATCAAAACAGACATTCATTTATCGAGCTAAGACGTACATAATTTCCGTCCGTTTGTTTGTCCATTAAGGACTGTGCTTTTACTTCTGAACTTGTAATCAAAGTTACTTTAAACATTAGTGCACTGTGTATAACATTTTAGTCAAGTTTGTTTCATGCACGTTCCATTTTTCATGTTCGGAGCTATTGTGAGAGTTTAGCTGTTACAATGGTTCTTAATGTTCTGGTGCCGTCGTGTAAAGCTTCATTTGAGGAAGAAGAATTGCCATGTTCAAGGTTGTATTCACGGGCAAAAGTACAGATTTGACCCCAAAGAAGAAAGACCTTGCTTACTGCCGTAAGATATATAGATTTAAAGCATACGCGTACTGCTTGAATGATAACTTAAATGTTGTACATCCGTGTACCATTAATTTCTGTGAATGTCTGCTGATTCTCGCGAATTTTGCTGCACTGAACGTTTTTCATGCAAACAGCATATATATGGATTTTATTCATAATACTGCATCAGTCGTAACTGAAACTCTCAAAATCCAATCATTAACTCCCGTGAATTTCTGGTTAATTTTCTGCATGAATATTGTTCATGCACACAGCATGCATTAATGACAAATTGAAATTTGCACCGTTACTAAAAGAACTACGTGATTATGTTAAAAATAAATCTGCATAGAAATGACATTCTGATTTAACGTTTGCCCTAGATAATTGTATTCATTTGTAATTCATGAAACCGTTTTGGGTTAATGACGCGTGAAGGTAATGTCCATGTTTACGTTGGTTGAATTGAGCGGAATTAAATCGAGTGCACTCCAAACCTGAAAATTGAGGAAGTAAAGGGAAAAGCACCAACAAATGACAAATACAGTAATGATAGCAACACGAAGGGATTAAAGTCTGGCATTTCCTCCTTGGCTGATGTCAGTTTGATATCGAAAAAAACCACCACAAAAAACCGTCTACATATTCTTGTCAATGTCGTTGTTGTTGTTGTTGCTGTTGTTGCTGTTGTTGTTGCTGTTGTTGTTGTTGTTGTTGTTGTTGTTGTTGTTGTTGTTGTTTCTTCTGGTGTCCTGCTGTTACTGCATGCTTCTCTTACTACCGGAGGTTGTCGTTGCTCAGCGTTGCTATCCGTGCTGTTTTTGTTGTTGGTGCTGCCTGCAGTTGTTGTTGTTGTTGTTGTTGTTGTTGTTGTTGTTGTTGTTGTTGTTGTTGTTTGTTGTTATTGCCCTGCTGTTACTACTGCTCTTGCTACCTAGGTTGTCGTTGCTCAGTGTTGCTATACCTGCTGTTATTTGTATTGCTGCTGCTGCTGTTGGTTGTTGTTGTTGTTGTTGTTGTTGTTGTTGTGTTGTTGTTGGTGGTGGTGGTAGTGGTGATGTTGGTGGTGTTGTCGTCGTCGTTGTCGTTATTTTCGTTTTTCATTTATACTACTGGTTTCCTAGTTAATTGCTAGTGATAGAATGTTTTTCTTTAACACTGTTCTCATTTGCAACAATACACTCGCTGCCCTAGTGTGAGTACTTGTACCAACGCCTGAAAACATTCTTTTGAAATTAAAAAGGAGAACGAGAACTAGCCCTCATGAGCTCAGTCAGTGTTTTGTTATTGACAGTCTTATTTATAGATGCCATTCCTTCGCACGTGAACCATCATGCACAGTAGGCTGGGAAGCGTTTGGATGTGTGCGAAGTAATTGCTATAAAATTCATTTTAGGTGCAGTTGATTCATTTCAGTGTGCCTGCACACATCTAATCGAGTTGGCCGGGAAAAAACCATGCGATGAGTCCGAAATATCGTACATTTTATTTTAGTTTTCGGAGCGACAGTTTTTCACAAGCTACCCAAGGAAACTATTCAATAACATCACACGATAGCTTAATCAGCATGGCGTAAGCAGTTTATTGGTCTCATCTATGTATAGATATATTTGTTTGTTTCCCAGGGGCGCATTTCACTGCTCGCATTATAATGATTGTTAGGCGATTGCAGATTCAGTCTTTGTCTATGTGCCTTGTGAAATTATGTCCATTGAGAACAACGTGGATCGTGCATGTGACTGTTAGGTAATAAGTTTTTTTCCATGTTCAGCTTCACCTACTTACGTTGCGTTTATTTATTAATCTGTGCATTTGTTAGTGGATACGTACATGTATTTCTTTCAAGGTTACCTAACATTATATCAGTGCAATAGGACAAGCAATCATTCAGCTCAGAAGGCCAAACACTGTTATTGCACTATTGCAGTTTGCACTTGGCGTGCAAATGCACCGATCATTCGGTTCACGGTTTCTGATCGATACCCTCAGCCACCTTGGCTGTAGCTGTTCTTCCACAGAGGTACGGAAATTTGAACTGAATGCTGCGCAATCATATGGCATTGATCTCCCACCTACTACTGTGTATGCCTGCCTGTGCAGAAATCCCCGACGCAATGCAGTCAGTCACAGACGTTGCATTCCATTCTAGCGAGCAACAAACGCAGCACAAAGAGTTGAGCGTGGCAAGGCAGAAGCGAGATCACACAGACATTCAGCTGATCTTGAGATATCTGCTTGATAGGAACCCTTTCACTGTGGATACAGCCCTCCGATCCATTTCAAGCGGAAAAGAAGCTGAAGCTACTGTGAATGCAGAACAAGCAAAAGGCGTAGGAAACAAGATTCTGAGCAGCATGATCGGAAATAATGTTGTGGATTTCACCTTTAAAAAGAAGGATCAAGCTGTAACCATGGCTCTGAAAGCCAAGTCGTCCAATCTGCACGATGATCTAGTACATGTTCACTCCATGCTGTTGTTCCAGAGACTAGTGACAACTGTGAAGAACACCAACGGATGTCTTGAGGACGCCTTTGCCTTTGAGATGTGCAGTGTCCCAGCATCGCTGTTTGATTCGGGTGGTCTGCCAAGACAAGGTACCAAGGCTGCACTGGCAACTTACATCTGGACTTCAACAAAGCAGGTAAATGGTGTTATTCCTGATGATGTAACATATGTCATCGATGGTGGCATGCTGTTGCACCTTCTGCCCTGGTGCCGTGGTTCAACATACAACCAGCTTACTCCGAGTTACGCAGACTTTTTCATTCGTCATTTTGGCAAAGGAACTGTTGTTTTTGATGGATACAGCTGCGGACCTATCACCAAAGATGCAGCCCATTTGCGAAGAACAAGCAGAGCCAATACAGCATGTGCCATCACTTTTGAGGGTGACATGGTCCTGTGCGAACCAAAGGAGCGCTTCCTGACGAATCCAAACAACAAACAGCGGTTCATCAACCTCCCGTTTTTCACAGCACGGCTTTGACACTGTCCATACAACTGCTGATGCTGATAGGCTCGTCGTAAAGACTTATCTGGAATTGGCAAGGAAGGGAAACGTGATTCTGGTTGGCGAGGACACCGATCTGCTCATCCTTCTGTTGTACCATCTTACGCCAGATCACTGCCCCGTCTTCTTCACATCAGTGAGATCATCGACAGCAAAATCAGCTGCAAAAGTGTGGGACATCAGAAAAGTCCAGACTGTTCTTGGATCTCAAGTTTGTGAGAACATCCTGTTTGCGCACGCCTTTGGTGGATGCGATACAATTAGCAGTCCATTCGGGATTGGAAAACCAATGTGTTTAACGAAATTGACCCAGTCAACAGTGTTCGTGCAGCCGGCCCATGTCTTCAGCGCCAGTCCTTGCAGAGACACTTGTGACAGAGGAGGCTACCGCTCCTTTCACAGCAGACTCTGCACCCGAGTTGTTGGCCTTTAAAAGTCAACACCAGTGGGTTGTGGAATTATGTTTGTGATGGGGTCTGGTGGTTTCCGATAGTCTGTATGTTCATGGAAACCTTCGGGTTTGCATAACAGTTTTTATAGGGCTAAGAAATTAGCCCTAACATTTTCAATCCAGTTTGATTGCACTTCGCCTCCCGAGGTGATCGTAGTGTTTCGGCACTCGGTTACATCTGGTGCTTGCGAGCAGGGATGGGACTCGGCATGATATGTTCAGGTAATGGCATAATATGACCACTGAACATTTTCGTGCTGTTCCCATTCTGCGAACTTGGGATGGACAGTGGTCCTCCGGTTCGGAACTTCGGGACGAAGTACATTCAAACGGGGGCGATTGTGACAGGGGAGGCTACCGCTCCTTTCACAGCAGACTCTGCACCCGAGTTGTTGGCCTTTAAAAGTCAACACCGGTGTATTGTAGAATTCTGTTTGTGATGGGATCTGGTGGTTTCCGATTGTCTGTATGTTCATGGAAACCTTCGGGTTTGCATAACAGTTTTTATAGGGCTAAGAAATTAGCTCTAACATTTTCAATCCTGTTTGATTGCACTTCGCCTCCCGAGGTGATCGTAGTGTTTCGGCACTCGGTTACACACTGATGAGCTGATAGGAGCAGGAGAAAGGGCCTTTGTAGAACTCTATGGGGGGAAGGAAAGAGACACTTTGAACTTCCTCCGCTACATCAAGTACATGCAGAAAGTCTCTACATGTACCTCATCGTTTCAGCCCTGCAAACTCCCACCTACATCAGCAGCAGCTAAATTCCATTCCATGAGAACATACTTCCAGGTGCAAGAATGGATGCACTTGCATCAAGAACAGTTCCTCCTGGATCCGATGGACTGGGGATGGGAGATTGTTCAACGCGCCATGCTTCCTATTCTCATTGACATTGCTGCTGCTCCTGGTGATCTACTCGATGTCATCCGATGCAATTGCAAGACAGAGTGTCGAACAGCAAGATGTTCATGCCGAAAACACGGCCTCGTGTGTACGTCTGGCTGTAGAGAGTGCAGAGGGGAGAGCTGTGCCAACACTGTGACCGAGGTTGCCTGTGTAGGTACATCAGACGATGAAGACGGGCTTTAGCGTAAGTACGAGGTCATGTTGAATAGAGTGTGCGTGTGCATGTTCACACGTGTAATGCAACAGTAACGGGTAAAGGAGGGAGAATATCAGCACAGTAATTGTCAACTCACATACCTGTCAAACGCGACCCGGGAGACGCGCCCTGTGAAACCACACCGAATGCGCTAGATTTGAGCTTCGGCTATGTTATTTCGCGGTAAATAAATGCAATTGAACCTATTTATCAACTGAATGTGCTTTTCTTACATACTATATGAGTGACATATGGCACATCCCTTAAAATAAGACATGTTATAGACGTGAGAGGTGAGGGACGGAGCATATTCGGAATACCGTTATTGCGCAGTTGTCATCATTCTTTAAAAGCTTCAAAAATATAGTTCGCATGGGAAAACGTTGGCCAACTCGGTTTTACCTGATCAATGGATGCATGTAGAGTACAAAAAAGGTGAAATAAATTTTATAGCAATTTGTTCACA
Organism: Littorina saxatilis; assembly: GCF_037325665.1. Lineage (NCBI taxonomy): Eukaryota > Metazoa > Mollusca > Gastropoda > Littorinimorpha > Littorinidae > Littorina > Littorina saxatilis. The sequence continues at coordinate 39,888,679 of NC_090249.1, read as the reverse complement.
CAGGAGGTGAAATCTGATGAAATCTGCCTAGCCTACAGATCTGCCCGTGCTTTTACATGATGAAAGAATGCCTTTTTTCACCTCGACACAGTAAAACAAATCTCCATCCACGAAGAGATAAGATATATACAAATGTTAGCTTGTTCCGTCATCCCCCCCCCCCCGCCCCTCCTGCCCCCCCCCCCCTCCCCCGCCTACTGCTCCAATCCTATCCCCACCCACAACTTCTTTGCACATTTCCGCATTGTTTTCTGAAGAACCATGAACACTCAGAGAAACACATCTCTAATTGCACGCCCTCCTTCCCAAGCTCCTCGAAAACTTCCTCTTTACAATCTCCTTCCTCCTTCCCCTTTCTCTTCTTATGCTCTCTAGACCCGGTTCATCCTGTTGTGCAATTTTTACACTCTTGCGCATCAACACTGAGCAATGCACGAACAAGGCTGAAATCTTCAAAACGGTTACTCCTACAATGTTTCCATTCGCCAAGACATCCAGTCCAGAGAGGGGAAAAAATCTCCGGCAAAAAGACTAACCTCCCAGTTTCCTGTACTCTCTGAGGACCGCAGATTTCCGCGAGGGAGCTCATTTCCTCCACCTTGTGGCTCCGTACCCCCCGCTTCCGGTCCGCGGCTGCCACGCTGACCTGCAAGGAATTATGGGTCACCACGCCTCGTCAGCTGCACGCCACTCTTCCTGTGACGTCACTATGGCGCGGCGCTAGCTCGGGTGTGATGGCGATATAAAACGATACAGTCGCTGATATTCGACCTTGCGGTCTTTTAAGCGGACAGAAAGTTTTAAAGTTTAATTTTTTTGTTTCACAAGTGTTCGTCTGTCCACTGAAAAGAGCGCTGGTTCGAAGATGTGTGGTAGTATCGTTTTGTTTTGTCAGAGTTAAACGTTCCTACAATATACCTTGCTTGTTTTTTCTATTCTGAATTTTGGAACGTTGGCAGTCTGTTTGTTTTTGTATTTGTGATGGCGATAGTTTTTGTAGTTTGAACTGTATATTTTGTGTTCTAGGATTGACTTTTTTTAATCCTTTGTTTTAATTTAAAGTCAGAGTCTCATTCTTCCAAATACTTGCGTAATTCCCCCCCCCCCCCCCCCCAATAAATTGTGACGGAAAACAGGATGGAACGCTCTGGTTCTTGTTTTCAGTTGTTTTTGTATGTAAGAGACCGACTTTGAAATAGGAGCACGTTAAATTAATGGCGAACGACACACTGTCACAAAAAAAGTTTACGTGCTGTACATCCAACCGTATCACGTATAGGCGTCATACGGCCTCAATTTGAACATAATACAGCTACAAAGTGTTTCCCCTTCGCCTTTTTTAAATGTACATCCCTCTTTCATCCTACGTCCACGAAATACCCATCAAAATTAATAAAACCCATAAACTTTCTCATTATCGGGAGATTACTTTGACCTAGACGCCAAACCTCGGGAGTTCTTGAAACGGCTCTATCTAAAACGGTTCTGTCTGAAAATTCCCTGACAGAAGCGTCGTCTTTCAAAGTCGAAGCCATCACGGTGGATCTTTGGAATTTTCATCCCACCCAAGGAGGGCTGTACTTAAAATGCATTTTTAATTAACTTGTGCATCGGCTCGGAAGTTCATTAGCACGCTCTAAGGGCGGTCGCCTTTAGATATTTTACCCGTATGCAAAGTATTATGAATAAGAGAGAGAGAGAGAGACAGAGAGACAGAGAGAGAGAGAGAGAGAGACAGAGAGAGAGGGAGGGAGGGAGGGAGGGAGGGAAGGATTGAGAGAGAGAGAGAGAGAGAGACAGACAGACAGACAGAGAGAGACAGACAGAGAGAGAGAGAGAAAGAGAGAGAGAGAGAGAGAGAGAGAGAGAGAGAGAGAGAGAGAGAGAGAGAGAGAGAGAGAGAGAGAGAGAGAGAGAGAGAGGTGGTGGGGGATCAAACGGAAGTACGTGCTGCTTATAACTTAAAGATGTTTATTGGAAAGAGAGAAATCATAACTTCCAAAGAGAACACTATTTTTGTGAAGTTTAAAAGAAAATAGCGTTGTTTTTCATATGAATACTTGAATTTGTATACGTTAGTTTACTGGTTTTACAGAAACACTGTTACAGATGTTTTTCTGCTTCCGGTTTTGTAAAGTAATTTTGAATAGAATGCCTTGAATGAGTACATTAAAGTCGGTGGAACTTAAGCAACACTAAAAACTATAAATTACAATAACAATCGATTGTTTAACTAAACTAACAAATGTAGCCAAAATCTCAGTTACTTAAATAATCGTGATTAACATGCAACATTGGTCCAGAAACTCTTTGAAGATGGAGAAATATGTATGGGTAGTCATGATTAGGCACCAAACACTATTCTTGAAGTTTTTGATAGTTTGTGTTCAAAACTGAGGTACTATCGATATCTCCAAGTTTTCGCGTTGCATCTGGGGTAAAAGGATGCCCTTCAATCGTTTTAGTACTATTCAGACATAGAAATTAAAGCTCTAGTTCAAGCTTCCATTGGAAATCTGTTTGTAGTACAAAATGATTCGTACGTCCTGTAAACGGTCTGGCCTCTTTACACATGTGTCCCTAGCTTTGTTGGCAGTTTGTTTGTTTGTTTGCTTAACGCCCAGCCGACCACGAAGGGCCATATCAGGGCGGTGCTGCTTTGACATATAACGTGCGCCACACACAAGACAGAAGTCGCAGCACAGGCTTCATGTCTCACCAAGTCACATTCTTCTGACACTGGACCAACCAGTCCTAGCACTAACCCCATAATGCCAGACGCCAGGCGGAGCAGGCACTAGATTGCCAATTTTAAAGTCTTAGGTATGACCCGGCCGGGGTTCGAACCCACAACCTCCCGATCACGGGGCGGACGCCTTACCACTAGGCCAACCGTGCCGGTTTTGTTGGCAGTGCCAGTAAAGGTACCGTTATTGCCGTTAAAGAGACCATGCACCTGTGCGGAGTGGTCATTTTGGCTGAATTAATTTGTGTGTTTTTGTTTGTGCGTCTCTCTGTCTTTTTCTCCCTATGTAAATCGGCGAGATCCCTTCAGTCAAATATTCCTTCTCTGTACAGGAAGCTGCCACCAGTATGTTGATTTCTGATTTGTGTCTGAGTGCATGGATGTTCTGATCACGTGTAAAATCCTGGGCACATAAGAGGTGTCGTAGATGTACAGTACATACAAAAGGGAATGTATCTTTCAAAGGCAAATACAACAAGTCGCGTAAGGCGAAAATACAATATTTAGTCAAGTAGCTGTCGAACTCACAGAATGAAACTGAACGCAACGCAACGCAGCAAGACCGTATACTCGTAGCATCGTCACTCCACCGCCCGTGGCAAAGGCAGTGCACGTGGAATTGACAAGAAGAGCGGGGTATTCGTTGCGCTAAGAAGGATAGCACGCTTTTCTGTACCTTTCTTCGTTTTAACTTTCTGAGCGTGTTTTTAATCCAAACATATCATATCTATATATTTTTGGAATCAGGAACCGACAAGGAATAAGATGAAAGTGTTTTTAAATTGATTTCGAAAAAAAAATTTTGATAATAATTTTTATATATTTAATTTTCAGAGCTTGTTTTTAATCCGAATATAACATATTTATATGTTTTTGGAATCAGCAAATGATGGAGAATAAGATAAACGTAAATTTGGATCGTTTTATAAATTTTTATTTTTTTTTACAATTTTCCGATTTTTAATGACCAAAGTCATTAATTAATTTTTAAGCCACCAAGCTGAAATGCAATACCGAACCCCGGGCTTCGTCGAAGAGTACTTGACCAAAATTTCAACCAATTTGGTTGAAAAATGAGGGCGTGACAGTGCCGCCTCAACTTTCACGAAAAGCCGGATATGACGTCATCAAAGACATTTATCAAAAAAATGAAAAAAACGTTCGGGGATTTCATACCCAGGAACTCTCATGTCAAATTTCATAAAGATCGGTCCAGTAGTTTAGTCTGAATCGCTCTACACACACACACACACACACAGACAGACGCACATACACCACGACCCTCGTTTCGATTCCCCCTCGATGTTAAAATATTTAGTCAAAACTTGACTAAATACAAAAACAAAGAGACTGCCAACGTTCCAAAATTCAGAATAAAAAAACCCAAGAAAGGTCAGTTGTTGGAACGTTGTTATTGACAAAATTACACATTGTTATTCATTCGCTCGGCTTCCCGGCGAGTGGGCGAAAACTGAATTTCATGAAGATAAGTTGTGTGTGATATTTTGTTTGTCTGTTCACTTAAAAGACCGTTGGGTCGACATATTTGTGAGTGTAACGTAATTTTGTCAATAACAACTTTCTAACTACTTACCTTTCTTGTTTTTGTGGTTTCAAAGGCAAAGCTTTTAGCGGGTTTCAAGTAATGACATCAGGACAATGGATCTCTATATAGCTCTACATTTTTGACAGTCTTGCCACGCCTGTAAACACGGCCAAGGCAGTACAACAGTTTAGAGAAAATGGCCAGCCTAAAGAACAAGGTTAGTAAAACAAACAGGCCACGGTTTGTTTTTGTTCCTTTCGGTGACCAAAACACGGCCATTCGCTGCCGATTACCGTCCTTCATTCTTTCATTTCTTGCTTCCATTCTTCACGTACAGGAGTCTAACCTTTCGTGTTCATGCTGTCAATGTGCTTTGGGTGAAGGCTTGTGTTTGTTGGAGGGTCAGTATGTCCGACGTTAGTGGCGGCGGTTTCCTATCGCACTGGGGCACCCTCCCGTGTCAAGTCTTTCTCGCCAGCGGAGGTGAATTTGTTTACTCTCTGTTGTGTGTGTAGCACGTGCCAGTCCATTTCTTACTGGCCTTAAACGCCTTCTTACCTGCGTCCTCTGTCCCCATCCCCTCCCTCCTTCATCTCCTGCCATAAAACGATGGTCTGGTGGTAATGGCGATGGCTGGAAGAAGAGGGGAGGGGTTGGGTGGAGGGAAGAGGGGAGGGTGGTTGTCACAGTGTCGGGGTAGGAGTAGCAGAGAGGATGTTCTAGATTCAATCAACTTCTGTCCGTTTGTTGTTATTTGTTTGTTCATGTCACAGTCCTAGCAGAAAAGATGCACAAATGATTTGGTTCATTTTGTGCGTCGGATGTTCTTTGCAGGACACAGAGTCTTTACATGATGTCTGTGTGCAGTACAGGTTACACTATCTTAGCTATCTTTCACCCACGAAACTTCACGCACACACCAGTAAACATAAGCTGTGCTTGTTTTATTTTGTTAATTGTATTCTCACAACACTTACCAACATTGACGATTTTCTGCAGCAGCAACAGCAATAAATAGCATGTGCAAGAATATTGCAAGTCATTTTCTTTCTTCAAAATGTGTCCTTACCATTTTTCGCACACAGGCATGGTCCTTGGGGCTTTGTCGCGACCTTAACTGAAAAGAACAAAAGAAAGACTCAGCATATTGTTCATATTGACTCTATTCTATAGCTAGTTCCTTCCTCTCTTGAGTATCACGAGATTTCTAGTATTGACTCGTTCACACGCAACTGACCTTTACACAATGATGGTTTCATACAGTCGCATAGTTTGTGCAGGTGCAACAGCCCAGACAGCAATTTGATTGTAATCAATATAGCAAGAAGACATATTTTATACCTGTATGCATGCATGCTGGTATATTTATGTGTTTGTGTGTTAATAGCTAAATCAAGATGGGGTGGTCGCAGGGGTATGGGGGGAATGGGGGGGGGGGGGGTGGCTAGAAAAGCATAGCAGTGAGCACGAGGCAACATTAGAGAGCCGTTTAGCACATTATCCATATTGATTTAATCCCGGTATTCACTTCTGCCCTGTATCAAGGGACTTCCGGGTGAGTCTCGCTCCAACACAATGCAGAGCTATGCTGCACGGCAGTTTCGTATAGAGCCACGCAGTGCGCACACGTGGGACCAAAGCAAAAGCAACAGGAACAGTCGTGCACGCAGAACAAAGGCTTAGAAAGTTTGTTGTCGCCTGCTGCTGGTAGAAAATCAAATAATTAATTAAGCCAGAGGTCTGTTTACTTGAAGCTGTTTTGCCCAAGATGCGGGGTTGAGGTAATGACTGGAAAATAGACAGATACACTATTTTCCTTCCGGCCTTCAGTCTCGGGAAGAAGAAGAATCAGGATTCAAGATGAGGAAGAGCAAGAGGATGAGACGGAAACAAGAGGAGGAGGAGGAGGAGGAGGAGGAGAAGGAGGAGGAGGAGGAGGAGAAAAAAGAGGAGGAGCAGAATAAGAAGGAGGAGAAGGCTACAGAGGAGAACAAGAGCAAATAAAAATGCGACTAGTTTTCGTCCTCTGCATGTATGTGCAGGGGTGTCGTTTGGGTCGGCCCTTCGGTCAATCGCCGATTTGTTTTTACTTTGGCCGAAACTTTCATGTCCCTATCGGCCAAATGTCCGAAGAGTATTCGCCTAAATCGGCCACAGTTTGTCCAGTTTTTTGTATTGGTCAGGCTTTGATTGCTAAAACTGCTGCCGATGTACTTAGTCAACTGACTGACGTTTATTTCCTTCGCGAATACCAAAAACGAAACATCAAGGTTTTGGAACGGAAGCCATTGCCAAAAATATAGATGCCAGAGTGGTTTCCCTTGGACAAGGGAAACCCCACTCTCGGCGTTTGCGTTCGCCGGTTCGCGATAGTTTATCAGTCAGTCAGTGCTTTCGATTTGGATTTGAACATCATGTCGCAACCAAACAAGACAAAAACTAAATTGGCCAAGGTTTGCTACCCGTCGCCAAGGTAAGTGATTCCGGACAAAATGATAGGAACATCGCGAATGTGGACAGTGTCAGTGTGAGTGGTAGTAGTGTTGTCGAGTCGATCCAAGCAGACGACATAGCAGACGATAGTCACCGCGAATCGAAATCTGCTGAGCCAGAGAATGAAAAGCGTCCTCCAAATCGTGGTTTCCAAGCAAAATGGCTTACCTTATACGGTCTTTTATTGGTATTTTACCAGTCATGTTTCCCAAGGTTTGTCAAGATTTGCACAAGATTGGAAGAGTTTTACTTTCAAAA
>NC_090249.1:39854136-39876636 GCF_037325665.1 Littorina saxatilis | reverse complement strand
CAGTAAAGCTATTACATATCTGATTATTCTTATTCACCTATTTCGTCTCCTCTACCCATGTGCGTGTGTTGTATGTGCCTCTTGTTTTATGGACTGGGCAAAGGAGCTGCGCCTTCGGCTATCAGTGTGACTGACTTTTAGGGTTTAACGTCCTCTTAGACCAACTGGTCTATATTGGGACAGGTATTGGTAATACGTTGAAGTTATGGTGTGATACTTTGATTCGAACAAGCCCGCTGTGGCTGTCTTCTTCGACACACCAGCATTGGGTTTGTCTCGTCAAAGTATCGAAATACGATCATTATAATCGGAGACGAGAGATGATGCATGCGTGTCTTCGTGTTTTCCAAGCCCTGAGTCTTTCGCTGTGAACGTGGGATTTTTTCGTGCGCATGTGTTCACACGGGGGTGTTCGGACACCGAAGAGAGTCTGCACAAAGTTGACTCCGAGAAATAAATCTCTCGCCGAACGTGGGGATCGAACCCATGCTGATAGCGACCAACTGGCTACAAAGCCAGCGCGCTACCAACTGAGCTACCTCCCCGCCGCGCTATCAGTGTCAAGTTACCTGAAGGCAGAGGGGAAGTGTTTAACTAACCGTATCGAGTCAAGCACGCTATGTCGTGCATTCCGAACGCGTGTACTGGAATGTACCAGCTCTGTACCAGCTGATATGACCGATATCGAATCGATGTAAAAAGTGAATTGCTTTTAAATTGAAACTGCTATGCTACTGTTGTAGGTCGAGCAAAACCAAGGTGACTAGTATAGCTAGAAAATTGAAGAAAACTGGAGCTAGAAATTGCGCCCCAATTTCGGTGCTGGTCTATCATCCAGGGTGTTTTGTCTCCCGACCAAGCTGTTTGAGAATAACCCAAAATGCTGACACAGTAGCCTGCTGAATAGGAATAAAACCAATTCAGCATACAGGAGTACGTCGTTCGCCCGACATAACAACATTTAAGATTGAGGCTTAAATGTCTTTATTGGACACCCCCTCTCCAGCTCTAGGGGTCTACGTAGTTGTATAGTTCTTACGTAGAGAGGGCCTTAGTTTCTGTTTGCAGTGGCTGCTGCTCGGTCACTTCGACAGTGTGCGTAAGACGATCAGCTCCCGGCATGTATCACCCCTTTTCAATATGCTGACCGAATTTTGCTACAAAATACACGAGCTACAAGGCGACTGCTGAGAAAGTTGTGGTATCCTAGAGATTGGATTCCCCATGAAGAAGTGTCAGTCAAAAGTATTGCCTACCTACCGTGAACACTCACCACACCCCAGCAAAAAGTAGGTCACGGTGTCGTGGACGCCGGTTCCGCGGTTTTCCTTTGTCTTACCCTCGACTCCGATGTGACTCGTCAGACACTACCAAAACATCAATTACTTCACGCCATTACCTCAGTTATTCCCATAGTAGCAGAAACATTTTTTGAACATTGTCAAATATACGTCAGGGCTAATAGTCTCGGGTGCTGTTTTACTTCACAGTTATTTTTCAAGGTTGTCAGTAATATCAGAATAAATATCACACACTTGAATGTTGTCCAAGAGCTTCAAGGCATAGTCACTGATGTCATTACTTCAGTTATTGTCAAGATTGTGGGTCATGAGAACTTAATTATAATATTAATAGTTTTATGATAATAATAAAATTAAACAGCAACAAAAAAATACGAAAAAAGTTATAAGTGTATAGTACTTGTCTTACATTATGATAGTCCTGATTTTGTGATAAATCGCCAATTTGCAAGTGCTCTACACAAGGCTAGATGTTATTAGAGGTCAAGGAGGTCAAATATCACGAAAAGGCGAAGCAACCAGCATCGGTGGCTGGCAGAGGAACCTCCCTCCGATTGGGCCACCAGAAGTAGAGGTGAAAGGAGAGGCTGGTGCAGCGGGGTGCCCGAGCCTCAGAAGGATAATTGGCGATGCAGCAAGGCCATTGATATCAGCGTGAACTTGTGGATGAGGCTGGACTCGTTCCGGTGCCATGCCTAATGTATGCTGACGACATTGTTATTCTCTCAACTACAAAGAAAGGATTACAGGACAAACTCAACAGCCTCCATGAATACTGCAATAAATGGGGATTACAAATTAATCGCGAAAAAACAAAGGTGATAGTTTTCTCCAAGCACGAACCCATACTCCCCCTCTTCTTCAAAATTGGCGATGCCATAATCAATACTACAGACAACTACAAATATCTCGGCATCATATTCAATAAACGCGGAGACATGAAAATGGCACAGAACCATCTCTCCCGACAAGGGAGCAAAGCTCTGCACTCGCTCAAACGAGCAGTACGAACAAAGAACATAAGTGTCCCAGTAATGGCGAAACTCTTTGATACATTAGTTGCACCTATTCTGACCTTTGGCTCTGAAATTTGGCTCCCTTACTGCAAAGATATAAACTTAAAGGACACGCAGAACCTTGAGAATAATCTCCTTGAAAAATGTATAACGACTGTCCTTCCGCATGAAAACGTACACATGAAATTCTGCAAGCAACTTTTAGGAGTACACAGAAAATCAATGAATTTCCCAGTACTGGCTGAATTAGGCAGATTTCCGATCAGCACAAAAAATATTGGGACAGATCATATCATTTTGGTTACACATCATGGAATCTGACCAACATGGGCTTCTTAGGCAAACTTACTCAAGCCTTCTCTCACAAGAACATAAAGAGGAAAATAAATGGCTCTTATTTGTACGCGAGTTCCTGACTTCCTCAGGCTTCAAACACGTGTGGCAAAACCAAAGCACAATACACCCGGCAAGACTGAAACACGCGCTAACAAAACATGTAGAAACTCAATTTGTCAGGCTCTGGAGGACAAAAAAAGAAGGAAACTCCTCTAAACTACAGTTTTACAAGGGAGTGTCACACGACTACTCTCTACAACCCTATCTTTTGCTAACACAAGAACACAGACAGGCTATGAGCAAACTACGTATAAGTGCCCATGACTTAGAAATCGAAAAGGGCAGATACACCGGAACACCAAGGGAGGAAAGACTATGCAGAAACTGTGGAGTGGTGGAGGATGAACTTCACTTCCTTGATTCATGTACAATGTATGCTCATCTCAGGCAACAGCTATTACCGAATACTTCCACCGGCAGTGATGAAATAAGAGTCAGTTCTCTGTTTACTGACAGCGACATCCAAAGGCAATTGGCAAAATATGTGTACGATTGTTTTCAACTACGCAGATGCAATGCGTCTTCCGACTGTCCTCAATAACCTATGCTCATCTTCAGGTCCTCTTTGTTCACCCTGTTCCACTTGGTTTTGTATTACATGTATGTTATGTTTATATTGCTATTTTTTCCTGTACTTATGTATCTTGAATGTGTCAATAGGCTATGTGCTTTAATGACAATAAATTCTGATTCTGATTCTGATTCTGATTCTGATTCTGTTATCAGCCGATGCCGTTATCGGGTTACAGCCGTAGCCCTTTCGCCGTGGCTTCGCGAGCTAGCACTGTAAGTCAGATGCTGACCACCGGTTCGCGGTGCCACAGGACCATGTTTTCAGCGTTCCTTTTCGTGTTGGGATCAAGTTACCGTGCCCTGGCCAAGAACGCTAGCATTGAAGAATGGAGAGAAAAGTTCTACCTCCCCATCTTCGGTTTATGTAAACGACTAGGGCTCCTTGCATTAGGAAGTATTCGGATTCTAAATGTTTATTATTATTATCACTAGCAATACTCGTGCTCCTCACGGGATGTAACAAATGTTTTATGATTTTCATTAATCACTGATGGTGTGGATATTAAAGTGTCTATGCGAATCCATCCCATGATCAATTGCTATTATTGTTGCAATGGTCGACTTATCTTGTCTGAATCATGACTGATTTATTATTGTATTCATAGCTTCAAAGCGACGGTGATTGGAGTAGATTAGCTCCCCTGATCAGCGAAGCCTTATTTAACTATCAATCATATGATAACCACACATATGATGGTAAAAACCCTTATAACTTTGGAACCAGCCAACCATTTTTTTTTTAATGAAATTAAACATGAAGACGCAGGCCATTAGTCCCTTCATGAATTCAAAAGAGAAAAAAATCAACTCGATTTTCTGCGAAAAACATTTCGCTGTGATTTTGTAATTTGTAACTGCTATTTTGTAGACCCTTCCTCGGAGTATGTAATAAAAAAGGTTTCATTGAAATATTCCCAGAACTTTGGGAGATATGGATGTTTATGCATTGGAGAATCAAACACTAAAACCCTTATAACTTTGGAACCAGCCAACCATGTTTTATGAAATTGAACATGAAGACGCAGCACATTAGTCCCTTCAACTTAAAAAAAATTAACTCGAATTTCTGAAACATTTCTCGCTGTGACTTGGTATTTTGTACTGCTATTTTGTAGACCCTTCCTCAGAGTATGTAATGAAACAAGTTTCATTGAAATATTCCCAGAACTTTGGGAGATATGGCTGATTATGTATTTTGACCATCGGGCCCCGTAATGACCTTGACCTTTGACATATCCAATATAAATGTTGCACACAATAGGCTATCGTGTGTCTACATCTACCTACAAAGTTTGGTTGAAAAATACTTAGCGGTTCAGGATTTATCGCAGTTCCTATATTGTGACATACATACATGCATACTTACGGAATGGAACAATCGCAAACGTTCCCGCTGGATGACGAATTAAATTATAAAAAACGTATCAGTAAAATAAAATAACAATGAACAGCACACATTCCCTGAAAAGTAATGTAGCGTAGGGGAAAGGGAGAAAAAAAGTGACACCGCGTGGATTCGAACGTACGTGATTAGAACATGATGAAGCAAGAGTGTCCTAACCAACTGGCCTACAAATAATTTGCAAAAGTTTCAGGGAAAAATACAGCTATGACATTACAAAAACCATAGGCAATGGATGTTCCCGTTTTTGCCATTCCAATAAGTAACAACGATAACAACTTGATAGGTTTGAGAGTAAACTTGATTTGACATGATACTGTGTTGTCTAAAGTGTTTATTGGATTCTCGGGCAGTTTTATCCCGGACGGCTGCATGTCGAGTTTCAGGGGTGCCTAAGGGCTTCCGGCGGTAGGTAAAAATATTTAATGTTCAAATAAACCCACTTAATTAAAAAATAAACACATTAGACTCAGCCAGTCCTGATCGAGGTGGCCTCCACTATGCCCATGCAAAAGGAATAACGTGAAAGTTGCCCAGTACAACAGAAATTAGCAATTTCGTGTGACTGAGGCTATTAATTAATATATGAATTATAATTGGCAACGGTAAGCGATTTCACACAGATTAGCGCGGGACAAATATTGACAGAATTTTTTTTTATCATAACTGCAATGTTCTTCTCCCCCCCCCCAAAAAAAAACCCCAACAACAACGCAACACCTCCTCCCTCCCCAACCCCTAAGAAGAACAGGTCCGACAAACCCCTGCGTCACACAGTAAGCTTTTTTTTTTAAATTAACGACGCCAATGGAATTCAATCTCCTGCCTCGGACACTTTCGTTTTGTCACGTTAGGAGAGCAATTTACCAACTTATCTATTTTGCGTCTTGACAGTTCACGTGAGTGATATTTTAGTGACTTTTGTGACATATAGACTGACCGGAACAAACGCAAACGTCCACCCTCTGGGTGACGAACAACAACACATTTGCATTCAAACGAAGTAGTTTGTTGATCATAGTGCAATTATCCCGTTTGACTTGTGTCTGTTCTCAATATGACTAACATATATATGTACTCATTTCTCCCAAATGGGTAAAGCTATTGAAACTCACTTTGGCTATGAGCTCGAGGTCCATGGGAATAAACGCTCATAATTATGTCCTGCAGATTGATGACCCTGGTGTCACTCAAAATTATCCCGCCAGGAAATGCTATTTCGTATACATGTACTCAATTGTCTAACCGGCACGGTACGTTGGCCTAGTGGTAAGGCGTCCGGTTGGCCTAGTGGTAAGGCGCCTAGTGGTGGGTTCGAACCCCGGCCGGGTCATACCTAAGACTTTAAAATTGGCAATCTAGTGGCTACTCCGCCTGGCGTCTGGCATTATGGGGTTAGTGCTAGGACTGGTTGGTCCGGTGTCAGAATAATGTGACTGGGTGAGACATGAAGCCTGTGCTGCGACTTGTGTCTTGTGTGTGGCGCACGTTATATGTCAAAGCAGCACCGCCCTGATATGGCCCTTCGTGGTCGGCAGGGCGTTAAGCAAACAAACAAACAAACAAACTCAATTGTCTCCAGTAAGGACACAGTTATTTTCTCCGAATTTAAGGCCCCAGTTATCTCAATGCTCACATGAACCGAAAGTTCAAGCTGGCGCCATCACCAACCTGTGCCTGCGGTCAAGAGGACCAAACAGCGGAACACATCTTACAGCGATGTCCCTTACTAGATGAGGAACGAAAAGAAGTGTGGCCGTCACCAACTCCCTTGCAGACCAAACTATACGGCAGTCGACAGGAGTTGGAGAAAACGACAACATTTATCACCAGTGCTGGACTGATTGTGTAACCTCTGCGAACGCCAAGAAGAAGAAGAAGAAGGCCCCAGTTTGTGGTGATTGATATTGATTTGCTCTGTAGTTTGATGATCCTAGTGCCAACATTATCCCGTCAGGCATTGTTTAAATGTTTTCGTTTGCACCCACTTTTCTCCAAAACTGATAAAACTGTTGACACCACTATTAGGAAGCATGCTCATCGGAGTCGATGCCGAGAAGCTCTGAACTTTGGTGACCCTAGGTACCATATTATCCGGCAATGAAGGGTTTTAATATACTGCTGACCATACACCCGTTAGGGTCCATATGTTCTATCAGCCCCAGATACTTTACTTGATTTTTGCTTTCGGTCCAGCGGACTCTTTTGAGCCATATCAGGACCAATCAGCCCGAGACGAAGACTTTAAATAATAAAACAACAACCACAGCACGAGATGATAAACGGAAAGTATTAGGATCATTATGGTCACTTGTTAATTATTATTTTGTTACCCCTTTATCACATGCCGGCTATTGATACATGCCATATCATTATTTTTGTTATCAAAACGAATACGTTGTGTGTGTGTATTGTTAGGAAAACTCCAATCTTTTAGATTAGTTAACAATGTATCAAGAAAAATCACATATTTGAGCGAGTTTCTAGGTGACCCTCTTCGTGATTAGGGACCTAATGTACATCCTATTTGATCTTCCATGAATGGGTTCGGTTGATATTTGAATTTTCTGTAAAAGGGGTCGCTTAGATAATCGTCAAAATGTAACTGACAAGTCCAGTGGCTAACGAAGGAAAGCACCGATCACCATCAAGACTAAATCACTACCAGATGTCAGTAGGAATGTTGGTAACTGATCCACTGACCGCTATCATATGTTATTACTACTCGCGTACATTCCGTAGAGTACCTAGAGACCAATCTAGAGCATAATTGTATTTCATTCCCTCTGCTAGAACTGACTGGGCTTGCTGATATAAGCAAGCGTTAGTTTGTAACACATTCCCTGGCCCGTCCCAAGAGAATATGAAAGATATATATGCTACACGGAAGCGTTGTATAGACCGAAACAGTTCAAAATAATGATACTGGATTCAGACTTCAAAATTATTGTTTTCATATTAGGCCTACGAACAATAACTTACATGTTAAGAGAAATAATTCATGTATCGAGAGATATTGCTTTTATTCTAGGCTACATCTCTTATGGAGGCATCTTACACACTCTCTCTCTTTCTTCACCCTCCCATCTCTCTCTCTCCTTCTCTTCCCCTCTATCTCTCTAATATTGACAACACCCCTCATATGATCACTCAACCTCTCCCCATCGCTCTCTGTCTCTCACCTTCTTACACACACTCTCTCTTTTCCCAACTCTCCTCTCTCTCCATCTCTCTCTCTTCAATAATGACACCCCCCATATATCACTCTACTTATCTTCCACTCTCGAATCTCCAAACATTCGGTTAAACGTGATTAACTGGTATCGTACCCCTATGACAGATAATATTCCCTATTCTCTGCATTCTCTGCTTGCTGTAATGCTCTTTTTTTTTCAAGCCACATTTCACGTCAACCAACTTTCATCAAGACGTTATTTAAAGCGTCATTGTAGAAATGACATTCGGAAATATTAGGGGAATCCCTGTCATAACATTTTTTTCTATTTGTTTCCCATCAGGCATTTTTTGTTTTAATCACAAGTAATATAATACAGACACACAAAGAGAGACACCTATAGTGACAGCCGCTCTATCATGCTAGGACTGGTGTCAGTATACTGTGACTATACGAGGATGTCAATCAATCAATCAATATGAGGCTTATATCGCGCGTATTCCGTGGGTACAGCTCTAAGCGCAGGGATTTATTTATTTTAATTTTATTTTATGCAATTTATATCGCGCACATATTCAAGGCGCAGGGATTTATTTATGCCGTGTGAGATGGAATTTATTTTACACAATACATCACGCATTCACATCGGCCAGCAGATCGCAGCCATTTCGGCGCATATCCTACTTTTCACGGCCTATTATTCCAAGTCACACGGGTATTTTGGTGGAAATTTTTATCTATGCCTATTCAATTTTGCCAGGACAGACCCTTTTGTCAATCGTGGGATCTTTAACGTGCACACCCCAGTGTAGTGTACACGAAGGGACCTCGGTTTTTCGTCTCATCCGAAAGACTAGCACTTGAACCCACCACCTAGGTTAGGAAAGGGGGGAGAAAATTGCTAACGCCCTGACCCAGGGTCGAACTCGCAACCTCTCGCTTCCGCAAGTGCGTTACCACTCGGCCACCCAGTCCGATGTAAGCCTCTGCGATTTCAATCTCAGTGTGGCAGTACATTAATCTGCTGACCATAAACAAGGAATGCGTCCAGCTGTCTCTCTAGCTCTCCAGTAGGTTTCTCAGCGGGATACCTGCTTGACGACGTTCTAATTGATGGCACGCGAACCGTGTAATGTATAGCCACTGCGCGAGTCGAACCGCTCTACGACTAGCTGCTCCTTTCCACGGCCCCCCACCCCCACCGCCAGCCCCACGCATCCCTCTCTCCCCCCTCCCTCTCTCCACCCCTCCCTCTCTCCCCCCCTCCTTCTTTCTCTCCCTTCCTCTCTCTTTAACCTTAATTGTCAATCCGTTTTTCATTGCTAAATTCATACGGATAAATAAAAGCTTGATGATTAGCAAGAATCACCTCTGATTTGTTATTTGCACTGTCACTGAAGACTAGACCGTCAGTGAAACTTAATACAGTTCGCCACCTGTTTACCTCTTTTTATATTTTAATCCAGACAGCATTATCCACCACCACCCATTATATAAACATTCTATTTTGTGTAGTCCCGATATCAATGTTGCAAACCTTTTGATGCAGCTTTTAATAATATAAGAGATTTGATTTATACGTATTCCCCGTTTCACTCAATGAATATATATATTCCCTAAAATATCCAGGTAATATACATATTTCCTGGAATTTGGATGCCATTTTTAGACGTATTCCCTGACTTATATTTAGCATTCAAAAGGAGACACTTTGATGGAGTGAAAAATCTCTCTCTCTCTCTCTCTCTCTCTCTCTCTCTCTCTCTCTCTCTCTCTCTCTCTCTCTCTCTCTCTCTCTCTCTCTCTCTCTCTCTCTCTCTTATGCTTACAAATATAACAACAATTGCATATCAATAAAATTTACAACACAAAATTACACTGTTTGCACCAATGAAGTGAGAAAAAATGACTTTTATATCAGCAAAATCAACAAGCCGTAATAACTCTAGTTGGCGGGATATATTTTGTTTGTTTGTTTGGTTGGTTGTTTGCTTAACGCCCAGCCGACCACGAAGGGCCATATCAGGGCGGTGCTGCTTTGACATTTAACGTGCGCCACACACAAGACAGAAGTCGCAGCACAGGCTTCATGTCTCACCCAGTCACATTATTCTGACACCGGACCAACCAGTCCTAGCACTAACCCCATAATGCCAGACGCCAGGCGGAGCAGCCACTAGATTGCCAATTTTAAAGTCTTAGGTATCCCTGCCGGGGTTCGAACCCACGACCTCCCGCTCACTGGGCGGACGCCTTACCACTAGGCCACCGTGTTGCGGTTTGGCGGGATATAGTGATCCTACATCGTTCGAAAAAAAACCAATACAGCTACCCTTTCAAACCATGTTTTTTTGCTTATTTGCTATTGTATTTGGTTGTAATATGTTATATAGAATTGTGCATGTGGAGGGATATTATATTTTTTACATATGGAAAAAGTGAAAGCTAATTTAAAATTTATGGACAGATTAATTGATGAAAATGGCTCTCAATAACGACGCAAAAAGGAATTTTACAGGAGCAAGTGAGATTTTACAATAACGTGTTTGATAAAAATGGGAATTTTGTTGAGGAGGATGCTGAAAGTAAAGTTCTTAATTCAAATATTCCTCAGTTAAATGACGAACGAAAATCATTGATGATTTCTCCAATATATCTCGCTTAAAATTAAATAAAAGTAAAACGGAAGCAATGTGGTTGGGATCGCGTATAAACTGTCAAGAGAAATATTGCGATATTAAATGGAATACCCAGGTTAAAATCATGGGAATTAGTCAGTTTTAACAAGAAGAGCAAACGCTCGATCGAGTCACTTTCGCAGTTCTGAATATTATATGAGGCATCAGATGGACAGGAAGAAATTGCTATTCACAACACAATGAGTCACGTTCACATAAAATTTGAGCCCGGTCACTTTTATAGTTTCCGAGAAAAGCCCAACGTTAAGTTGTGTGTTGCCGAACAGAAAAGGCTAGTTATCTCCCTTGTTTTACTGATAACGTTCGTAAAAGGCTACAGATGTAAATACTTTGATGTAAAGAATAATCCTACAAAGTTTCAATCACATCCGATGAACTTTGTCAAAGATATAAAATGTCTAATTTTTCCTTTGACGCTGACCTGTGACCTTGAAAAAGGTCAAAGGTCAACGAAACCATCGTTAAAGTGTAGAGGTCATTGGAGGTCACGACTAAACAAAATATGAGCCCGATCGCTTTGATAGTTTCCGAGAAAAGTCCAACGTTAAGGTGGTGTCTACGGACGGCCGGCCGGACGGCCGGCCGGCCGGACAGACTAACACTGACCGATTACATAGAGTCACTTTTTCTCAAGTGACTCAAAAAGGACATCCCGGCCTCTGAAATTATGGAAAATTGGTCCAAAAGACTTGAAAAAGTTGAACAAATCATTTGCAGATAGTCAAGAAGAAATTTAAGTATAAGCGGCAAATTATGTATTATTAAGTCCTTCTTAGTTTCACAATTTGTTTACGTTATGCAGGCGCTTCTTGCCCCTGTTAAAGTTCTCGATAAGTTGAATACTATTTTGTTCAGGTTTCTCTGGAAAAGGAAGTATTCAAATACAAAAGCCGAAATGTATTGTGTAATGTGGTGGAAGAAGGTGGTATTAACATGATAAACGTCCACGATATGCAGACTTCTTTTTTACTCACATGGGCTGCAAAACTTCAACAACAAAAACATGAACCGTGGACAACGATTCCATTAAGTCTTTATCAGGTATTGGGAAGAAATTTACTTTGTTTTAAAGCCACAACACCACTAAAACTGTTCCAAGGTATTGAATGCATTCGATCAAACTTTTGGACAGAAGTTCTCTTAAAATGAATCCATAATAAAGCATTGATTTATGAGAGAGAAGATCGCTTTGGCGATCAATGTTTGTGGAACAATATAAAAGTGGTTTATAAAAATAAAAGCTTATATTTTAAAAAAATGGATAGAAGCGCACTTAGATACGGTGAAAGATATTTGGGTTAACGGAGATATGATTCCTTTTAACCAGCTGTGCACAAAGATAGGATACAGTCCCTCTAGATTTTTTTAGTACGGCGCAAAGACTGCTGTGCGAGCGCTTGCACTTCGCAAAAACACAGCCAGCCCGCGAGCAGGCGAACACAATAATGACCTTGACACACGGAACCCTGTGATCATTAACCCCTCCGCGAGAAAGTTTCGCATGCTGATTGTCCAGTCCAAAGCGAGCGAGCCTTGCGCTGTTACATTTTGGTTACATAAATATCAGGTTAAACTAGATCACAATTATTGGCTGTTAGCAAGCAAATGTACAAAAGAAGAAAGATTGCGATTGTTACAATGGAAAATATTACATAATATTTATCCCACGAATATATTATTAAAAAAAATGAAAATTAGAGAAACAAAATTATGTACATTTTGTAAACACATTGATTATGTTGAACACTTTTTTGGGCAATGTGAGAAGTTGACGAGCTTTTGGGAAAATGTTGTCCATTATATTCTCAGAACACGATGTCTTGTTTGGTTATCAACCTAGTAATATATGCCAAAATAATAAGGTACTTAATCACATTATTTTGATTGCAAAAATGTGTATTAGTAAATATAAGTATGGTGATAGATACGATTTGAATAGTATATTGGAAAATGAAATGTACATTGGAAGTATGTGAGTAATGTATAAGTCGAGATGAGGTGAAGTGATATATGACGTTTGTGAATATTATGAGGGGGGTGGGAGAGAGCGGATGGACGAGAATAAGGAGAAGAAAAAAAAGGAGAAAAAAAAAGTAACCATGTATGGCTCCTCAATTGCTTTTTGTATAAACAACCATGCAAACCACAAAAAAAGAGAAAAAAAAAGAAACAGGTTTTCTCCAATTTAAAAAAAAACAAAAACAAAAAAAACAAGTCGCTTAAGGCGAAATTACTACATTTAGTCAAGCTGTGGAACTCACAGAACGCACTGCATTTTTTTTACAGTGACCGTAGTCCGCCGCTCGCGCAAAACGCAGTGAAACTGACGAGACTGTTTAGCGCGGTGGTGGTTTCGCTGTGCTGCATAGCACGCTTTTCTGTACCTCTCTTCGTTTTATCTTTCTGAGCGTGTTTTTAATCCAAACTCTATATGATTTGGAATCAGGAACCGACAAGGAATAAGATGAAATTGTTTTTTAATCGATTTCGGAAATTTGATTTTGATCATAATTTTTAATTTTTAATTTTGAGAGCTTGTTTTTAATCCGAATATAACATATTTATATGTTTTTGGAATCAGAAAATAATGAAGAATAAGATGAATGTAAATTTCGATCGTTTTATAAAAATAAAATTAATTACAATTTTCAGATTTTTAATGACCAAAGTCATTAATTAATTTTTAAGCCACCAAGCTGAAATACAATACTGAAGTCCGGCCTTTGTCGAAGATTGCTTGGCCAAAATTTCAATCAATTCGATTGAAAAATGAGGATGTGACAGTGCCGTCTCAACTTTTACAAAGAGCCGGATATGACGTCATCAAAGACATTTATCGAAAAAAGAAAAAACACGTCCGGGGATATCATACCCAGGAACTCTCATGTAAAATTTCATAAAGATCGGTCCAGTAGTTTACTCTGAATCGCTCTACACACGCGCACGCACCGACAAAACTTGACTAAATGTAAAAAGAGAGAGAGAGAGAGAGAGAGAGAGAGAGAGAGAGAGAGAGAGAGAGAGAGAGAGAGAGAGAGAGAGAGAGAGAGAGAGAGAGAGAGCGAGAGAGAGAGAGATGATAATAATGATGATGGAACTTTATTTTTCAAGGATAGAGGTTTAAGGTGACGCCTTTTCTTACAACCGGTCCTTACTTCTAATACAAATGTCTAATAAATGATAAACAAGTAAAGCAACATGACAAATAAACAAAGTAAACGAACGAACCAGCAAACAATCGACAAGTAAGCAAACAAGCAAATAAACATAAACAACAAAATGACAAAGTAAGGAACATACAAATCAAAAGCAAAACATGCAACATATATACATGTAAAGTGATCGACGGTTAAAGTTCCATCCTCACCTATTCACACTTTACTGACACTATACACAACCATCAGTGTGTATAGGAAACAGGTACTTAACGCCTTCGTCCGTACGGGTTACACACTGTGTATAGCCAAACGGTACCTAATGTGGATTTCGTACGTACAGAAGTCACACAGATCCGTCTGCGTATGACCGGTACCTAAGGTGCTCCTCGTCCGTATGTGTGTGTGGATGTGTGAGTGTGGGTACGTGTGTGTGTGTGCGTGTGCGTGTGCGTGTGCGTGTGTGTGTGTGTGTGTGTCAAAACTGGCAGACTTGACTGCACCGTCTGAAATGACAACGATGGCTTTAATTTAATTTAATCAACTGATGCAAAACAGAATAACAGTGAATCGATTCCCGCAAATACCATAAAGTATTCTATCTGGAAAACATTCAGCCACAGACGAACAGACAGACAGATGGACACGCGTTCTCACAATGTTACTTTAAAGTTCACACAATCAGATCTGTAAAACGACTCAGTGTTAAAACGCACAGAAAAATCCCTAGACGGCTGACTTCTCAAAAATGCATTTCCGCCTGTACTGTTCACAATGCTTTTGTGGTGCGGCGAACTCTTTTTCATCTTCGCACGATCAGTTTCGGGCTTTGAGCTTTTCTGGTTTTCCCTCGTGGTGTAGACACGACTAGAAAGGAACTATGGTCTGCTCATTTTCTGCATGGCTGGAGGCACACGTGATTCCTTAGAGATGGGGGCTTCATCACGAAACAACACGTGGTTCTCAGTTCTGCATCCAGCGCCCAACAAACCTACTGGGACAACCTGGCATCTGCTTTGAGGTTCTCAGATTTTCACCGGCGGTGAGGAGAAAAATAGTTGTAGAGGGGTAAAGATCGGGGGATTGGAGAAGGGGTACGATGGACTGAGTGGGGAAAGATATTAGTGATGAGGAGGATGGTTGAAAGGTTGAAAAAAACCCGGATACCCTGATAGATAGAGAGAGATGGGAGAGAGAGAGAGAGAGATGAGAGAGAGAGAGAGAGATGGGAGAGAGAGAGAGAGAGAGAGAGAGAGAGAGAGAGAGAGGGAGAGACTCGAGAGAGAGAGAGAGATGGGAGAGAGAGAGAGAGAGAGACTCGAGAGAGAGAGAGAGAGAGAGAGAGAGAGAGAGAGAGAGAGAGAGAGAGAGAGAGAGAGAGAGAGAGAGAGAGAGCATCAAGGCAATCTCCATAATTATTTTTTCTCACACGGCACAAACAGACGACGACTACCATGAAGACGTATATGCTTCGTTGTTGGTGAGTTATTCATTGCAGATTCAGATGTATCGATGCCAGTCGACGACACAATTAATTGTCTTGATACCTTAGTCTTGATACCTTAGTCTTGATACCTGTAACTTTTCTTCACGTCTCCTTTTCCAATCATGATACATCGGAGGTCTCATTTCTTCATATTCATAGTTTGAACAAACCCCATCTTTAAAATATTATTTGGGAACTGTAGGAAGCATGCAACCACTACTAAAGACATAATCGATGGTCTATGCCTTTGGTTGAGTCTTCCTCTTTGTTTTTTCTTCTTTTTTTCTTGTCTCCAAACTCTTTGTCTTCTGCAGCCTCTTCATCGAAAATTGCCAAGTGCGAACAGTTTATAATTCTAAACAACAACCCCAGTTTTTTAATTTCAAAGCTTTGAATGCAGTCTTGGGAAGTTTCTGTTCCGAAACATACCCCCCCACACACACACACACACACACAAAGCTTTGCATGCAGACTTGTGAAGTTTCTGTTCCAAAACAGACCACACACACACACACACACACAAAACACACTCAAACACCCGCCGTTTGATCCAATTTGTCAATTAAGAGTTCCCAAACTTCAGTCTGTTGTTTTTGTACGTGACACCACTTTTATATCTTGACCTTTCTCGTGACACAAAGCTTTCAACCCTTTGCCATATCTGAGTAACAAAGATGAGTAGCATGATAAAATGCCTGACCTTTAAGTGGTATAGCTGCGTCTTCACATAACGTTCAAGATGCACGACTTTCGGCCCTCGATGACAAAGGGTGGCATTAAGTCTGATTCATGTCTGATGAAAATCGATCCGTCTCCCTCTCGTTTTGTCTTTGTCTAGATCTCTGTCTCTTTCTCTCTGTCTCTATCTGTCTCTCTCTTTTTCTCTCTGTTTGTCTGTCTGTCTGCCCCCCCTCTCTCTCTCTCTCTCTCTCTCTCTCTCTCTCTCTCTCTCTCTCTCTCTCTCTCTCTCTCTCTCTCTCTCTCTCTCTCTGTCTCTCTCTCTCTGATCACGTTACAGGAGTTAGTAAAATACTCTCCAAGAGGCTTTACTTGTTGTCCAGAATAAAACACTTCTTGATCAGGCATGGCAGGCAACTTTTCTTTAACGCTCACATTCAATCGATCATTGATTATGCGTCAACACTATGGGATTGTGCGAGTGCAAAAACCCTGAAACCTTTATTTAGTATACATAAAAGAGCAATCAAAGTTATTTTATTACAAGTCTCGGTTTCCAACGAAGACTATAAACTTTTAAACATTCTTCCTCCTAAATCAAGACTCATGTACAATAAAGGCGTTTTGATGCATAAACTCATAATTGGAAGAGCGCCTGCACCTCTTTCTTCTCAATTCACTTCCCACAATTTAAGAGACCCGACAAAAATGTATGCTCCTCGGCCTCGTATAGATCTTTTTAAGTCCAGCCTACTCTTTTCGGGGACTAAATCTTTGGAAGTCACATCCAAGCGGTCTCAAACATTCTGTCAATGCCAAGACTTTTAAAGACAGATATTTCTCATTCCTTATACATGGCACATTTCGTTCTCACTTAGCCTGAACATGTTTATATTATTGATGCCTTATTTGTACCTTTTACACGTTTCAGTTGATAAATGTACCTAATTAATGTCATAACATGACTTATGTAACGATGCTACATTGCTATTACTTGCAACGTAGTTGCTTCATTGACTCCTCAGTTTCACGGATTTTTTCTTCCCCCGAAGTTTCACACGTTTTTTGTTGCTTGCAACAGTTTTCATTATACATTTGACAATAATATGTCATGTTCGTTTGTATGTATATTTTTGTTTGTTTGTTTAGTCTGTTAATCGTTTGCTTGTTTGTCGTTTGTTTTTATTACTTCTTTAATTAATATTCCAACATTTTTAAAACGTATTATCATTAGATTAAACCCTCCTATGGGCGAGGGCTGGATGTAAAAAAGCACCTGTTTGCTTATGCCATTACCCTCGTTAATAAAGAATTTGTCATTGTCTCTCTCTCTCTCTCTCTCTCTCTCTCTCTCTCTCTCTCTCTCTCTCTCTCTCTCTCTGTGTCTCTCTGTGTCTCTCTAGATCTCTGTCTCTGTGTTTCTCTCTCTCTCTGTCTGTCTCTCTCTCTCTCTCTCTCTCTCTCTGTCTCTCTCTCTCTCTGTCTCTGTCTCTCTCTCTGTCTCTCTCACTCTCTCTCTTTCTCTATCACCCACGCAAATACACATGTGGAGATAAACACACTGATACACACGATCTCGATCTTTGTCTGTCTGTCTGTCTCTATCTACCTGTCTCTCTCTCTCACAGCATGCAGACACACAGACACACAGACACACACACACACACACACACACACACGCACACACACGCGCACACACACGCACGCACGCACGCACGCACACACACACACACACACACACACACACACACACACACACACACTGAATTTCGCTTGGACGGAGTTTAATGTCTAAAACGCTTTATCTGTCACCGAGGCTCTCTCCCTTTGTCTGTCTCTCCCTCTCTCCCTCTCTCCCTCGGTCTCTGTGCCTCTGTCTGTCTCTTTCTCTCTTTTGTCTCTCTCGATGCGTCACGCTCGCTTTCACCTGCAAGACTGCGCTGACGTTTTTTGTTGTCGCTTCTTAGTTACGTGTCACAGAGTTTCTTGAAATTCATTGAGAGCAGAAATATGGAAGTGAGTCATTCTGATTCATTGTGGCAATTATTTGTCTCGTGAATAGGATAAAAGATGTAAATTTCTCCCTGTTTGACAAAGAGGATTAACGGGACAGGGATTGAGACAGAGAGAGAGAGAGAGAGAGAGAGAGAGAGAGAGAGAGAGAGAGGGGGGTGGGGGGTAAAAAGAGAGGGGGAGAGAAAGTTAGAGAGGGGAAGAGATAGAAAGAGAAAGAGAGAGAGAGAGAGAGAGAGAGAGAGAGAGAGAGAGAGAGAGATAGAGAGAGAGAGAGAGAGAGAGAGAGAGAGAGAGAGGTGGGGTTGGAGAGAGAAATAAATAAATATAGAGTATGCTATCAAGAAATTCTTCTCACACATTTGGACATAGGCTACCATATACATATATGCAGTAAGCCACCTGATCTAACAACAACAACAACAACAACAACAACAACAACAACAACAACAACAACAACAACTGGAGACTCAACTGTTTACCAGCTTCTTACAATATACAATGACATATGCAAATCACTCGACAATAGAATAACTACCCAAGCAATCTTCTTTGATATATCCAAAGCATTCGATAGAGTTTGGCACCGGGGCTTATTGCATAAACTCGAAGCCGTTGGAATTAATGGGCCATTATTAAACTGGTTTACAGACTACCTAACAGATCGAAAGCAAGCAGTTGTATTAAAAGGCAGTAAATCAACTTATCTTCCAGTAGTAGCGGGAGTTCCTCAAGGATCAGTGCTTGGACCTTTGCTTTTCCTAATTTATGTAAACGACATTGTACGTGACATAGAATCTACGATTAAGCTTTTTGCTGACGACACTAGCATGTACTTGTCATTAGCCAATCACAACATCCGTGCCGAAATTTTAAACTCAGATCTTGAAAAAATTGTAAATTGGGCAGAAACATGGAAGGTAGCATTTAACCATGCAAAAACTGAATTGGTGAACTTTTGTACACAAAGAACCCCTGATATCGCAGATCTAAACTTTGGCAATACCATCCTTGAAAGTTCCCAAAATCACAAACACTTAGGAATAATAATACAAAACAACTGTAAATGGGATGAACATATAAAATCTCTTGTTGCAAAGTGCAGAACTCTCGTAGCTTGCTTGCGTACATACAAATATAGACTGAGTCGAAAATCATTGGAAATTATGTTTAAATCCTTCATTCTACCACACTTTGATTATTGCGACATAATATGGGACAATTGTAGCAAAACCCTAACAGATGAACTCGAAAAGTTAAACCTAGATGCAATACGAACAATCATCGGAGCTGTCCGCGGAACCAGTCACTTTAAGCTTTACGGAGAATCTGGACTCCAATCATTATCTGAAAGGCGTAACCGTCATAAACTAACAATGTTCCATAAAATTATTCACGACAAGACCCCCCCCATACCTACAAGCAGCACTCCCACCTCTCGTAGCAGCCAACAACCCCTACCACAGACGCCGCCCCTTAGAACGAAGTATACCCCCACATCGAACAGAAACGTACAAAACATCCTTTTTTCCTTCGACAACAGTACTCTGGAACCAACTACCTGAACAAATACAGTTAACTGACTCCCTCGGGGAATTTAAACATTACTTAACAAAAGACGACACACAAATTCCCGTTTACTTCTACAGTGGCAGTCGACAAACACAAATAATCCACACAAAAATGAGACTTAATATTAGTGATCTAAAGAAAGACTTAGTTGAGCGACACCTTGCGGAAAACAGCGTATGCGACTGTGGTGATGGAACAGAAACTGCAACACACTTCTTACTAGAATGCCGTTTACACTTAGCTGCAAGAAACAACACAATCAACAAACTAACCAACAACCTCATACACACAGATATTCTACTTCATGGAAACCCCTCCTTGCAAACAAAAATTAACAAAAAAATATTTTTAACAGTGCAGGAATTTATTGGACAGTCCGGCCGTTTCGAACAGATAAACATGTAAAGTGAAAGCAAAATCGACACGTCTACTCGTCTCTCTCTCTCTCTCTCTTTCTCTCTCTCTCTCTCTCTCTCTCTCTCTCTCTCTCTCTCTCTCTCTCTCTCTCTCTCCTCTCTCTCTCTCTCTTTCTCTCTCTCTCTCTCACTCTCCCCCTCTCTCCCCCTCCCTCCCTCCCCTCTCTCCCTATCTCTTACTCGCAAACACCATAAATATTATATATGTATTCCCAAACGGATTTTTGTTTTGATGTACAATTTTCATTCAATTTTCTTTTCATGTTTGCAAGCTTTTCATTTAAACTGTACAATAGCCGCCATTTATATTATATGTAATTTTCTAGAAATAGTGAACACCACTATAAGCATTATGCTTGTTGTTGTTTACTCAATATGCGTTTTTTGTAAATAATGCACAAACGTTAAATAAAACAGTTTAAACCAACAAGAACAACAACAACAACAACAACAAGAAACGGCCATAAGACAAACAAAATGGAAAAAAACAAAAACACCCTCAGTATATCAAAGCAGGTTTATGTAAGCCAGTTACAAGACTGTATCTGTATCCATCTTCTTGGAGGCGACAGAGATCAGTACAAATGGCCTTTTTATGGGAAGAGTTCCAGACATCTGCGAGTGTGATGACGTCATGGAGATGCTCCTCTCTAGTCAAAAAGTATGATACCCATTGATCATAACGCGAAGAATATCTGAATGAAAGAATGCGTCTGTGAATGCTCTGGGGAAATGGTTAGTGTAGTGTCTACGTTCATCTTATAAACGTGGCGGGGATGGGAGGAGGGGGGGGGGGGGGGGAAGGTTAGCGAACTGTGTTAAAAAATGGCTGACAACTTGTTTCCACGTAGCGCTAGGTTTGGGAGTCGAACTTTTAGGCGAAGTTCTTATTAGGGGGGGGGATTGATATATGTGGCGCTCATTCCAGGTGTCTTAGATCATGTTAAGAAGGTGTCTTTCCTGGATGTCTAAGGATATTTATCCATCTGTGTATTAACATATGATTCCAGTGTATTTGGTTACAACGCTAAATATTTACATGAAAAAGTGTGTCGTTCTGGGAGAACAGGTCGGGCTGGTCACTCAGTGGTAGAGGCGATGCATTATTACTGTCACAAGAGTATTGCAATGTTGTCTACTGACAATTTTGTATGGGTGTTGCTCAGGGTCTTCAGACTGGAACTGCATGCAGACCAAATCCAAGTACATCGTTGATCGGCAGAAAATAAACGTCTGCTTCGAACCCGAAGGAAAACCACCATATGGATGCGTTATGACAATTTGCATTGCTTGGTTGTTTGTTCATTGATTGATTTTTGGTCTCTTCTGATTCTAGAACTTAATTAGAAGACTCAATTTTGCAGACTGTACAGGGAAAGCTACTCTTCTACGACTTTCAGGTGACACATTTCTCCTCGAGGTATGGCCAATTAAATTCCACATGCGCCTCGGGGATTAAAGAAGACACAACAAACCTAATTTTTAGTTAACTTTTTGTCGTAAACAAACTCTTTTTTTGATTTTTTATTTAGCTTAATATAAAAAACCAGATCTGTATGTTTAGAAGGGATACTTTGTAAACGACAGATTCCATCTGCATGCCTCCTGAACAATGTACTGTTGAACATCATGACGGTAAGGACACAGTACTACTACTACTACTACTACTACTACTAATACTACTAATACTACTACTACTACTAATAATAATAATAATAAGGATATCTATGTGGTGCATATCCTACAGTAGTTCTAAGCGCCTTACAATCTTAAATATAATCATCTTAAAAGCAGCAACACTACACAACATAAGCGCCCTAAATCAATCTTAAATATAATAATCTTAATAACAGCAACAATAAACAAATAAACTTTGAATAAATGCAACACAATCACGTGCACAATACACAATTCAAATGAATCTATCGTTATCAACAACAATCTCAGAAGATGTTCGCTACACATAATGATGGGACACTTTCCAACACGCACACACACACACACACACACAGGCACGTGCGGGCACAAACGAACGCTCATTCGGGCAAAACGCCAACAAGAAAAACCTCTTAAAGTATGCCAGGCTATTTATAATGTCAATCTTGCTTCATAAAAAGGTAGCTCATTAGTCATTTCTGCTTCGTCACGCGACAGACCGTATGACTTAAAGGGCAATGTCTGCATTTATTCCTCAGCTTAGCTTAATGGTGAATCGATACGGGACTCGTGGCTTGGGAAGACAATGGTAGTCTTGTAAAGTTAATCCTGGGTAATGACAAGGTGTCTGATTGCAGTTTTATAACCTGTATTTTTTCGTTTCAGAGTATTCCCTTGTAACTGGTCACAGGTAATTCCGGCAGGAGATCTGAATGGAAGAGAATGTCTGAAGCCGTTCTGTGTTAATGACTGGCCTTGTCATTGAAACAGTCACTAATGGTTTTGATGGTTTCATAATGTTAATACTTTGCCACACAAAAAGGTACTTTTATAACCTGTATTTGTTCGTTTCAGAGTAATCTCTTGTAACTGATCACAGGTAATTCAGGAGATCTGAATGGAAGAAAATGTCTGAAGCCGTCCTGTGTTAATGACTGACCGTGACATTGAAGCAGTCACTT
>NC_090249.1:39833451-39853936 GCF_037325665.1 Littorina saxatilis | reverse complement strand
TGTGTGTGTGTGTGTGTATGTGTGGGTGTCTGTGTGTGTCTGTGCCTATCTGTCTGTGTGTCTGTCTGTGTGTGTGTCTGTCTGTGTCTGTGTTTCTGTCCGTGTGTTTCTTTGTCAGTGCGTCTGTTTACTTACTTATCTGTCTGCCTGAGTCCGCCTAGCTGTTGCTGTCTGTCTTTGTCTGTCTGTGTCTTTCTGTCTTTCTCTGTCTGTCTGTCTGTCTGTCTGTCTGTCAGTTTCTGACCTGTATGGCTCTTGTCGTCCCAAGAGAAGGGTTTCGTCCTTTCGCCGAACTTCTTGCGGACTACCTCACGACCGGCGTCCAACGTTCCGGGCGAACGCTGGTCAACGAAGCTTCCCCACGTGGCTGTATCGATGGACGTTTCCGAATTGTTGCTGGTGATAGAGGTGGAACTGGGGACGGAAAAAATGCTCGCGCTCACGCTCTCTGGGAAGGTGGCGGACTGGCTTGTGACGAATTCCGTGAAACTGCCGGACAGCTGAGCAGCAGCAGAAGTTGACATGCTCAAGAAGTCCGACATTTTGGTGTCTCCCGTTTTGTCAGTTTTTTGGTCGGACGCCGTTTTCTGCTTGGGTGCCTCCTGGTCCGGTTTCTTATCGGGGCTACCTTTGTTGGTCCCTGGGTCGTTGTTGCCGTTGACGTTGGCAGAAGGGACGGAAGTGGCGACGTTGGAAGTAGCGACGGTTGAAGTGACGTTGCCAGGGGCATCGGAGCAGGGAGAGATCTCGGGGTTGTCGGCGAGATACATGGTCAGCTTAGCCGTCAGCAGCCTTCGCTTGAGCAGCGTCAGCTGTGGGGTGACTGTTTGGCACGTAGAAATAAGACTACAAACAATGTATATGGTTCCTAATATGGACCGGCTCCTAATATGGACCACCTCTTGATCTGACAAACTAACGGCGCTAGAACGCTAAAAACAATTTCATTCGCTGTATTCACCCTCTCTGGATAACTTGTACATCTCAAAACAGTTGCAGAAACACAAACCTCAAAACCGTTAGGCTTTTTCTTTTTTTTTCACTTTTGGCAGCGTTCACTCTAAATTTGACGCCTAAAACGGACTCGTTTCTGTCCACAGCCAAAGCTTTTATCACACAAAAATTGCTATATATGACAGCTAAGACCGTATTTGTTACATATTAGCAGTTTTGACCCCCAGTTTCTACTGGAAACAAAAAATAATAGCAAAATCTCAAAGTATGTGTGAGTCCCCTGATATGGACCACCTTCAACAAATCGAAGAAAATAAAAGCTAAAGGCTATTTTCATTCATTCATTAAGAAGCTTGCTGAAAATAATCTATAACTAGCCCTCGAGCTTTCAAAGAAATATATCAAATTGTCTTCTTTTTGTGGAAGTTGATAATTTCACTTATTTTCACTCTGTTTATGATATGCTTCTTTAGTTTCCTGGTGTGCTTCAAATAATGCTATCATCAACCCGAAACAGATAAATCTAAAGCATATTTGAATTAGTCTGACATGCACACTAAGTTGCATCATGTTATTTTGAAGTATAGGGGGCTTTTTACAGTGATTCGTGAAGGCCGCTTCACTGGTCCATATTAGGAGCCTGGGCATCTAATATGGACCATCTGTGATTTTTTCTGTATTTAACTTTTGCTGAATGTCTATCAAAGCTATTATACTCTAATTAGGCCTAACGGTTCACCTAAGAGAGAAGGACTACCAAACACAAAATAAAACTTCTCCGCAAGAAAACAAGCTAGTTATTAGCATGAAACAAAAAGTGGTCCATATTAGGAGCCCTTCCCCTACATGTTTGTGTGTGTGTGTGTGTGTGTGTGTGTTTGTGTGTGTTTGTGTGTGTGTGTGTGTTTGTGTGTGTGTGGTTTGTGTGTGTGTGTTTGTGTGTGTGTGGGTGTGTGTGTGTATGTGTGTGTGTGTTGTGTGTGTGTGTGTTTGTGTGTGTGTGGTGTGTGTGTGTGTGTGTGTATGTGTGTGTGTGTGTGGGGGGGTGTTTGTGTGTGTTTGTGTGTGTGTGTGTGTTTGTGTGTGTGAGAAAGATAGAAAGAATGCGCGAGAAAGAATGACGTCAGAACACATCATGACAATTTAATACATTGTAGATCACGTGCCGGCATTCCACACTTTCTTACCATCCTGACGAAAGCAGTTCAGCCGAAATATTGATTAAAAAAAAAAAGTACCTAACCTGGTTACTGGCGTGTCTACTTTTTATCTAAATGTTTGACCTACTTTTGTATCTGGCTGGCCCCATCCAACGGTTGAGCTCACAGGAGCGTATCACGTCTCCAACGAAGCCTATGTGTTGAATAAGAAAGCTGAAGGCCGAGAGCTCTCCATCCTCGTGTGTGGTGCTAGCGCCAAGCCGTACTGTGCAGCCTGCATAAATAAGCGTGTCAATATAATAGAATATGCCATTTAGTGAGCAATGACACCAACACAAAATGCAAGGCTTTCTGGGAATTCTGGGTTTTTTTTTAGGAGGGGGGGGGGGGGGGTGGAGAGGGGTCGGGGTTTGGGGGGGGGGGGGGGGGGGGAGGGAATGGCCGGGTGGCTATGGCTTGCAGTAAACAATGAGAAAGGTTATGCTTTCGAGACTAAGGTCAATTTCAACTAAATGTCAAAGCATGCGCTCTTCGCAACGGGTTGATACCAACAAAATGTAAGACCTTTCAGTGACCTCTCAATCGACAATAAAGAAAGTTTTGCTTTCGATACTATTGTTAAATTCTGAGGTGTCGTTGCATACGTCCTTTACCAAAAAGATATGCCAACCAAGACTATGGGGGTGACCTCTCGGTCGACAAGGAAGGAGGTCTTGGTTTCAAGACTATCTGCGTAAAGCTATACCATTCCATTTGACGAGAAAGTACAACTAAAAAACATGGTTTGCTAACATAATAAGAGTCAACATGTCCACCTTTAAAAACAACAAGAAGGGCAAAGCCCATACGACTCACATGCTTGACCTTGACCTTTACTAAACAACTAAATAAATACAAATAACTAAACCTAGCAATGACATCATACACTAAGAACTGCTTTACACATTTTTCCTACCAAAATACATGTGACCTTGACCCAAGGTCAAGGTCATCCAAGGTCAAGCAACACAAAGCTGTTAATTCAAGACATAGGAAGTACAATGGTGCTTATTGGCCCTTTCTACCATGAGATATGGTCACTTTTAGTGGTTCACTACCTTATTTTGGTCACATTTCATAAGGGTCAAAGTGACCTTGACCTTGATCATATGTGACCAAATGTGTCTCATGATGAAAGCATAACATGTGCCCCACATAATTTTTAAGTTTGAAACAGTTATCTTCCATAGTTCAGGGTCAAGGTCACTTCAAAATATGTATACAATCCAACTTTGAAGAGCTCCTGTGACCTTGACCTTGAAGCAAGGTAAACCAAACTGGTATCAAAAGATGGGGCTTACTTTGCCCTATATATCATATATAGGTGAGGTATTGAATCTCAAAAACTTCAGAGAAAATGGGAAAAATGTAAAAAATAGCTGTTTTTTAGACAACATTTATGGCCACTGCGACCTTGACCTTGAAGCAAGGTCAAGATGCTATGTATGTTTTTTGGGGCCTTGTCATCATACACCATCTTGCCAAATTTGGTACTGATAGACTGAATAGTGTCCAAGAAATATCCAACGTTAAAGTTTTCCGGACGGCCGGCCGGCCGGCCGGCCGGCCGGACGGACGGACGGACGGACGGACGACTCGGGTGAGTACATAGACTCACTTTTGCTTCGCATGTGAGTCAAAAATTGGTTCCATACGTGTTCCTAAAGCCTGATATTAATTGGGCGAAGACTATTTCAAAAAGCTTGCTGTACGAAGCCTTTGCATTGAGTTTCGGTAAAAAAAATTTAAAAAAAAGACTTCACAAGGTCTCCGCAAAGTCCACTTTCGGCTCAATAAAGGACAGCCTTTAAGAGGTTGCACATAGGTCTCCTTAATATTTACAAAGGACTCAATGCGAGGCTCTCCTTGCTCCTCCACCTAACCCCACCCCCCCCCCCCCCCCCCCCCCTCCCGACCCCCCTGGCCAAATTAAAATTAGTATGGCAAAATCATGTATCGCCCAGCTCAGACAGGAAACGCGATGCATTTGATCTTTAACAAAACGGTATCCTAGCGAAGGCAACTAGATTTAATGAGCTTAGGCTACTAGATTGACTGAGTTTTTGCCTACACAATCACACGACATATCGATCTTGATCATTCAGCCAAGAATGTTTATGTTAAAATGGGCTCACCTTTGATGATGTGGAGCGCACAGGTCGTGACGTCACGAGTACCATGCAGGTGTGTCGCGAACCAGTCTCCGGAACCTGAAGCCATTTCAAACTGTTCTGATTAGTGATTCCATGATTAAATAATGACTTGATCATAGCCATTTCAAACTGTTCTGATTAGTGATTCCATGATTAAATAATGACTTGATCATAGCCATTTCAAACTGTTCTGATTAGTGATTCCATGATTAAATAATGACTTGATCATAGCCATTTCAAACTGTTCTGATTAGTGATTCCATGATTAAATAATGACTTGATCATAGCCATTTCAAACTGTTCTGATTAGTGATTCCATGATTAAATAATGACTTGATCATAGCCATTTCAAACTGTTCTGATTAGTGATTCCATGATTAAATAATGACTTGATCTTACATAGAAAGAGAACACAAAAAATAGCCAACGTTGCTATCAACTGAGTTCGATGCGCCCCCCCCCCCCCCCCCCCTTCTCTCCCTCTCTTTCTCTCTCTCTCTAGCCTGTCCGTCTCTCTCTCTCTCCCTCCCTCTCTCTCCCTCTCTCACGCGCGCGCGCACACAAACGCACACACAAACACATATACAAACATACACACAAACAAACACAGACATGCGCGCACTAGCGGCAGAGTTACCTGCATTTATAACACCGAAAGGCATGCGCGTACGCATGATGTCACATCTGTAATCCTGGACGTCACGATCGGCCTCCTTCATACATCGGAGGAGGTAACCACTCAGTGCTTCGTTTACTGTTCCATCGCCTCCGACGACTACAACGCTGCAAAGGATAAGTACAGTTTAATAAATATTCACGACGGGCACAGTGGCGTAGTAGATAAGACATCGACCTCCTAATCGGAAGGTCGTGAGTTCAAATCCCGGCCGCGGCCGCCTGGTGGGTTAAGCGTGGAGAATGTTCACATCTCCCAGGTCAACTTATGTGCAGACCTGCTAGTGCCTTATCCCCCTTCGTATGTACAAGGAAAAGATCCTGTAATCCATGTCAGAGTTCGGGGGTCATAGAAACACGTATGCTGCCTGAATGGCGGGGTAAAAACGGTCATACATGTAAAAATCCACTCGTGCAAAAACATGATTGAACAAATAGACTGCCATTTTGTGAGCTAAGCTTTGTCTAGTTTATGTTTGTCTGTGCACTTAAACGATCGCTTGGGCGATATATCTGTGAACGTAACGTTTTGTTTTGTCAATAATTAAACGTTCTAACAACGTACCTTTCTTGTTTTTTAATTCTACATACCCAAAAAGAACAGCCTGAATGCTTTATGTGCACAACATTTTTTTCATGAAATAATGGCATAAAGGTCACAAGCCTCCAAGAGGAGGGATGGTCTGATCCATATACAAGCCTTAACCGATCTATCGTTGTGATCAAAACGGTGTTCACGCGAAGGATTGAACCTTTAAACACCGTAGCACTTTAAAAAAAACAAGAAGAGCAAACGCTCGATCGAGTCACTTTCGCAGTTCTGAATATTATATGAGGCATCAGATGGACAGGAAGAAATTGCTATTCACAACACAATGAGTCACGTTCACATAAAATTTGAGCCCGGTCACTTTTATAGTTTCCGAGAAAAGCCCAACGTTAAGTTGTGTGTTGCCGAACAGAAAAGGCGAGTTATCTCCCTTGTTTTTCTGATAACGTTCGTAAAAGGCTACAGATGTAAATACTTTGATGTAAAGAATAATCCTACAAAGTTTCAATCACATCCGATGAACTTTGTCAAAGATATAAAATGTCTAATTTTTCCTTTGACGCTGACCTGTGACCTTGAGAAAGGTCAAAGGTCAACGAAACCATCGTTAAAGTGTAGAGGTCATTGGAGGTCACGACTAAACAAAATATGAGCCCGATCGCTTTGATAGTTTCCGAGAAAAGTCCAACGTTAAGGTGGTGTATGTCTAATTTTTCCTTTGACGCTGACCTGTGACCTTGAAAAAGGTCAAAGGTCAACGAAACCATCGTTAAAGTGTAGAGGTCATTGGAGGTCACGACTAAACAAAATATGAGCCCGATCGCTTTGATAGTTTCCGAGAAAGTCCGGCCGGCCGGCCGGACAGACTAACACTGACCGATTACATAGAGTCACTTTTTCTCAAGTGACTCAAAAATCGCAGCGTACATTCGTTGCTTATTTAATTGAAAACTTTTTCTTTTAACATCAAAACTTGAATGACAATGTCCACAAAAAGTGATGTATTTGTGTTTTTAAAGAAAAGGTCTAATAATGCGCTTTAATTCGATTGTAATCTGATTTCTTGATATCACAACATTTTTGAAATAGTTACCCGTCATATTCCTTTAAGTCGCTTTCCTGCAGAATCAGCGTCATCTGCTTGCTCCTGTGCGTAACTGCGTTATGATAAAATGTAGAGATATACATTTTGAATTGCAATCGCAGTGTTTTCAACTGCAAACAATGCTTTGATAGCCTGAATAACACACATACACACACAAAACTGAAACAAACATGCGTGCGTGCGTGCGTGCGTGCGTGCGTACGTGCGTGCGTGCGTGCGTGTGTGTGTGTGTGTGTGTGTGTGTGTGTGAGTGTGTGCGTGCGTGTGTGTGTGAGTGTGTTTTTGTGAAAGAT
Source organism: Littorina saxatilis (assembly GCF_037325665.1). Lineage (NCBI taxonomy): Eukaryota > Metazoa > Mollusca > Gastropoda > Littorinimorpha > Littorinidae > Littorina > Littorina saxatilis. The sequence goes on along the minus strand of NC_090249.1, from coordinate 39,847,007 downwards.
AGAGAGAGAGAGAGAGAGAGAGAGAGAGAGAGAGAGAGAGAGAGAGAGAGAGAGAGAGAGAGAGAGAGAGAGAGAGAGAGAATTGCATGCGCGTGCATTTGTATGCAAATAATTAAACGGCTGCATTATCCAGCATGAATCAGGGTCATTGTTATGTTGAGTTCCAGTCGCGGTTGTGCGAGCAGAAACGATACTTACTTTATGCCCCAAGGCTAGTTTGTTCAACAGAAGAGAGACCGGCCTTTCGAGAGTGAAACAATAGGACATATTTTGTTCCCTAGTTGCCTCTTCAGTTTAGGACATCACTTACGACTGGCTGGGCGTAGCCGACACGTTTTCTCACTTTGTTTTTTGTTGTCTGACTTGTTGGCTCACGTAAGTGTAGCCTATGCGATCGTAACTTTGTCTGTCTGTGCGTGTGTGCGTGTGTGCGTATGTATGTCTGTGGTAGAAACTTTAACATTTGACTAAACACCGAAATACTCATTTCACCTGGTTATTTTTCAAGCACCATCTTCAAAATATTGAAGCAATGATCAACATTGTGTCGGCATGTGTGTAGTTAAAGCGTGTATCCAAAGAAAACGGGTGGTGGGGGGTTTTGAAGGGGTACAAGCAGTTGACTGGTTTCTGTCGTGTGTGGTATGTAGACCAGGTCAGGTGTCAAGACCAGGTCAGGGGTCGCGCGAAGGATTGTGGTATAGATTCACTTCTCCAGTTCTCACTTCTGCATTCGCCGATTCGGGGAAGACGATTTCATGTTGTTCGGTTTCTAAGCTCCAGAAAAGTAAATAAAGAAGCTACCAAAGGGAGATTTCCTACAATTTGATCTGCACAGCGTTTTTCCAATGTCCACGCGAGGAAGAGCTGTCGAAAGCGCAGTGTCGATCTGGCAGCCGTATCCCGGTAAAAGTACAGAGACAGATCTAGTGTCTCCCACTCTGATAACGTGTCACCTACTGTTAATCCGTTTTGTTTTAATTTCTTTTTATTTCAGCAGACACGGATGTCAAACACAGTGCTAGGCAGTCACCTCTAGTGAAATGAGTTGATCTAAAGTGCCTGTAATGTTTGGATGTCTTTAATTGTTCGTGGTTCGATTTATGTGAATTTCAAGACTTGCAGTAGAGTCTCAAGTTAAGTTTACTCTGCCCGAAAAAAACTGTCCATCATTTACTTGAACATGCAGATATAAGGAAACGGAATGAATCTGTTCTCAAAGTCAAAATGATCACGATTTTTTCCTCAGATTCAAAACATGCACTGTCATGGTTTTGTCTGTACAATTTAGTAAGTCTTACTTTGCAACAACTTCCTTGAACTTGAAAGACAGTTTTTGAATGCTAGATCTGTATCGCGTTTCATTCCAGACTCGATTCTCTCTTTGATTGTACTGTTTGCTGTTTACGCACTATCATGATTCACTATGTAACGTTTGGTAAGCTTACCTTGCAACAGCTTTCTTGTCTTTGTTGGCATTTTCTTTCAAGGCAGTACAACGTAAGATTAGATTCTTTCGGACAGAACACAGGAGCTTGTATCAAATCGCCGGTCGATCATTATTTACAGTCTACTACTACTTTATACTACTACTATACACTACAGTAGTATATAGTAGTAGTAGACTGTAAATAATGATCGACCGGCGATTTGATACAAGCTCCTGTGGGACAGAAGGTAGAATGTGAGTTTTGAGACAACGACAGTCGTCCAAAGAAAGCTTGCTGTGGCATTTGTTTGTAAATAGGCCTAATGGTACATGTGTCACAGTGATTCTGTATTTTTCTGCGGTTGATGTGGTTTCTTTTTTCCTCTCTTGTTTTTTCCCTCCTGAGTTGATCGTTATCATTTAAACAAGACCCTCAGAGAGTACCTCCGTTGCTCCTTAAAATGGAATGTGAATAGTGTGTTGGTTGTGTTGACCGTCAGAATTATTTTAAGAACCAGGCTGCTGCAGTCAGTTGACATGTTTCGCATATTGTAGGGTTAATAATAATAATAATAAGAACATTTATATAGCGCTAAATCAAAAACTTTCGTTAAAAAGGCTTGCTCTAAGCGCTTGACATCTAAACTAAAACGTCATTCACACTCTTTACAATGATGTACAAGAACTTCATGTCACACTCTTTCATTCAGTATAGCACCATTCACACAGTTGTTATTCTGTACAAGACAATAAGCTAGTCTAACATTTAGAATGTTCATAAGATGAAAACAAGAGAAAACCAGACTGATTAAAACAACTGCTTAGTGCTAACAAAGCATGAATCTTGATGATAACGTAATACATGTTTAACTGTTAAGACCATAAAAAAAACCAAACAAACCTATATGCTAAAATAACTTCGAACTTTTAAGAACTTCTTATAAGATACACAGCACAGCTAGATAAACACCAGAATGATAAAACAAAAGGCAACTCGTTAAAACTATTAAATGCATCAATGTCTAAAACACGAAAGACTCAAATATAAGATACACAATTCTCTAAAATTGTTTATTAAAACTGAAACCGACCTGCTCAAAGTAAACCATACCCACCCCCTCCCTACCCACCCCAACCCTCCTCCTACACTAAATACTAATTATTTCTACGGGTTACCATGCTGCATAGGTAAAGTGGCTTGTATAACCTGACTATTCTGTTTCAAATCACTGTTTATATTTGTGTAGGTTGTAGTCATCATAACTAATCGCATTTTGCCATTTGTTTCAGAAAGGAGGTAAACCTACAAGATCGACGCTATGTCAGATATGCCTCAGCCACATGAAGACTTTCGAATTTAGATCCACTCGGCATGGTGACAAGTCTTGATGAAAAGTATGGGACTGAGGACAGCAGTGGAAAAAGTGGCCACATGGCAGGTACTGTTAGGGGGAAGAATTTACCCGATGCTCCCCAGCATGTCGTAAGAGGCGACTAACGGATTCTGTTTCTCTTTTTACCCTTGTTAAGGCAGGTCAAATGGAGACAGGGACATTACTCTTCATACACAAAGGGAAGCCACTGAGTTGTGTCGCCATTTTTTCCTGGCAGGCTGGGAATTCGAACACATCGAACAGGGAACGCAGAAGAAGAAGAACACGTCGAACATTCGAATGACGTAAATAGAACAAATGTCACATTTTTCAGGCAGCGTAAGTGAATGACGTCAGAAAATGACGACACCGCCAGAAATAAAAACAATGCGACACGCCTCCCAAACACGAGGTCAAAAACACGTGGGCATCTAATGAAATCGGTACAAAGCCGTTCTCTTTGCCAGTGACATCGTAATAATCACCAAAGCTAACATTGAAGCTCCGGTAGCAGGTAAGAGAGTGTCTCCCAACCCGTGATGCTCACAGCGTGATTGCATCAGAATACCACATGTTAAAACCGGTGTTTGAACTAGAATAACAGCCAGTAGTATTAAGAACAAGTGTCTTGTGTATGCAGCCCTCTTTCTACTGTACGCTGGCAGCAGATAATACAATAATTGAAGTCCTTCGAGGCATAAGGAGCCCATAAGGCGAAAAATTGCTTTAATTCCACCCTCAAAAAGTCCCAGCCTTCAAACCGTAACAAATAACAGTACGCACTATTAAGCAAAATTATAAACCAAGCCTTGATTATTAATTTTTATTATTACACTTGTATCAAACAAGTGACCTCCACCTTTTGATTGGCGTTTTTATTACATTTGAATCGGACTTGTGGCCTTTCAAAGTTGCGGTGACCTTTGACTTTCAACAGAGGTCATATGTAACAGTGGTTTTTAAAAACATAATTTAGTTGGCTCATATATCTGAGACAAATGATCGGACAACAGCCCTTTACATTATCGTGACACATATTTTTCTGAGGCACACTGGACAGTAATAGTGCAAAGGGTGGGGTTAATCAAGGGAGTGAACCCCCCCTAAAAACACCACCAACCTGTCGGTTTTTTTGTTTTTTTTAATGCCGTTTTGATAGCTCTTGCGTTTACAACCCATCTCATCAAATCGTAATTTATTTCCAGGCTACCAGCAATAAAATACCTCAACATGAGGAACAAATTTAAAATAAACTCTGGCAAAAGACGTGACGTCACAAAGTTTGAGTATGCGCAACATTTTCGTTTACCAGTGCACTTCGTTACCTGCCCATTGCTGCTTTGGGTGATATTTTTTTAAATGACTATTCCTATGCAGATGTTTGTGTAATTGGCCGTTTTCAAAACATACCCATTTTTCGATTTTTCGGTCCAAAATTCAAAACGGGCACTGTCTTCCGAGACTCATAGCTCCGAAACGAACCCACTACCCTTTATTTTTTTTATGCTGAATGCATAGCAGACAGATCGAACTTAAAAAATAACCAACTTTTGGGAGAAACCAAATTATATTTAACGGGTCCAGTGAACTACCTTAAAGTGTTTCTTGTATAGAATATAGTCAATTTTTGTAAAGATTTTAGTCAAGCAGTATGTAAGAAATGTTAAGTCCTTTGTACTGGAAACTTGCATTCTCCCAGTAAGGTAATACATTGTACTACGTTGCAAGCCCCTGGAGCAAATTTTTGATTAGTGCTTTTGTGAACAAGAAACAATTGACAAGTGGCTCTATCCCATCTCACCCCTTTCCCGGTCACGATATAACCTTCGTGGTTGAAAATGACGTTAAACACCAAATAAAGAAAGAGGGTTAACGACTTAAATTCAGGGATGAAAAAAACCACGAGCCCATGCCTTAATGACTGTCTTGATGTAATTTTTAAGCGCTGTCACATTCACTTTTTCCCGTTAACAATTTGTGTTAGTTCTGGAATTACAAAAATGGTCTTTAGTAAGCAATAACAGGCTGCATAATTATGTCTATTTACATATGTTTCTTTACTGTCTTGTTTATTCCGCCATTTTAGATTCGTCCCTCTTTAGGGCGAGGGCCAGATTAAAAAAAAATTAAAAAAAAGCAGATCACTGCTTACTATATTACCCTCGTTAAATAAAGAATTGTCATTGTCATTGTCATGGTCATTGTCATTGTCATGGTCATGGTCATTATTTACATACCTACGACATTAGTACTGATGTGGCATTTGAGGAAGAGCGGTTCTACGATTTTTCGGTAAATTGCTTGACCCTTGCCCTGTCCGGCCACTGGGTTGATCAAGACTAGCAGCTTGCGGCCTTCGTCCTTCACCTTGCACCCTAGGAGAGCTGACAAAAACAAAACATATCTATGAGTTTGCAATTGTTCACGTAACATACATTGCTTTTTGCAAAAGTTTAAAATTGTTCGTAAAGACAAGATAGCGGTTTTAAACTCCATTGGAAAGTATGTGTTAATTTGAAAATATTTGAATGATGGGAAAACGGTAGGCTTCATCAAAGAGTGCAACCAATATTAGCAACTGGCGTGAATCAATATGGGAATCGAGGTTAGGTTTAAAAGTGGATGGCGGGGGCTGTGGTGATAAAGACCAGAAGTATTAACACACACACACACACACACACACACACACACACACACCGTGACACACACACACACACACACACACACCCACAACGTGACACACACACACACACACACACACACACACCGGGACACACACACACACCGTGACACACACACACACACACACACACACACACACACACCGTGACACACACACACACACACACACTCACTGACACACACATGCAAGGCGCGCGCGCGTGAGCAGCCACGCACACGCATATAACATTTCTCTTCGCGCCACATCATCGTGCAAAGTCAACCAATCCATCAATCAAGCGAGTTCTAAGAACGTACTCAGTCCTAATCAAACAACCAAGCAGTCAATCATCCATCCATCCATCCATCATCAATCCATCCATCCATCCATCCATTCATACATGCAAACGATAGTGACACCCTCACCTTCTCTTTTCAAGTGGATGCCATTGGCCAGAGTCTCGCATTCTGTCTGGCTCCCAAACAGCATGCACGATTTCATGCGCAGACGGTGTTTTTCACATTGAAGGGCGTAACGTACGAGCAAAATGTGCGTGCGCAGTTGGCGATCGTCCTCATCAGAAAGGTCAAGTTCGTCGGACGACTTCTGTTTCCGGGGCAGCACGCGCACATGGACAATGTCGCTTGCACGGATTGCATTGATTTCTGTAATGCAAAAAAAAAAAGCAAATATTATATTGCTCTGAAGCTGCACACCTGCAAAGGTAAGCTTAGTTGTCTATATGGGATGCTTTCAGTTGAGGTTATCGTTGAGGCCCTCTCCAGAACTAGCCCTTGGAAGTGACGACTCTGGCATACTGAAAGAAGAGTGAACCTTGGCCCTTGAGATTCACTCGGTGTGAGCACGAACCTCACACCGGGCTAAACACGGGGAGATGACCTTCGTTGATTCGGCGGAGGCATGTTGTTGTTCTCAAAATATGATGGGTTTGCAAAAGTTTCAGTTGAATGCTGTAATCAAATGATCAAAACTGCATGACTGAGGAATATAAGACAGGGCAAGGAACGGGAGATCTATTGGCGCATGAACCGATGCGGTGAGAGAGAACTTTATACATAGAGAGACATTCATACATTTTGTCAGGCAGCAAGACGAAAGTGAGCACGCAGCCTGAGAGTCGCAGTTAAAGGCAGACACAGGCAGGCATATATAGACGAAAACAATCAGGCAGACACCCAGAGAGACAAAGACAGGCATGCAGGTAGACAGGCAGATAGACGAACACAGTCAGGCAGGCAGACAGAGAGACAAAGACAGGCATGCAGGTAGACAGGCAGATAGACGAAGACAGTCAGGCAGACACCCAGAGAGACAAAGACAGGCATGCAGGTAGACAGGCAGATAGACGAAGACAGTCAGGCAGGCAGACAGAGAGACAAAGACAGGCATGCAGGTAGACAGGCAGATAGACGAAGACAGTCAGGCAGGCAGACAGAGAGACAAAGACAGGCATGCAGGTAGACAGGCAGATAGACGAAGACAGTCAGGCAGGCAGACAGAGAGACAAAGACAGGCATGCAGGTAGACAGGCAGATAGACGAAGACAGGCAGGCAGACAGACAGAGAGACAAAGACAGGCATGCAGGTAGACAGGCAGATAGACGAAGACAGTCAGGCAGGCAGACAAAGACAGGCATGCAGGTAGACAGACAGACAGACAGACAGACAAACGAAGGCAGACAGACAGAAAGACGAAGACAGGCATCCAGGTAGACAGACAGAGAAATAAAGACAGGCAGGCATGTAGATAGACGAAGACAGACAGACGAAGACAGGTAAGCATGTAGACAGATAGACAAAGACAGGCAGGCAGGCAGCCAGACAGAGAGACAAACACAGACAGAGAGACAGACAAACACAGACAGATAGACAGACAGAGAGGCGAAGACAGACAGGCACCACACACACACACACACACACACACACACACACACACACACACACACACCAACATTCACTAACACAACCGCGTGTTTCAAGACTTTCCTTCTTTGTCGAATTCCTCCACTGTGTTTCCAGTGTCTTTTTCTTGTGGTGTCCCTGCACAACAGTGTGTGCTTGCACTGCTGGGGAGCATTTTTTCGTGTAGACTATGGTGAACAACATCACTGCAGTACTCCTCCACGTGTGCGCATTCTATATGCTTTAATAACTTCGCAGCTAAGTTAACACGGCGAAAAACAAAATGTCTGCGGTTCTTTTCAAATTCTGAGCATTTTTTTCAACTTTTCTCGCTTTGGCATCGAACTTACACGACAAATGATAAGAAAAAGAAATCGACCGCGATTTCACACGCCAAAAAGAAACAAAATTAACATCTTCGTTGATTGTCCGGAAAACAAAAGTATAATAAGCTTTCGGAGAAAAAAACACACCTAGAAACTAAAACTAAAATGAAAGTAAAAACGACACACGTAAAACAAAGAGAGAAGGAGGGGCTCCCACTCCAATGTCCTGGAACAAAAAAATGACAGTTCTAGAAGAAGCTACGTCATTCCGTACACGTCAATGACGCAGAAGTATTGATGTGTCCCATTTTCATTGGCCCCACATGTCACTGGCACAAACTTTTATCGAGAAGATTAGCTTAAAAAATTTTTTTTTTTTAAATGAGCTGTTTTGTTGTTCCTGATAACATAGATACTATAAGATACTTTCAACGAACGAATTCTTGCCTAACGTTAGATAACGCACGTGGATATGTTAACTACATTGGGCAAAAGAAAGGTTGTTTGTTTGTGTGTGTTTGTTTGTTTGGTTGCTTGCTGCTGGTTTTTTCTTTCGTTCTCTCTTTCTTTCTTTCTTTCTTTCTTTCTTTCTCTCCCTCTTTGAGGCTGTAGTCTTCTACTAAAAAAAAAATAAGTTATATAAGTGAAATTCTCTGTGAGTTAAACGAGCGCTAAGGAAACAAATAAACAAAAGAGGGTTGACGCGCTCATTTCTAAGATAAATCACAGGAGCTTGTATCCAACCGCCGGTCGATCATTATTTACTCCTGCATGCTTATTATTTACTGCTGCATGCTTAACTGTAGGGAGACTGTAGGGAATAAGAAGTAAATAATGATCGACCGGCGATTGGATACAAGCTCGATCTGTAGATAAATGATGAAAATTGAATAATTACGGGGTATCATGCAGACCTTCTCACAAAAATCACTACCGAAGAAAGTGTTAAGACTCTACAGTGGATACATATATATAAACACAAATCAACAATCGAATTCTCAAACACGAACAAGGCGGATCCCGGAACAACAACAAACATAAAACAGAGTTACTTTACTGGTAAATTAACAAACCCAGTAAACTGCGTAATATTTTAAAAACTAAATTTCAAGCATAAAACCCAATCATAAAATAAATGTGAAAAAGTGATTCATATAGGCCTAATAGAATATGAAACTGAAATATGGGGCATCGGATTTTTTAACAAGAATGTCCAAACACACACACACACATACACACACGAGTGGGCATATTAGCGCTGCCGTTAAAGATGATGATGATGATGATGATGATGATGATGATGATGATGATGATGATGATGATGATGATGATATGGTAATGCCCGAGCCCATGAATGAATAATCGTGAGGGCACTTTATACAAGTATTGTTCTAGGCCTATAACTCCTATACTGTCTGACAGCAGAACAAATGTAAAACACTTACTGTCGCATGACGGTTTCAAGCTGGTTTTCTAGAACTCATGAATAAAATGCTTATCGTGAATGCGCTATGAACAGTTGTAGTTTTGTAACAACTTACCGTTGGACAGGTGGAAGGTTTTGTCGGACTTGTGTAGCTGTGACCACGACAGCTGACCATTGTCCAACACTTTGACCTGCACCAGCCCCTTCTTGTTCTCTAACACTTTGTAGATCGTCATGGTTACCACAATAACCGATCGTTCCCTGCTTGATTTCTATAGGTTGTACGGTCTTTACCTCAGGGTCGAATCCTTGGACAATAGAGAAACAACACCGTGTCAATTGAAGAATAAGTTTTCCGCAGTGAATAGAACGTTATATATATATATATGTAAATGTTAAAGCATCCACGCATGTGATCTTTTTCTCTCTCTTTTCTCAAATTATTTTTAATATTTAGTCAAGTTTTGACTAAATGTTTTAACATAGACGGGGGGAATCGAGACGAGGGTGGTGGTGTATGTGTGTATGTGTGTGTGTGTGTGTGTTTGTGTGTGTGTGTGTGTGTGTGTGTGTGTAGAGAGAGATTCAGAGAAAACTACTGGACCAATCTTCATACAATTTTACATGAGAGTTCGTGGGTATAATATCCCCAGATGTTTTTTTCATAATTTTGATTAATGTTCTTGATGACGTCATATCCGGATTTTTGTGAAAGTTGAGGCAGCACTGTCACGCCCTCATTTTTCAATCAAATTGGTTGAAAATTTGGTGAAGTAATCTTTGACGAAGCCCGGACTATGGTATTGCATTTCAGCTTGGAGGCTTAAAAGCTAGTTGATTAGTTTGCTCATTAAAGTTGTCATTAAAATCGAATTTTCCCTAACAGATTTAAAATGATTGCATCGTATTACTCAATTTCTCCTGAATTCAAACATATATACATATGTCATGTTTACTCTAAAAATGTGCTCAGAATGACAGAAAATAGGTTAAGTAAGTACTGCGTTTGCACGCTACCCGGAGACGAGCGTGACCCGTCTCTATTTTGGGGTGTGGTTAGTCGAGACTCTTAAATATAGTCTCGGCGGTGACTGTTTATTGTGTTTATCTGTTACTTTAATGCCGACATATTACCCCACAACTGACGAAAGAGTCAATGTCAAATGATAGGCCTTTTCTTTCATGTGAATGATCACGTACACCACTAATCTGTCCCAGTCTTTCACGTGTGATAAAAGCTTTCTTCAACTTGGACATGTACACAAAATCAACAGCCAGCCTGCAGAATGACACTTTTTTTGCTGAACTCATGTCCCATGTTGACAGAGCCAGGTCAGTTATGAAATCAATCCCAAAAGCTGCCATATGGGTATACAGGGGCGGCTCCAGGGACGGGGGGTGGGGGGTAGATACTTGGCTCAGATTGCACCTGATTGCTCCATTGTTCTTGTTTTTATCCACAAATGTCTAGGGGGGGGGGGGGGGGGCATGCCCCCGGACCCCCCTAGGAGATTCGGGCGCTTCAACTAAACGTCGCGTCGTCGATCTGTCCCTAAAAGAAATTTGGAAATTCCTTAAAAAAGATGTGATCCGCCCCTAACAAGGAGGAGCTGTTGACCCAGACCGATAGTGCCCTGTCACTGAGAACTCAAAATGTGAAACCTGTCAGGCTGTAGATGTGTCCAAATGGAGATTTGCTCTCTTCGTCGATAAGGCCTAAAAAAAAAAAGGGTGTGGTTACGGTAACCCGACCTACCCTATTTTTAGGGGCCGACCCTATAACTTTTTATTACATTTGTAAAAAAAATTTATTTAAAAATAAAAAATAAAAAACGAGTGCAGAAAACGCAATGAAAGCGAAAGCGCTCGAGTCCCACACTTATTTCCCTGTCAAGTAGGTTTAATTTGTACACATTAGAAAAAAAAGTTTAAAAAAAAAAGTGATTGCCTACCTTCCTACCCTATTTTTTTTGGCTATGTTACCTTAACCACACCTATTTGTTTTGTTGGCCTAAGCTTGAAAACCCGGCCTGACACATCCAACATGATTTCAATCATTATGGTCTACATGGGAACGAATGTACCTTTCAAACAGCTTTGTGTTTCCCGAAGAATATTGACAAAGACTGAAGAGTACACTGTGTAATCTCTAGTCTCGGGTAAAGACGAGAGAAGGCTGAAGAGAAGGTGTGGGTGTTATCAGTGAATGCTGGTTGTGGATGGAAAGTGTGATGAGTGATGGAGATACTGTCTGTTTGCCTGTCTCTGTCTGTGTGTCTGTCTGTTTCTTTCTTTCTTTCTTCCTCCGTTTCTCTTTATTTGTTGACAAGTCGTTGAAACACAAAAGCTACAATATCATTATCATCTTAGTTATCGTCACCCCCCCCCCCCCCCCCCCCATGGCCCACCCCACCTGTTCATCAGTTGTTATAATAGTATGTAACATCGTCGCCATCCTGTCTTTTTCCCCTCATCATCATCATCATCATCATCATCATCTATCTTTCTCCTTCTTCCTCTCCCCATCACTATCGTCATCATATTGATACTTTATCATTATTGCAAAAACTGTTTCATCAGAAGCAGCAGCAAAGTCACCGAGGACATGCACCCGTTTCCCTGCTTTTGGCTACAAAAACAACAACATTGTGACAACTTGTGTGAGAAAACAAACAAAATAAACAAACAAACAAACACGTACCTTTCACTTGAAGTTGTCGATGAGCTTCCACAAAGTACAACACTTCACAACCAACTAAGCCAGACAGCGCAGATATGACTTATGGCAAAGCTGATATGTAGCTAATGGTTTATCTCAATTATAACTTCATGTTTTAACTCAACTTTGTTTCTTTTTTTTTCTTTTTTTAAGTTATTGTTTCTTAGTGAGAGAAAAATATGTTCCCTACTATCAACTATCTTTTCTTTATTCTACTAATCAAATCCCTGGAAATATTTATTATTTACAACACTATTTTTCTCTTTCTATTATGGCAAAGAGTCAGAACCCGTCGCAGTGTAACTAACGCCCGGTTTCATCATAACTTTCATCACAGTATCTATGTTTCTCTCTCTCCGAACTCTCCCATGTCTATGACTGTACGAAGCCTGCCAACTACACTATATATATTCTCTCTGATTTGTTGGGCTACGACTCTTGGCAGGAATCTCAGTTTAGTAACAGTTTACGCTGCAGTGCCCCCCTTCCTTGAACTCAAAGGATGTGGCCGAATCGAATCATCATGATCTCCACTCATTCATGGGTATGTGCATTCCCCAAAACATTCGCTCTGCTAAGTTATTTCCTGTATCGCGCAATTAGAAAGATATGTGTATACTTGTGTGTGTGTGTGTGTGTGTATGTGTGGAGAGAGGGGTGTACGTAAGTGTGTGTGTGTGCCTGTGTCTGCGTGCGTGCGTGCGTGTGTGTGTGTGTTACATGTATTATGTCCAGAAGTATGGTCACTTTGGTTTATTAATTTTTCTGTCCTCTGACAATGTGAGACGGGAGGTTCGGCGAGACATGCGATTGTGTACTCGACTTATGTTCGTTAACGATATATTATGATACGCAGAACAAGATACACACAACAATCTAAAAACAAAGCGACATTTACGGAAATAGGTACAAACGAGCTTTATTTTACAAGGATAAAGGTTTAAGGCACATTGCCTTGTCTACCGACCTGTCCTTAAACAAATACTAAACATATAGGCCTAATATTCACCAAAGAAGCATACAAATGGAAATAAATAATAGAAAAAAAAGCTAAATGCAACCTTTACCATTTATCTAAGGAATAAAAGAAAATGCGGAGAAAGTTAGAATAAAAGACCACAATCAAGAAAAGAAGAAGAAATGAACCACAAATATAAAAATAAAAATGAAAAAAACAAAGGGAGAGAGAGAGGGGGGGGGGGAGAGACATGTCGGCAGACAGACAGACAGACAGAAAGAATAGGCTCGGTCAGCTAGAGCGAGACCTGCGAGTAATAAGACAGAAAACACACACACACACACACGCACACACTCCAAACCTAATTATGATTTGAAATAAAACTCAGGAAAACTTGTGTAAACTCATGGAATGACAAAAAAATATAGCTTAATTAATTACACAACAAACCTATACCACTCAACCACCCCCCAAATTCTTCAGGAATTCCCATTTTCGCCACCTGCTCCTCCGTGAAGTGACTCGATGATTATTCATAGCGCGCGCTGACCTCTCACAATTGTTAGGACGTCACACACACTACTGAAATGGCCACCCAGTGTGAGTGTAATGGATGCGTGAACGTTGCATTCATATATTTTAATAGTTTGCATTCCAAGCGTTTTGGGTTCAGCCAAGGCTACGTTGGGTTTATATAAAAACTAATAGTAATACCGTACTTTGTCCCCTATGGGAGTGTG
>NC_090249.1:39679799-39833251 GCF_037325665.1 Littorina saxatilis | reverse complement strand
TGGCTCTTTCTACCATGAGATATGGTCACTTTTAGTGGTTCACTACCTTATTTTGGTCACATTTCATAAGGGTCAAAGTGACCTTGACCTTGATCATATGTGACCAAATGTGTCTCATGATGAAAGCATAACATGTGCCCCACATAATTTTTAAGTTTGAAACAGTTATCTTCCATAGTTCAGGGTCAAGGTCACTTCAAAATATGTATACAATCCAACTTTGAAGAGCTCCTGTGACCTTGACCTTGAAGCAAGGTAAACCAAACTGGTATCAAAAGATGGGGCTTACTTTGCCCTATATATCATATATAGGTGAGGTATTGAATCTCAAAAACTTCAGAGAAAATGGGAAAAATGTGAAAAATAGCTGTTTTTTAGACAACATTTATGGCCCCTGCGACCTTGACCTTGAAGCAAGGTCAAGATGCTATGTATGTTTTTGGGGGCCTTGTCATCATACACCATCTTGCCAAATTTGGTACTGATAGACTGAATAGTGTCCAAGAAATATCCAACGTTAAAGTTTTCCGGACGGACGGACGGACGGACGGACGACTCGGGTGAGTACATAGACTCACTTTTGCTTCGCATGTGAGTCAAAAAATCGCAACGTACATTCGTTGCTTATTTAATTGAAAACTTTTTCTTTTAACATCAAAACTTGAATGACAATGTCCACAAAAAGTGATGTATTTGTGTTTTGAATGAAAAAGTCTTATAATGCTCTTTAATTCGATTGTAATCTGATTTCTTGATATCACAACATTTTTGAAATAGTTACCCGTCATATTCCTTTAAGTCGCTTTCCTGCAGAATCAGCGTCATCTGCTTGCTCCTGTGCGTAACTGCGTTATGATAAAATGTAGAGATATACATTTTGAATTGCAATCGCAGTGTTTTCAACTGCAAAAATGCTTGATACACACACAGAACTGAAACAAACATGCGTGCGTGTGTGCGTGCGTGCCTACGTGCGTGCCTACGTGCGTGCGTGTGTGTGTGTGTGTGTGGGTGTGTGTGTGTGAGTGTGTGCGTGCGTGTGTGTGTGAGTGTGTTTTTGTGAAAGATAGAGAGAGAGAGAGAGAGAGAGAGAGAGAGAGAGAGAGAGAGAGAGAGAGAGAGAGAGAGAGAGAGAGAGAGAGAGAGAACATTGCATGCGCGTGCATTTGTATGCAAATAATTAAACGGCTGCATTATCCAGCATAAATCAGGGTCATTGTTATGTTGAGTTCCAGTCGCGGTTGTGCGAGCAGAAACGATACTTACTTTATGCCCCAATGCTAGTTTGTTCAACAGAAGAGAGACCGGCCTTTCGAGAGTGAAACAATAGGACATATTTTGTTCCCTTGTTGCCTCTTCAGTTTAGGACATCACTTACGACTGGCTGGGCGTAGCCGACACGTTTTCTCACTTTGTTTTTTGTTGTCTGACTTGTTGGCTCACGTAAGTGTAGCCTATGCGATCGTAACTTTGTCTGTCTGTGCGTGTGTGCGTGTGTGCGTATGTATGTCTGTGGTAGAAACTTTAACATTTGACTAAACACCGAAATACTCATTTCACCTGGTTATTTTTCAAGCACCATCTTCAAAATATTGAAGCAATGATCAACATTGTGTCGGCATGTGTGTAGTTAAAGCGTGTATCCAAAGAAAACGGGTGGTGGGGGGTTTTGAAGGGGTACAAGCAGTTGACTGGTTTCTGTCGTGTGTGGTATGTAGACCAGGTCAGGTGTCAAGACCAGGTCAGGGGTCGCGCGAAGGATTGTGGTATAGATTCACTTCTCCAGTTCTCACTTCTGCATTCGCCGATTCGGGGAAGACGATTTCATGTTGTTCGGTTTCTAAGCTCCAGAAAAGTAAATAAAGAAGCTACCAAAGGGAGATTTCCTACAATTTGATCTGCACAGCGTTTTTCCAATGTCCACGCGAGGAAGAGCTGTCGAAAGCGCAGTGTCGATCTGGCAGCCGTATCCCGGTAAAAGTACAGAGACAGATCTAGTGTCTCCCACTCTGATATAAACATGTCACCTACTGTTAATCCGTTTTGTTTTAATTTCTTTTTATTTCAGCAGACACGGATGTCAAACACAGTGCTAGGCAGTCACCTCTAGTGAAATGAGTTGATCTAAAGTGCCTGTAATGTTTGGATGTCTTTAATTGTTCGTGGTTCGATTTATGTGAATTTCAAGACTTGCAGTAGAGTCTCAAGTTAAGTTTACTCTGCCCGAAAAAAACTGTCCATCATTTACTTGAACATGCAGATATAAGGAAACGGAATGAATCTGTTCTCAAAGTCAAAATGATCACGATTTTTTCCTCAGATTCAAAACATGCACTGTCATGGTTTTGTAGTAAGTCTTACTTTGCAACAACTTCCTTGAACTTGAAAGACAGTTTTTGAATGCTAGATCTGTATCGCGTTTCATTCCAGACTCGATTCTCTCTTTGATTGTACTGTTTGCTGTTTACGCACTATCATGATTCACTATGTAACGTTTGGTAAGCTTACCTTGCAACAGCTTTCTTGTCTTTGTTGGCATTTTCTTTCAAGGCAGTACAACGTAAGATTAGATTCTTTCGGACAGAACACAGGAGCTTGTATCAAATCGCCGGTCGATCATTATTTACAGTCTACTACTACTATATACTACTACTATACACTACAGTAGTATATAGTAGTAGTAGACTGTAAATAATGATCGACCGGCGATTTGATACAAGCTCCTGTGGGACAGAAGGTAGAATGTGAGTTTTGAGACAACGACAGTCGTCCAAAGAAAGCTTGCTGTGGCATTTGTTTGTAAATAGGCCTAATGGTACATGTGTCACAGTGATTCTGTATTTTTCTGCGGTTGATGTGGTTTCTTTTTTCCTCTCTTGTTTTTTTCCCTCCTGAGTTGATCGTTATCATTTAAACAAGACCCTCAGAGAGTACCTCCGTTGCTCCTTAAAATGGAATGTGAATAGTGTGTTGGTTGTGTTGACCGTCAGAATTATTTTAAGAACCAGGCTGCTGCAGTCAGTTGACATGTTTCGCATATTGTAGGGTTACCATGCTGCATAGGTAAAGTGGCTTGTATAACCTGACTATTCTGTTTCAAATCACTGTTTATATTTGTGTAGGTTGTAGTCATCATAACTAATCGCATTTTGCCATTTGTTTCAGAAAGGAGGTTAACCTACAAGATCGACGCTATGTCAGATATGCCTCAGCCACATGAAGACTTTCGAATTTAGATCCACTCGGCATGGTGACAAGTCTTGATGAAAAGTATGGGACTGAGGACAGCAGTGGAAAAAGTGGCCACATGGCAGGTACCTATTGCTTAGTGTCTGCAGTGCAAAAGACAGATAAGCTGATGGTAGATTTGCAAATGAACACAGTGCCTGTGTGTGTGTGTGTGTGTGACGGATGAGTTTGTGTTACTGTTTGTTGATTTCTTACGGGAGCCTTGAAGGCTTCGCCTCTTGTTTTGACCTTTCTTTTAACTTGTCTGAAGGTTCAAACTATGTTAATATCTAGCATACGATACCGCAAAGTGATCTCTTCAACTGGAGAGTCAACAACGAAAGACAACCCATTATAACACTGACTTAGCTCCCTTGGACTTTCATTTCAACCTAACTTAGTTCTAGGTGGCAAACATCTGCATTCTCATGGAGTAAAGTCAGTTCTTTGTTGTTTGTTTTGTGTTTGTTTCATTGTTTGTTAATGTTGTTGTTGTTGCTGGGTTGGTATTTTTTGTTGGAAGGTGCATGGAAGCGGATCTGAATTTCTGTTCACGTTTCAACACAATCCCTGTCCTGCTGTTGTTACTGTTAGGGGGAAGAATTTACCCGATGCTCCCCAGCATGTCGTAAGAGGCGACTAACGGATTCTGTTTCTCTTTTTACCCTTGTTAAAGTGTTTCTTGTATAGAATATAGTCAATTTTTGTAAAGATTTTAGTCAAGCAGTATGTAAGAAATGTTAAGTCCTTTGTACTGGAAACTTGCATTCTCCCAGTAAGGTAATACATTGTACTACGTTGCAAGCCCCTGGAGCAAATTTTTGATTAGTGCTTTTGTGAACAAGAAACAATTGACAAGTGGCTCTATCCCATCTCACCCCTTTCCCGGTCACGATATAACCTTCGTGGTTGAAAATGACGTTAAACACCAAATAAAGAAGAAGAAAAAAATTAATGTTGTGGGTGGAAGCATATGGCATTTCGTTTGTCAAATAATTATTTGGGGGCCCGGTAGCTCAGTTGGTAGAGCACTGGACTTGTGATCGAAAGGTCGCAGGTTCGAATTCGGGCCGGGACGGACACGGGTCAACTTTATGTGCAGACCCAGAGACGGAAGCCATGTCCCACCCCCGTGTCATCACAATGGCACGTAAAAGACCTTGGTCATTCTGCCATAAGTGCAGGTGGCTGAATACACCTAAACACGCAGACACCTGGGTAGCGCGACTCCGTTGCTGCTAGCTTTCCACTGGGAGGAAGCGACCCGAATTTCCCAGCGATGGGACAATAAAGTAATGAAATGAAAATGAAAAAGAAAGAGGGTTAACGACTTAAATTCAGGGATGAAAAAAACCACGAGCCCATGCCTTAATGACTGTCTTGATGTAATTTTTAAGCGCTGTCACATTCACTTTTTTCCCGTTAACAATTTGTGTTAGTTCTGGAATTACAAAAATGGTCTTTAGTAAGCAATAACAGGCTGCATAATTATGTCTATTTACATATGTTTCTTTACTGTCTTGTTTATTCCGCCATTTTAGATTCGTCCCTCTTTAGGGCGAGGGCCAGATTAAAAACAAACAAAAAAAACAAGAAGAGCAAACGCTCGATCGAGTCACTTTCGCAGTTCTGAATATTATATGAGGCATCAGATGGACAGGAAGAAATTGCTATTCACAACACAATGAGTCACGTTCACATAAAATTTGAGCCCGGTCACTTTTATAGTTTCCGAGAAAAGCCCAACGTTAAGTTGTGTGTTGCCGAACAGAAAAGGCTAGTTATCTCCCTTGTTTTTCTGATAACGTTCGTAAAAGGCTACAGATGTAAATACTTTGATGTAAAGAATAATCCTACAAAGTTTCAATCACATCCGATGAACTTTGTCAAAGATATAAAATGTCTAATTTTTCCTTTGACGCTGACCTGTGACCTTGAAAAAGGTCAAAGGTCAACGAAACCATCGTTAAAGTGTAGAGGTCATTGGAGGTCACGACTAAACAAAATATGAGCCCGATCGCTTTGATAGTTTCCGAGAAAAGTCCAACGTTAAGGTGGTGTCTACGGACGGCCGGCCGGACGGCCGGCCGGACAGACTAACACTGACCGATTACATAGAGTCACTTTTTCTCAAGTGACTCAAAAAGCAGATCACTGCTTAATCTATTACCCTCGTTAAATAAAGAATTGTTATTGTCGTTGTCATTGTCATTGTCATTGTCATGGTCATGGTCATTATTTACATACCTACGACATTAGTACTGATGTGGCATTTGAGGAAGAGCGGTTCTACGATTTTTCGGTAAATTGCTTGACCCTTGCCCTGTCCGGCCACTGGGTTGATCAAGACTAGCAGCTTGCGGCCTTCGTCCTTCACCTTGCACCCTAGGAGAGCTGACAAAAACAAAACATATCTATGAGTTTGCAATTGTTCACGTAACATATATTGCTTTTTGCAAAAGTTTAAAATTGTTCGTAAAGACAAGATAGCGGTTTTAAACTCCATTGGAAAGTATGTGTTAATTTGAAAATATTTGAATGATGGAAAAACGGTAGGCTTCATCAAAGAGTGCAACCAATATTAGCAACTGGCGTGAATCAATATGGGAATCGAGGTTAGGTTTAAAAGTGGATGGCGGGGGCTGTGGCGATAGAGACCAGAAGTATTAACACACACACACACACACACACACACCGTGACACACACACACACACACACACACACCCACAACGTGACACACACACACACACACACACACCGGGACACACACACACACCGTGACACACACACACACACACACACACACACATACACACACACACACTCACTGACACACACATGCAAGGCGCGCGCGCGTGAGCAGCCACGCACACGCATATAACATTTCTCTTCGCGCCACATCATCGTGCAAAGTCAACCAATCCATCAATCAAGCGAGTTCTAAGAACGTACTCAGTCCTAATCAAACAACCAAGCAGTCAATTATCCATCCGTCCATCCATCATCAATCCATCCATCCATCCATCCATTCATACATGCAAACGATAGTGACACCCTCACCTTCTCTTTTCAAGTGGATGCCATTGGCCAGAGTCTCGCATTCTGTCTGGCTCCCAAACAGCATGCACGATTTCATGCGCAGACGGTGTTTTTCACATTGAAGGGCGTAACGTACGAGCAAAATGTGCGTGCGCAGTTGGCGATCGTCCTCATCAGAAAGGTCAAGTTCGTCGGACGACTTCTGTTTCCGGGGCAGCACGCGCACATGGACAATGTCGCTTGCACGGATTGCATTGATTTCTGTAATGCAAAAAAAAAAGCAAATATTATATTGCTCTGAAGCTGCACACCTGCAAAGGTAAGCTTAGTTGTCTATATGGGATGCTTTCAGTTGAGGTTATCGTTGAGGCCCTCTCCAGAACTAGCCCTTGGAAGTGACGACTCTGGCATACTGAAAGAAGAGTGAACCTTGGCCCTTGAGATTCACTCGGTGTGAGCACGAACCTCACACCGGGCTAAACACGGGGAGATGACCTTCGTTGATTCGGCGGAGGCATGTTGTCAAGTTGTTCTCAAAATATGATGGGTTTGCAAAAGTTTCAGTTGAATGCTGTAATCAAATGATCAAAACTGCATGACTGAGGAATATAAGACAGGGCAAGGAACGGGAGATCTATTGGCGCATGAACCGATGCGGTGAGAGAGAACTTTATACATAGAGAGACATTCATACATTTTGTCAGGCAGCAAGACGAAAGTGAGCACGCAGCCTGAGAGTCGCAGTTAAAGGCAGACACAGGCAGGCATATATAGACGAAAACAATCAGGCAGACACCCAGAGAGACAAAGACTGGCATGCAGGTAGACAGGCAGATAGACGAAGACAGTCAGGCAGGCAGACAGAGAGACAAAGACAGGCATGCAGGTAGACAGGCAGATAGACGAAGACAGTCAGGCAGGCAGACAGAGAGACAAAGACAGGCATGCAGGTAGACAGGCAGATAGACGAAGACAGTCAGGCAGGCAGACAGAGAGACAAAGACAGGCATGCAGGTAGACAGGCAGATAGACGAAGACAGTCAGGCAGGCAGACAGAGAGACAAAGACAGGCATGCAGGTAGACAGGCAGATAGACGAAGACAGTCAGGCAGGCAGACAGAGAGACAAAGACAGGCATGCAGGTAGACAGGCAGATAGACGAAGACAGTCAGGCAGGCAGACAGAGAGACAAAGACAGGCATGCAGGTAGACAGGCAGATAGACGAAGACAGTCAGGCAGGCAGACAGAGAGACAAAGACAGGCATGCAGGTAGACAGACAGACAGACAGACAGACAGACAGACGAAGGCAGACAGACAGAAAGACGAAGACAGGCATCCAGGTAGACAGACAGAGAGATAAAGACAGGCAGGCATGTAGATAGACGAAGACAGACAGACGAAGACAGGTAAGCATGTAGACAGATAGACAAAGACAGGCAGGCAGGCAGCCAGACAGAGAGACAAACACAGACAGAGAGACAGACAAACACAGACAGATAGACAGACAGAGAGGCGAAGACAGACAGGCACCACACACACACACACACACACACACACACACACACACACACACACCAACATTCACTAACACAACCGCGTGTTTCAAGACTTTCCTTCTTTGTCGAATTCCTCCACTGTGTTTCCAGTGTCTTTTTCTTGTGGTGTCCCTGCACAACAGTGTGTGCTTGCACTGCTGGGGAGCATTTTTTCATGTAGACTATGGTGAACAACATCACTGCAGTACTCCTCCACGTGTGCGCATTCTATATCCTTTAATAACTTCGCAGCTAAGTTAACACGGCGAAAAACAAAATGTCTGCGGTTCTTTTCAAATTCTGAGCATTTTTTTTTCAACTTTTCTCACTTTGGCATCGAACTTACACGACAAATGATAAGAAAAAGAAATCGACCGCGATTTCACACGCCAAAAAGAAACAAAATTAACATCTTCGTTGATTGTCCGGAAAACAAAAGTATAATAAGCTTTCGGAGAAAAAAACACACCTAGAAACTAAAACTAAAATGAAAGTAAAAACGACACACGTAAAACAAAGAGAGAAGGAGGGGCTCCCACTCCAATGTCCTGGAACAAAAAAATGACAGTTCTAGAAGAAGCTACGTCATTCCGTACACGTCAATGACGCAGAAGTATTGATGTGTCCCATTTTCATTGGCCCCACATGTCACTGGCACAAACTTTTATCGAGAAGATTAGCTAAAAAAAAAAATTTTTAAAAATGAGCTGTTTTGTTGTTCCTGATAACATAGATACTATAAGATACTTTCAACGAACGAATTCTTGCCTAACGTTAGATAACGCACGTGGATATGTTAACTACATTGGGCAAAAGAAAGGTTGTTTGTTTGTGTGTGTTTGTTTGTTTGTTTGGTTGCTTGCTGCTGGTTTTTTCTTTCGTTCTCTCTTTCTTTCTTTCTTTCTTTCTTTCTTTCTTTCTCTCCCTCTTTGAGGCTGTAGTCTTCTACTAAAAAAAAATAAGTTATATAAGTGAAATTCTCTGTGAGTTAAACGAGCGCTAAGGAAACAAATAAACAAAATAGGGTTGACGCGCTCATTTCTAAGATAAATCACAGGAGCTTGTATCCAACCGCCGGTCGATCATTATTTACTCCTGCATGCTTATTATTTACTGCTGCATGCTTAACTGTAGGGAGACTGTAGGGAATAAGAAGTAAATAATGATCGACCGGCGATTGGATACAAGCTCCTGTAGATAAATGATGAAAATTGAATAATTACGGGGTATCATGCAGACCTTCTCACAAAAATCACTACCGAAGAAAGTGTTAAGACTCTACAGTGGATACATATATATAAACACAAATCAACAATCGAATTCTCAAACACGAACAAGGCGGATCCCGGAACAACAACAAATATAAAACAGAGTTACTTTACTGGTAAATTAACAAACCCAGTAAACTTCGTACTATTTTAAAAACTAAATTTCAAGCATAAAAACCAATCATAAAATAAATGTGAAAAAGTGATTCATGTAGGCCTAATAGAATGTGAAACTGAAATATGGGGCATCGGATTTTTTAACAAGAATGTCCAAACACACACACACACATACACACACGAGTGGGCATATTAGCGCTGCCGTTAAAGATGATGATGATGATGATGATGATGATGATGATGATGATGATGATGATGATGATGATGATGATGATGATGATGATGATGATGATGATGATGATGATGATGATGATGATGATGATGATGATATGGTAATGCCCGAGCCCATGAATGAATAATCGTGAGGGCACTTTATACAAGTATTGTTCTAGGCCTATAACTCCTATACTGTCTGACAGCAGAACAAATGTAAAACACTTACTGTCGCATGACGGTTTCAAGCTGGTTTTCTAGAACTCATGAATAAAATGCTTATCGTGAATGCGCTATGAACAGTTGTAGTTTTGTAACAACTTACCGTTGGACAGGTGGAAGGTTTTGTCGGACTTGTGTAGCTGTGACCACGACAGCTGACCATTGTCCAACACTTTGACCTGCACCAGCCCCTTCTTGTTCTCTAACACTTTGTAGATCGTCATGGTTACCACAATAACCGATCGTTCCCTGCTTGATTTCTATAGGTGGTACGGTCTTTACCTCAGGGTCGAATCCTTGGACGATAGAGAAACAACATCGTGTCAATTGAAGAATAAGTTTTCCGCAATGAATAGAACGTTATATATATATATATATATATCCCATGACCTCCCTTCTTTGTCTCTGTTACTTCAGTATGGGTATATATGTTGTATTTTTATAGCTCAATAAATACATCATGGACTCAAAAAAATATATGATAGTGCAGATTCCGATTTGGGCGAAGAACTACTTTGCTCCCGACCTTTGACCTTGCGCCGAACAATGTGACACATTTGTATGAAGTTCCAAAATCGTATTGCACGGCTCAGAAAACCATATCAGTTGCACGCAAAAATGAATCTCAGAACTGATCTGATGTATGAGATGCAATAAGCAAACGTTTCTTTCATTATGAAAGCAATGCAGGTGGGAAAAAACGAACATTCAACTTACAAGATAACCAGATGCTAGCGAACCAAAACAAAAACACGAGTACCCTCCCCTTGCTTCGTTAGCAGACGACTTTTGAGAATCTGTCAGACCGTCCTTACCTGGCACGGTTGGGCTTCGCTATCATCAGCTGTTTCACGTGTTTTGCGAGCAAGTCTACTCTTTTGCCTGGCTCTGCAGTAAGTCCACATTGGCGATGAAGGTATCTAAGAACTTAACATGTGTGTATTTTTCCGTAATCCAGTCATATTCTTTCAAAATGCAATCAAGCGGCGGTGACAGACTTGGGTCCTGTTTTCCTCGCACCCATACCAGTTTAGGTTCATGCAAACACACTCGCAAAACATGTAGATACATTTCAAATAGGGAGCAAATGGTTAAATCTACATATGTGTTCCCTAAAATTTGCTTCTCTGTCAATAAGACTAATTGTATAATAATGCGTTCGAAAAAAACAACGTGGAATCGATTCTGAATCGAGTCGAGTAAGCCAAATGGGGGCCAAACCGGTTTCCCCGTTCCGCCGACCTGAAACGCAAAAGAATTGTGCGCTTCAACTAAATGGATTTCTATACGACTTCATTACTTTCTTGCAACTTATGAACCTTTACTTAAAGCTTTTAAACGGTCTGAAAGTAGTGTTACCGCGTACTTATAGATGCACTCATTCGTTTTATTTTTTCAGCGACGGTCACTTAGTTTAAGGTTGCAAAAAGGCCAAGTCTCGCTGAAAACACTGTTTCACACTCCACAGATCGCAACAGTGCCGCTAGTAGTCTACACTTTGTGTTTGATGGTAGAATGGGATATACAGATTACAACACTCGTGGTTTTTTATATGGCTTGTATTTCAGTCAAGACCCAGCGGGAATATCAATCGAGAGCCACTCGCCAAAGGCTCGTGTCTCCCGATGATATTCATCCGCTGGGTCTTGACTGAAATACAAGCCATATAAAAAACCACTCGTGTTGTAACCTATACATATATATATATATATATATATATATATATATATATATATATATATATGTATAGGTTACAACACGAGTGGTTTTTTATATGGCTTGTATTTCAGTCAAGACCCAGCGGATGAATATCATCGGGAGACACGAGCCTCTGGCGAGTGGCTCTCGATTGATATTCCCGCTGGGTCTTGACTGAAATACAAGCCATATAAAAAACCACGAGTGTTGTAATCTGTATATCCCATTCTACCATCAAACACAAAGTGTAGACTACTAGCGGCACTGTTGCGATCTGTGCTGGGTAAAACTGTTGCCAGCGAGACTTAGCCCTTTTGCAACCTTAAACTAAGTGACCGTCGCTGAAAAAATAAAACGAATGAGTGCATCGATAAGTACGCGGTAACACTACTTTCAGACCATTTAAAAGCTTTAAGTAAAGGTTCATAAGTTGCAAGAAAGTAATGAAGTCGAATAGAAATTAATTTAGTTGAAGCGCACAATTCTTTTGTTTTGCGTTTCAGGTCGGCAGAACGGGCGAAACGGGTTTGGGACCCATTTGGCTTACTCGATTCAGAATGATTCCACGTTGTTTTTCTCGAACGTGTGTAATTAGGCTTATTGACAGAGAAGCAAATCTTAGGGAACAAATATGTAGGTTTAGATTTAACCATTTGCTCCCTATTTGAAATGTATCTACGTGATAAACTGTTTTGCGAGTGTGTTTGCATGGATGAACTTAAACTGGTATGGGTGAGAGGAAAACGCGACCGACACGTCTGTCACCGCCGATTGATTGCATTTTGAAGGAATATGACTGGATTACGGAAAAATATGTGGACTTACTGCAGAGCCAGGCAAAAGAGTAGACTTGCTCGCAAAACACGTGAAACAGCCGATGTTTGATAGCTGAAGGCGCACACCAAAACACACTGCCGACAGATTCTCAAAAGTCGTCTGCTAACGATGCAAGGGGAGGGTACTCGTGTTTTTGTTTTGGTTCGCTAGCATCTGGTTATCTTGTAAGTTGAATGTTCGTTTTTTTCGACCTGCATTGCTTTCATAATGAAAGAAACTTTTGCTTATTGCATCTCATACATCAGATCAGTTCTGAGATTCATTTTTGCGTGCAACTGATATGGTTTTCTGAGCCGTGCAATACGATTTTAGAACTTCATACAAATGTGTCACATTGTTCGGCGCGAGGTCAAAGGTCGGGAGGAAAGTAGTCCTTTGCCCAAATCGGAATCTGCACTATCATATATTTTTTGGAGTCCATGATGTATTTATTGAGCTATAAAAATACAACATATATACCCATACTGAAGTAACAGAGACAAAGAAGGGAGGTCATGGGATATATATATATATATATATATATATATATATGAGACAATGACAAAAGGTGACGTTTTCATGTCAGTATGTCCCAAATGACATCACCAGTACATTTTTCATTCTATCTAATCTGTTTTCGTTCTATTTTTTCTAATAACATGCGTTAACAATTGATTGCCAACTGGAATGGAAGAGCACAAAAATTGTAACTTGATATGTAGTTTCTCTAGAGGGAAAAACATCTTCCACTTTCATGTCAGTGTGTCCCATGCAACATACATTTGCCAAACAGCTATGTGTAAGTAGATTATTTGTTAGTGGTATAGAACATACTGATCAACAATCAAAGTCAGTTTTCACATTCATGTTCTACCTATTTCTTATATGTTTATTCTTTTGGCAATGGTGAAATGTCAGCAATCGTGTGTCATTCGGGACAGTAGACATGACACCTGACCTTTTGTCACTGTCTCAAATGTTAAAGCATCCACGCATGTGATCTTTTTCTCTCTCTTTTCTCAAATTATTTTTAATATTTAGTCAAGTTTTGACTAAATGTTTAAACATAGACGGGGGTAATCGAGACGAGGGTGGTGGTGTATGTGTGTATGTGTGTATGTATGTGTGTGTGTTTGTGTGTGTGTGTGTGTGTGTGTGTGTGTGTGTGTAGAGAGAGATTTAGAGAAAACTACTGGACCAATCTTCATACAATTTTACATGAGAGTTCGTGGGTATAATATCCCCAGATGTTTTTTTCATAATTTTGATTAATGTCCTTGATGACGTCATATCCGGATTTTTGTGAAAGTTGAGGCAGCACTGTCACGCCCTCATTTTTCAATCAAATTGGTTGAAAATTTGGTGAAGTAATCTTTGACGAAGCCCGGACTATGGTATTGCATTTCAGCTTGGAGGCTTAAAAACTAGTTGATTAGTTTGCTCATTAAAGTTGTCATTAAAATCGAATTTTCCCTAACAGATTTAAAATGATTGCATCGTATTACTCAATTTCTCCTGAATTCAAACATATATACATATGTCATGTTTACTCTAAAAATGTGCTCAGAATGACAGAAAATAGGTTAAGTAAGTACTGCGTTTGCACGCTACCCGGAGACGAGCGTGACCCGTCTCTATTTTGGGGTGTGGTTAGTCGAGACTCTTAAATATAGTCTCGGCGGTGACTGTTTATTGTGTTTATCTGTTACTTTAATGCCGACAGCTTGACTAAATGTTTTTATATCGCTTCACGCGACTTTTTTTTTACATTTGCATATTACCCCACAACTGACGAAAGAGTCAATGTCAAATGATAGGCCTTTTCTTTCATGTGAATGATCACGTACACCACTAATCTGTCCCAGTCTTTCACGTGTGATAAAAGCATTCTTCAACTTGGACATGTACACAAAATCAACAGCCAGCCTGCAGAATGACACTTTTTTTGCTGAACTCATGTCCCATGTTGACAGAGCCAGGTCAGTTATGAAATCAATCCCAAAAGCTGCCATATGGGTATACAGGGGCGGCTCCAGGGACGGGGGGTGGGGGGTAGATACTTGGCTCAGATTGCACCTGATTGCTCCATTGTTCTTGTTTTTATCCACAAATGTCTAGGGGGGGGGAGGGGGCATGCCCCCGGACCCCCCTAGGAGATTCGGGCGCTTAGCGCCCTCAACTAAACGCTTCGCGTCGTCGATCTGTCCCTAAAAGAAATTTGGAAATTCCTTAAAAAAGATGTGATCCGCCCCTAACAAGGAGGAGCTGTTGACCCAGACCGATAGTGCCCTGTCACTGAGAACTCAAAATGTGAAACCTGTCAGGCTGTAGATGTGTCCAAATGGAGATTTGCTCTCTTCGTCGATAAGGCCTAAAAAAAAAAGGGTGTGGTTACGGTAACCCGACCTACCCTATTTTTACGGGCCGACCCTATAACTTTTTATTACATTTGTAAAAAAAAAAATAAAAAAAAAATAAAATTAAATTTTTTTAAAAAAACGAGTGCAGAAAACGCAATGAAAGCGAAAGCGCTCGAGTCCCACACTTATTTCCCTGTCAAGTAGGTTTAATTTGTACACATTAGAAAAAAAAGTTTTAAAAAAAAGTGATTGCCTACCTTCCTACCCTATTTTTTTTGGCTATGTTACCTTAACCACACCTATTTGTTTTGTTGGCCTAAGCTTGAAAACCCGGCCTGACACATCCAACAGGATTTCAATCATTATGGTCTACATGGGAACGAATGTACCTTTCAAACAGCTTTGTGTTTCCCGAAGAATATTGACAAAGACTGAAGAGTACACTGTGTAATCTCCAGTCTCGGGTAAAGACGAGAGAAGGCTGAAGAGAAGGTGTGGGTGTTATCAGTGAATGCTGGTTGTGGATGGAAAGTGTGATGAGTGATGGATATACTGTCTGTTTGCCTGTCTCTGTCTGTGTGTCTGTCTGTGTGTCTGTCTGTTTCTTTCTTTCTTTCTTCCTCCGTTTCTCTTTATTTGTTGACAAGTCGTTGAAACACAAAAGCTACAATATCATTATCATCTTAGTTATCGTCACCCCCCCCCCCCCCCCCCCCACCTGTTCATCAGTTGTTATAATAGTATGTAACATCGTCGCCATCCTGTCTTTTTCCCCTCATCATCATCATCATCATCATCATCATCATCATCATCATCATCATCATCATCATCATCTATCTTTCTCCTTCTTCCTCTCCCCATCACTATCGTCATCATATTGATACTTTATCATTATTGCAAAAACTGTTTCATCAGAAGCAGCAGCAAAGTCACCGAGGACATGCACCCGTTTCCCTGCTTTTGGCTACAAAAACAACAACATTGTGACAACTTGTGTGAGAAAACAAACAAAATAAACAAACAAACAAACACGTACCTTTCACTTGAAGTTGTCGATGAGCTTCCACAAAGTACAACACTTCACAACCAACTAAGCCAGACAGCGCAGATATGACTTATGGCAAAGCTGATATGTAGCTAATGGTTTATCTCAATTATAACTTCATGGTTTAACTCAACTTTGTTTCTTTTTTTCCTTTTTTTAAGTTATTGTTTCTTAGTGAGAGAAAAATATGTTCCCTACTATCAACTATCTTTTCTTTATTCTACTAATCAAATCCCTGGAAATATATATTATTTACAACACTATTTTTCTCTTTCTATTATGGCAAAGAGTCAGAACCCGTCGCAGTGTAACTAACGCCCGGTTTCATCATAACTTTCATCACAGTATCTATGTTTCTCTCTCTCCGAACTCTCCCATGTCTATGACTGTACGAAGCCTGCCAACTACACTATATATATTCTCTCTGATTTGTTGGGCTACGACTCTTGGCAGGAATCTCAGTTTAGTAACAGTTTACGCTGCAGTGCCCCCCTTCCTTGAACTCAAAGGATGTGGCCGAATCGAATCATCATGATCTCCACTCATTCATGGGTATGTGCATTCCCCAAAACATTCGCTCTGCTAAGTTATTTCCTGTATCGCGCAATTAGAAAGATATGTGTGTGTGTGTGTGTGTGTGTGTGTGTGGAGAGAGGGGTGTACGTAAGTGTGTGTGTGTGTCTGTGTCTGCGTGCGTGCGTGCGTGTGTGTGTGTGTTACATGTATTATGTCCAGAAGTATGGTCACTTTGGTTTATTCATTTTTCTGTCCTCTGACAATGTGAGACGGGAGGTTCGGCGAGACATGCGATTGTGTACTCGACTTATGTTCGTTAACGATATATTATGATACGCAGAACAAGATACACACAACAATCTAAAAACAAAGCGACATTTACGGAAATAGGTACAAACGAGCTTTATTTTACAAGGATAAAGGTTTAAGGCACATTGCCTTGTCTACCGACCTGTCCTTAAACAAATACTAAACATATAGGCCTAATATTCACCAAAGAAGCATACAAATGGAAATAAATAATAGAAAAAAAAGCTAAATGCAACCTTTACCATTTATCTAAGGAATAAAAGAAAATGCGGAGAAAGTTAGAATAAAAGACCACAATCAAGAAAAGAAGAAGAAATGAACCACAAATATAAAAATAAAAATGAAAAAAACAAAGGGAGAGAGAGAGGGGGGGGGGGGGGGGGGAGAGACATGTCGGCAGACAGACAGACAGACAGACAGAAAGAATAGGCTCGGTCAGCTAGAGCGAGACCTGCGAGTAATAAGACAGAAAACACACACACACACACACGCACACACTCCAAACCTAATTATGATTTGAAATAAAACTCAGGAAAACTTGTGTAAACTCATGGAATGACAAAAAAATATAGCTTAATTAATTACACAACAAACCTATACCACTCAACCACCCCCCAAATTCTTCAGGAATTCCCATTTTCGCCACCTGCTCCTCCGTGAAGTGACTCGATGATTATTCATAGCGCGCGCTGACCTCTCACAATTGTTAGGACGTCACACACACTACTGAAATGGCCACCCACAGTGTGAGTGTAATGGATGCGTGAACGTTGCATTCATATATTTTAATAGTTTGCATTCCAAGCGTTTTGGGTTCAGCCAAGGCTACGTTGGGTTTATATAAAAACTAATAGTAATACCGTACTTTGTCCCCTATGGGAGTGTGTGCATCCAGGGGTTGGCAGTTTATACTGAGGTACCTACTTGGATGTGCTGTGAACTCTTCTTTTAAAATATCTCCGATGTTTGTTTGTTTGTTTTGTTTTGCTTTGTTTGTTTACTGTCAGGTTGGTTTTTTTTTTTTGGGGGGGGGGGGGGGGGGGCGGGGGGTGCTCATTTGTGACGGGGGTCGTGGAGTGAGAGGCCCTGGGCTGGGGGCAGACGCGGACGATTTGTTTGTTTGTTGAAAAATGGGTTTGTGCGCGCGCCCTGGCACTGACTAGGGGACGAAAATAATGAAACCACGAATGACAAGACGAATAAACCAAGAAGAGGGCGCGTTGAATGACGGTTCTCTCTCTGTCGCCTTCTTTGCATCTTCATGTTATCTCTTTTGTAGGCTATGTTTACATGCCTTACATTCAATTCAAAACTAACAATCCTTTAGTACGGGTTTTATTACAGGCAGTCCGGTACAATATTCCCTGGTGCAAACATTAGTTCGTACCGTTTGCAGCTGTGCGCACACACACACACACACACAAAACATAAATATGCGACCACTCTTTCCGGCAGACGACGACTGTGACAGTTGAGTTACTCCTCTTTATTACTTGTTTCTCCTTTAGTGTTACTCACCGCGACTGGTGTGTCACCACAACACGATCCCAATTTTAGCGGATCCTTTTTTCTGCAGAGTGTATAGTACTATGATTCACAACGATAAATGATATGAACTAATTATATGAAAGAAGGAATCGGAATATAACATATGTATATGTTTTTGGAATCAGCAAATGATGGAGAATAAGATAAACGTAAATTTGGATCGTTTTATAAAAAACATATTTTTTTTACAATTTTCAGATTTTTAATGACCAAAGTCATTAATTAATTTTTAAGCCACCACGCTGAAATGCAATACCGAAGTCCGGGCTTCGTCGAACATTACCCGACCAAAATTTCAACCAATTTGGTTGAAAAATGAGGGCGTGACAGTGCCGCCTCAACTTTCACGAAAAGCCGGATATGACGTCATCAAAGACATTTATCAAAAAAATGAAAAAAACGTTCGGGGATTTCATACCCAGGAACTCTCATGTCAAATTTCATAAAGATCGGTCCAGTAGTTTAGTCTGAATCGCTCTACACACACACACACACACACACACACACACACACGCACATACACCACGACCCTCGTCTCGATTCCCCCCTCTACGTTAAAACATTTAGTCAAAACTTGACTAAATGTAAAAAGAGAGAGAGAGAGAGAGAGAGAGAGAGAGAGAGAGAGAGAGAGAGAGAGAGAGAGAGAGAGAGAGAGAGAGAGAGAGAGAGAGAAAGAGAGAAAGAGAGAGCGTGTGTCGTCCTCCTCTCTTTATTTCACAAACACACATAAAAACATGTCGCGTAAGGCGAAAATACAACATTTAGTCAAGTAGCTGTCGAACTCACAGAATGAAACTGAACGCAGCAAGACCGTATAGGCGTATACTCGTAGCATAGTCAGTCCACCGCTCATGGCAAAGGCAGTGAAATTGACAAGAAGAGCGGGGTAGTAGTTGCGCTGAGAAGGATAGCACGCTTTTCTGTACCTCTCTTCGTTTTAACTTTCTGAGCGTGTTTTTAATCCAAACATATCATATCTATATGTTTTTGGAATCAGGAACCGACAAGGAATAAGATGAAAGTGTTTTTAAATTGATTTCGAAAATTTAATTTTGATCATAATTTTTATATTTTTAATTTTCAGAGCTTGTTTTTAATCCAAATATAACATATGTATATGTTTTTGGAATCAGAAAATGATGGAGAATAAGATAAACGTAAATTTGGATCGTTTTATGAAAAAAATATTTTTTTTACAATTTTCAGATTGTTAATGACCAAAGTCATTAATTAATTTTTAAGCCACCACGCTGAAATGCAATACCGAAGTCCGGGCTTCGTCGGAGATTACTTGACCAAAATTTCAACCAATTTGGTTGAAAAATGAGAGCGTGACAGTGCCGCCTTAACTTTCACGAAAAGCCGGATATGACGTCATCAAAGACATTTATCAAAAAAATGAAAAAAAACGTCTGAGGATATCATACCCAGGAACTCTCATGTCAAATTTCATAAAGATCGGTCCAGTAGTTTAGTCTGAATCGCTCTACACACACACACACACACAGACAGACACACACACACACACACGCACATACACCACGACCCTCGTCTCGATTCCCCCCTCTACGTTAAAACATTTAGTCAAAACTTGACTAAATGTAAAAAGAGAGAGAGAGAGAGAGAGAGAGAGAGAGAGAGAGAGAGAGAGAGAGAGAGAGAGAGAGAGAGAGAGAGAGAGAGAGAGAGAGAGAGAAAGAGAGAGCGTGTGTCGTCCTCCTCTCTTTATTTCACAAACACACATAAAAACATGTCGCGTAAGGCGAAAATACAACATTTAGTCAAGTAGCTGTCGAACTCACAGAATGAAACTGAACGCAGCAAGACCGTATAGGCGTATACTCGTAGCATAGTCAGTCCACCGCTCATGGCAAAGGCAGTGAAATTGACAAGAAGAGCGGGGTAGTAGTTGCGCTGAGAAGGATAGCACGCTTTTCTGTACCTCTCTTCGTTTTAACTTTCTGAGCGTGTTTTTAATCCAAACATATCATATCTATATGTTTTTGGAATCAGGAACCGACAAGGAATAAGATGAAAGTGTTTTTAAATTGATTTCGAAAATTTAATTTTGATCATAATTTTTATATTTTTAATTTTCAGAGCTTGTTTTTAATCCAAATATAACATATGTATATGTTTTTGGAATCAGAAAATGATGGAGAATAAGATAAACGTAAATTTGGATCGTTTTATGAAAAAAATATTTTTTTTACAATTTTCAGATTGTTAATGACCAAAGTCATTAATTAATTTTTAAGCCACCACGCTGAAATGCAATACCGAAGTCCGGGCTTCGTCGGAGATTACTTGACCAAAATTTCAACCAATTTGGTTGAAAAATGAGAGCGTGACAGTGCCGCCTTAACTTTCACGAAAAGCCGGATATGACGTCATCAAAGACATTTATCAAAAAAATGAAAAAAAAACGTCTGAGGATATCATACCCAGGAACTCTCATGTCAAATTTCATAAAGATCGGTCCAGTAGTTTAGTCTGAATCGCTCTACACACACACACACACACAGACAGACACACACACACACACACACACGCACATACACCACGACCCTCGTCTCGATTCCCCCCTCTACGTTAAAACATTTAGTCAAAACTTGACTAAATGTAAAAACAGCACACACACACACACACACACACACACATACACACGCGCGCACGCACGCACACACAAACACACGCGCGCACGCACGCACCCGGAGTCCCCATGCGTACGTCAACGGCGGCCGATCACCGGCCTCGGCGTTCAGTTCACTCAGTCTTCATTTGTTGACAACCAAGGGAGTCTGGGTTTGGGGTGCGAATTCCATACGACCAAGCAGCGCACACATACACACACACACAATAAACTGAAAGAGAAAAATGTAACAAGTCAACAAATACAATAACATCAAACGACGGCGGTGGGCAGTCGGAAAGGGCGTCTGGGTTTGGACAAAGAATTCAAAGAAACGACAGTCGCAGGAGGAAAACACGATTGAAAATAGCCCACAAAAACAGATGATAGGGGTAACCATCAAAGGATAGACATGCAGTCTTGTCGTCTGCCGCCTTATCATTATTTCTTGGTTCAGTTCCTTGCGACAAAAGACAGCTTATAACCTAAATGTCGCATACCTCAAAAAGTCGCGACAAACGGTCGAGTCATTTCCGTTCAGCCTGAAGAATAGTTCTGGGTTTTTCTTTTTCCTGCTGCAACGACAGGGGGCGGCTCTGTAGATTGATTATGTGGACCTAATGGTGGTAGGACGGATCAAATAAGAGAGAGAGAGAGAGAGAGAGAGAGAGAGAGAGAGAGAGAGAGAGAGAGAGAGAGAGAGAGAGAGAGAGAGAGAGAGAGTGGCAGACAAATCAACAGTAGGCTAAGCCCTACAATACTTTAAAAGAAATATATATAAAAAAAAAGGAATCTTTTTCATGAGTAGACGTGGATGATACATAACAAGCCAGCCATATCCGCATATGAATATAGGCATGTATAGCGTGATACTGTACACCCCCCTCCCCCTCTCCCTCCCCCCCTCTCCCATCCACCTTTTCAACACAAATACCCAGGGCTCCTCCTCTCCAACAATGCAGTCTCATAGTTTCGCCTTACATCAATTCGTCTCGAATTCTTCACCTAACCGTTCGCGAAACGGGTAGGTTGGGATACAGCGGGGGTGGGGAGGACTTTTCTTATGCTTTGCCACTTGTAACGGTAAAGGTATGTCGCCTGTGTCAGTTCGTACCATCGGATGGTCGACACCATTCTCTACCGGATTTAATTCTCATCATGACAGATTCAGAAGGCGTAAAAACAATGAGATTAATCATTAATGTTACTTGCACCCGTGTCCTGGTCAGTTATGTACTAGTAGGCGGGCTGATTTCAGAAATGACGTGAACCACACATTCCTGTCTTAATGGCTGAAGAAATTATTTTAAAAAGAAACATAGGTTTTTTTTTTTTAATGTTTTCATCTCTGTAAACAGGAACAGTTTTGAAAGCTTCGCCGTCTTCTGCTGGAGTCCACCAAAAACTTTGTGAATGTGATGGTGTCTTCCGTAGGTGGCAATTTCTTTTGAAATAACAATTGATTGTAAAACAAATGAACACTCAGAATTAGAATAAGGTACATGAGTGTTGGGTGATTTTTTTTTAGTATTTGTCTGCTTCAACCCTGAGGTTTTTTGCCTTTATTCTTCGAGAGATTCTTCTTCTTCGTTCATGGGTTGAAACTCCCACGTTCACCAATGGTTTTAGCACGAGTGGAATTTTACGTGTATGACCGTTTTTACCCCGCCATTCAGGCAGCATACGCCGATTTCGGGGGAAGCATGCTTGGTATTTTTGTGTTTCTATAACCCATCGAACTCTGACATGAATAACATGATCTTTTCCGTGCGCACTTGGTCTTGTGCTTGCGTGTACACACGAAGGGGAATAAGGCACTAGCAGGTCTGCACATAAGTTGACCTGGGAGATCGGAAACATCTCCATCCTGAACCCACCAGGCGGCCGCGGCAGGGATTTGAACTCTTACTCACGACCTTCCGATTCGGAGGCCGATGTCTTACCACTACGCCCGTCGAGTTGCCTTTCTTATTTTATTATTTTTTTAATTTGTTGTTTGGGGTGGGGGGGGGGGGGGGGGGTGGTTTTGAGAAAGAGAGAGACAGAGAGCGAGACAGTACGGCCAGACCAAGAATCGTACGAGTACAGAAAACATGAAATACTGACATCGAGAAAGAATGGTAGAAAAAAATAAAGAAGACAGTTATTTTGTTTCTTTGTTCGTTTTACTTTGTTTCCTATTTTCCTTTTCGGTGTGCGTGTGTGTGCGTGTGTGTGTGTCTCATGATGTACAATGATTCCGAGGCAGTGTGGAAATAACGAAAGAATAGGCTTTTCATGTTATTTGTTGTTGTTTTTTCTTTGTACATATAGTTTATGGTGCTTTATTTAAAAGTGAAATGAAGTTTTATGTTCATATGAATTTAGAGTTACTGACGATGAGAAATGCACGAATTAAGACATAGAAATAACATTTATATCTGCTTGCATGCTCAACTCAAACCAAACTTACAGAAAGTAGGAACAACACTAGACACTGCTAATATTTGATGTTTCTTTTAATGATCACCTTCCTTTCGATCAACTGTTTAATCTGATGCGTCAGTTGTTTGATGTTGGTGATGGTGGTAGCGGCGGTGGCGGTGTCGTTGCCGTTGCTGTAGCTGTGTTGTTGCCTGTGTTTGTGGTGTGGGTGATGGTGATGGCGCTTTATTGTTGTTGTTGCCGATTTAGGTGATGGTGTCCGTGGGATTGTTGTTGTTGATGATGATGCTTTTGTTGTTGTTGTTGTTGTTGAAGTCGATGAGGTTTCTGGTCTTGTGTTCTTTCTGGTTGTTTTCTGTTGGTTGCGGAAGTGAAGAAAATGTCGCTAATAGAGCTGGCTGTTGGTTGGTTGGCTGCTTGGTTGATTGCTGTTGCTGTTTGGTTGATTGATGTTGCTGTTTGGTTGATTGCTGTTGTTGTTAGTATGGGGACAAAACAATGTTTGCCAGATCTAAGGCTGTCATCTGCAAATGTATCGGACCGGGTTGCTGGGTTGGTTGTTTGTGTTGTGGTTGTAGGTGCTGCACATCTCTACAGTTGGTATTGTCACATGTGCTGTCCGAGTTTTTGTTGTTGTTGTTGTGTTGTTGTTGCGTTGTTCTTGTTGTTGCTGCTGCTGCTGCTGACGATTCTGCTGGTGTTGATCTTCAAGGTGTTTCAAAAGAATACAGCTGGAATCTTCAAATAGGCAAGGCGAGGACGGTTGTTGTTGTCATCGGTGCTGTTGTTGCTGTTGTTGTTGTTGCTGTTGTTGATGCTGTTGTTGTTGTTGTGGTTGAAGGCGGCGAGATGTTGCCGATGTCTAGGGCTGGTGTCTTGATTACAAGCGCTGGGTGGGGTTGCCGGTTCCCTGCCACATGGGCAACCATTCCTTGGGTATGGCTCCAGGGGGCGGCTCTTGGAAGAGGTCATTCTCGCTCTCCCCGGGCCTGAAACACAGTGCACACAAGTCTCAAGACAGGCTTTCATTTCTCCATGTTATTTCCATTGGGGGTGATGGGGTGGGAGTGATGGATCTTAATATCTACAGGTCTTTATGGCTCTTGATATCAACAGGTCTGTGTTTCTTGAAACTTTCTCAGTGTTATGCACATCACCACATGGTCGGAATAACCTTGACTTCCAACAAGATGATATCAGACGTCTTATAATGTCTTCAGTGTCGTTTATTTATTTGTTTGCTTGTTTGTTTGTTTGTTTGTTTGTTTGTTTGTTTGTTTGTTTGTTTGTTTGTTTGATCGTTAATCCTTACTTAAAATAAATTCAGTGAGCTTTTGAAGCCATTTTACAGAAATGAACATTTGGCTGGTTGTACAAAGCAATCAATTTCATTATTTTTCTCGGAATAGTTTTGGGATGGGATATAAAATGTCACTCACATGAGAACTTGCTTCATTGGTTTCACATCTTGGGCCACCTGCACAAATTCATGCTTGTTTTATACCGCTTCTTTTTTTGAAACACAAAAAATCATACGAGCACACAAGAACACACACACACACACACACACACACACACACACACACACACACACACACACACACACACAGTCTTCTTCCCTCTCTCTCTTCTTCCCCCTCCCCCTTTCCTTCCCTCCCTCACGCCCTCGCCATTACTCGCTCTCTCCTAACCTTTGCATCCCCCCCTCTCTCTCTCTTTCTCCGTCTTTCACTCTGCGATAACTTGAAAGAATAGGCTTCGCCTAATAACCTTTATTCCTAATTAAATGCCCCCCCGCACACACACACACACGCACTATTACACAGAGCCAGTTCTGACCTTAAATTCACAGCCGGTCGTCTTTTTCAGAGTGTCCACGGTTTCTCCAGGCGCGAGTTCGATCAGGGTCATTTCTTTACCTTTTTCAAACTTAAACACTGCCTGTTCAGGAGAAAAGACACAACAAACACCGTTTTACACAAAAGATGCACTAAAACAAAAATTGTCCACAGCTAGAGTAGGCTACGTCAAATTCAGCACAGGATCTAAGTCATATTTGACCGATTCGTTGAGAATCCAAGAATGGGTCAATTTCAAAATTAATTCGTTTGTCTTCAAATGCTCAATAGTCTTTTTTAAGCTAAGAAAGTTACGGTCGGGATCACGGTATTGTTGCTGATATTTCTTTGTTATCAGTCTGCAGATGAATATCTCTTAGACGGTGCTTCGTCGAGGTCTGCAGCTGACAGGCACGACCAAAATTAAGCGGGTCATTTGACAAACTACCTGTCAAAACATTGGGTCAGTTTAACTTTAAATGCGTCGCTGAGAGACTTTCCGATCTGAGTCCAGGTTTATCAAGTATCGTCTCTTTTGTTTAACCCTGTTCGTGTGTATTTTCAAAGTCTGCCTCACCGTCTGTGAGTCAAGATGGTCGGTCTCATTGCTTGAGGTTTTGCCAGCCAGAGTTGTGTTTGAAAGGGCTTTGGGTGAACTTGAAACACTAACTACGATTATAAATGCAATAATAAGTCTGTTTGTTATAATTATATATCAAATAAGCAACCTGTTTGTGTGTGGTGTAATCTGGCAGTCTGTCTGCCTGCATAACCGTCCCTCCCCCTCTGTCCTCCTCCACTCCTCCCTGCCCCCCCCCCCCCCACTCCTCCCTGCCCCCCCTCCCCCTCCTCTCTCTCTCTCTCTCTCTGGTTTTTTTAATCTCGTCCCCGCACCTTGTCAGTGACGAGCATATCAATGCAAGCTTTCCCAGTCAACGGCAGGGTACACTTGTCCACGATCTTCGGTTTGCCATGCTGGAAAATTTAAACATTTTGAAATTAGGCAGTAACAAATAAGGACAGTAAATGCTTACGCGAGTCACCCTCGTTGTAATCTAAATGAGAAATAAATCATCCGCTTTTCTAGTTCTGTTAACGGTCTGTGACCTTCAAATGGGACGAAAGTCAATCAAACTCATGTGATGTCTAAAGGTCATACGATAGATCCCTTGCAAACTTCATATAATTATATCACACAATTAGACGGGGTAAAACTGTCGCATAAAATTTGTTTACCAGCAAAATAGATGGTTTCAGCAGCAAATAGGAAGGAGTGAGCAGCGAATGTGAAGCAGCAAATTGGATGAATTCAACAGCAGAATAGATGAATTGAACAGCCAAGCAGATTTCTTTAACAGTTAAAAAAAAAAGAAAAATCCAGCAAAATGAGAACAGCAAAAAGGATGAAAAAACAGCAAAACGGACACAAATCAGCAAAATCGCAATAAAAATTCAAGAACAAGTTCATACAGAAAATGGACAAAAAAAATGAAATCGCATTCACTCTATTTGAAAAAATCAACACACACACACACACACACACACACAAACACACACACCACCTTGCACTACCACCAAAAAAAGGAATGTGAGAGGATGCCCATGCAGAGCGCCCTAGCAAGTACACCAGACAGTCGGATGCAGAGAATGCCCATGCAGAGCGCTAGCAGCAAGTACACCAGACAGTCGGATGCAGAGAATGCCCATGCAGAGCGCTAGCAGCAAGTACACCAGACAGTCGGATGCAGAGAATGCCCATGCAGAGCGCTAGCAGCAAGTACACCAGACAGTCGGATGCAGAGAATGCCCATGCAGAGCGCTAGCAGCAAGTACACCAGACAGTCGGATGCAGAGAATGCCCATGCAGAGCGCTAGCAGCAAGTACACCAGACAGTCGGATGCAGAGAACGCCCATGCAGAGCGCTAGCAGCAAGTGCACCAGACCTACTGACGTATGAGAGCTGGTTTTGCTAGGTGGTAAAGTACATGTCAACCCACAATTGCTAGAAGGCGAACAAAGCTCAGGTGAATAAGACCCAGATACAACTCTGATTACAGTTCATATGTAGTCACGTTTGTTGAATTCATGTAATCTGCTGCTGTGATCATCTATTCTGCTGCTGTGACCATCTATTCTGCTGCTGTGACCATCAATTCTGCTGTCAGTTGTATTTTCTTGCTGGTAAAGTATCTAATTTGCAGTTTAAATATCATCTCAGCTGTTCAAACAGCAAATCTGCTGGTTAACCATTTTTTTTGCTGCTAAAATATCCAATTTGCTGCTAAATATTTTTTTTGCTGCCAAAAATATTTATCGCAGCTAATTTGCTGTTGAAACCCATCTTTTTTGCTGCTGGTCCATCTTTTTTGCTGCTGGTCCATCTAATTTGCTGGTCCATTAAATCCCTGCCTAAAACTGTTTTCAGAGGTAAATGGTAAATTCAGATGTTGCAATGGGCATTAAAAAAAAAAAAAAGTTTCGCAATTATTTGTCGCAATTAGTTTTCGTACATGTATAATTAATGTTCAGTCCCCCGTCCCCCTTGGTTTGGAGATGGGTCTGTGGCCTGAATACAACAAACCTTTCAGCGGGGTTTTTTAATTTTTTTTTTTTT
Organism: Littorina saxatilis; assembly: GCF_037325665.1. Lineage (NCBI taxonomy): Eukaryota > Metazoa > Mollusca > Gastropoda > Littorinimorpha > Littorinidae > Littorina > Littorina saxatilis. The sequence continues at coordinate 39,805,822 of NC_090249.1, read as the reverse complement.
TTATCTCTGATAAATCTTCCGTCTACAGTCGGTCGGCCGGACAGCCGATCCCTTGGACTGTCCTGGCACTCGTGCAGTGATGCAAAAATAACACTAGGCGACAGAGAATTGAATTTATTTGCTTGCTTGCTTGTCTGTCTGTCGACAGAAAGACGCAACTCTTTCAGGACTAATTGAGAGCCTTACCTTGTCGATATGTTGCATGCCGACCACGATCTTCGTTTCAGTGCATGCCAACAGGTCCATAGCGCCTCCTATTCCCTTCATCAGCTTGCCCTGAAATGCCATACATCAACAAGAAGGGCAAAGCCCATACGACTCACATGCTTGACCTTTACATGACCTTGACCTTCAGGGTCAAGGTCAAATAACTAAACCTAGCAATGACATCATACACTAAGAACTGCTTTACACATTTTTCCTACCAAAATACATGCGGACTTGACCCCAAGGTCAAGGTCATCCAAGGTCATGCAACACAAAGCTGTTAATTCAAGACATAGGAAGTACAATGGTGCTTATTGGCTCTTTCTACCATGAGATATGGTCACTTTTAGTGGTTCACAACCTTATTTTGGTCACATTTCATAAGGGTCAAAGTGACCTTGACCTTGATCATATGTGACCAAATGTGTCTCATGATGAAAGCATAACATGTGCCCCACATAATTTTTAAGTTTGAAACAGTTATCTTCCATAGTTCAGGGTCAAGGTCACTTTAAAATATGTATACAATCCAACTTTGAAGAGCTCCTGTGACCTTGACCTTGAAGCAAGGTAAACCAAACTGGTATCAAAAGATGGGGCTTACTTTGCCCTATATATCATATATAGGTGAGGTATTGAATCTCAAAAACTTCAGAGAAAATGGGGAAAATGTGAAAAATAGCTGTTTTTTAGGCAACATTTATGGCCCCTGCGACCTTGACCTTGAAGCAAGGTCAAGATGCTATGTATGTTTTGGGGGGCCTTGTCATCATACACCATCTTGCCAAATTTGGTACTGATAGACTGAATAGTGTCCAAGAAATATCCAACGTTAAAGTTTTCCGGACGGACGTCCGGACGTCCGGAGGGACGGACGGACGGACGGACGACTCGGGTGAGTACATAGACTCACTTTTGCTTCGCATGTGAGTCAAAAACAATGAGAAAGGTTCGTAGGAAAAGCAACACACACGCAGGCTCGCACGTACACACATACACAAGCAAGCACGCACACAGACACACGCGCGCGCTGGCATGGATGCACGCACGCAGACACATACACGTCAAAATCAATGAGAAAGGTTCGAAGGAACAGCAACACGCACGCACGCGCACACACACACTAGCGCGCACGCACACACGCACACTAACACATACATTGAAGGAATCGAGTGGATACGGGGGCAAATATCTCCTGGAAAAAGCCCACCACATGTCCACAGGAACCATAGGCCTACTGTCTGTTAAAGCCCCAGTATGTCTCAAATGGTTTACAAAACGATTTAAATCTTCTCATGAAAAAAGCCGTTCTAACCTTATGGAACACACTTGCAATAGCATTTAATAGCATTAAATAAAACAGTTCGTTTGAATAGACCTTTTTCACTTAAATTTTGGCGCATGCGCTGTGAAGTTTATTGTCAGATCTACCGGAACTAGGGGCAAAAGGAACAAGAAGGGCAAAGCCCATACGACTCACATGCTTGACCTTGACATGACCTTGACCTTCAGGGTCAAGGTCAAATAACTAAACCTAGCAATGACATCATACACTAAGAACTGCTTTACACATTTTTCCTACCAAAATACATGTGACCTTGACCCAAGGCCAAGGTCATCCAAGGTCATGCAACACAAAGCTGTTAATTCAAGACATAGGAAGTACAATGGTGCTTATTGGCTCTTTCTACCATGAGATATGGTCACTTTTAGTGGTTCACTACCTTATTTTGGTCACATTTCATAAGGGTCAAAGTGACCTTGACCTTGATCATATGTGACCAAATGTGTCTCATGATGAAAGCATAACATGTGCCCCACATAATTTTTAAGTTTGAAACAGTTATCTTCCATAGTTCAGGGTCAAGGTCACTTCAAAATATGTACACAATCCAACTTTGAAGAGCTCCTGTGACCTTGACCTTGAAGCAAGGTAAACCAAACTGGTATCAAAAGATGGGGCTTACTTTGCCCTATATATCATATATAGGTGAGGTATTCAATCTCAAAAACTTCAGAGAAAATGAGAAAAATGTGAAAAATAGGTGTTTTTTAGACAACATTTATGGCCCCTGCGACCTTGACCTTGAAGCAAGGTCAAGATGCTATGTATGTTTTTTGGGGCCTTGTCATCATACACCATCTTGCCAAATTTGGTACTGATAGACTGAATAGTGTCCAAGAAATATCCAACGTTAAAGTTTTCCGGACGGCCGGACGGACGGACGGACGGACGGACGGACGGACGGACGACTCGGGTGAGTACATAGACTCACTTTTGCTTCGCATGTGAGTCAAAAATCGACAACGAGGCTTGGTGCAAAGTCAAGTGCGGAGACGACGAGGCAAACTGTTGTGTTTGCAACTGCAAGTGCAACAGTGGAATGAAGAAAGAGAAATACGGTGGACAGAATTTGTCATTGTATGGCTTTCCGATGGGTGCAAGTGCGAAGGCGTAACAGCGAAGGACGCGATGGGTGCAAGCAATCCGTAGGAAGGGGTTTGTCGTGCCATTGAAAAGTCTGCTCGAGTCACTTCGTGTCTGGCAATGGCACGGCTATCAGCGATGCCAACTACGTTGACTTCGTACCCACCCTTAATCTTGGATTTCCCTCTCCCCACTCTCTACCTCTCTCTTTCTCTCGCATGATACCGTATATGGGCGCTTTTCAAAATAGTAAGAATTTTCAGACAGATGAATTTTTCAAAATGACTTTAATCAAATCAACTTTCTTGTGAGTTAGAATGATTAAGGAAACATTAAAGTATTCAAAACACAAAATGGGCACTCTTTGTCTAAAACAGTGGAGAAGAAAAAAATAATTAATGAAAATAAACAAGGAAAAAATGTCAGTGGTGTTACCATGTTTTGAATTTTTTTTTTATCAAACAAAATAAGGCGATATCATACTGATTTGCATATGGATTGAAGAGCCTAAAGATGATCTCCCAATTGATCATGATTGAACATGTATCGCTGCACTGAAATATCAGGTTTCAGAGCATAAATGTGCCTTTCGCTCTGATTTACTGTTTTTTTATCATTGTCTTTCACACGGAGCAGATGAAGGAGTGATAAAATTTTTACGATTATTTTTTTGTGTATGCTTTGGACTTAAAGGCATAAACACAAAGCATTGTACTGATTAAAATGTCCAAGGAATTATGGACAAAAATTAAAAAATAGCATGGTAACACCACTGACATAGCGGTAACACCACTGACAGTCGGTAACACCACTGACAATCATCATAAAAAAATTGAATTTATTATAAATTGGAAATAAGATACTTGTCACCATGAACATTCATTATGAATTTGAAACCCAAAAGAGACTTCTGATAAAGTGAAATTATCATAACTTTAACTATTCAGAGGTACATTCATTGTAGGCAACAGTGAAACAAATTACTTTTGGTAACACCAATGACATAAACACCATTCATTAAAGAATTTGTAATGAGATTTCAAGAACAACACAATTTATCAGTAATGCTCATGTTAAAACTGAACACTGACATTGTTTTGAACAGGTTTTATGCATAAATGTCACAAACTTATTCCAAAAAGGTAACAAAACTTGACATTAGTAACACCACTGACAGTTGGTAACACCGCTGACAACTGGTAACACTAATGGCATACTGACATCATCGTTATGCCATTTTCACAACTTGAACATAAATGTAGCACATTGCAAATGCACATGGTTAATGCGACAGCTCAAATAATTGTTCCAAACAGATTACAAGCACAAACAGAAAACTTAGGGGGGGAAAATGCAAGCAAATACAACATGACAATAAAGAAAAAAGTAACAGGCAGTAATACAAATGAGATATGCTTGCATCCATCTCATTTCATTTCTTTCCTGGGCACAAAAGAAAGTTACAGTAATATGTGCACCTGCACTCTTCAGGCAGCGTTTCTTGACAGAATGCATGGCAGTAATAAAAAAGGCTTGGTAGTAGAAAAATGAACAATGTCTTGCGGTGCATTTGATACCAGAACCTCGTCAAGTTGACAATACCCTTGCAGAAAATCATATGCTTCAAGCCTTCAACTTTCCCACCACCGCTCTCCATATTGCCTCATCAACTGAAAACTGGTCTGCTGCATTGCTAGTACGAACAGGCTGTGGGATGACGGCCAGAATTTTGTCATGGTCATACCAACAGAGATCTTGGTATGTTTTGGGCCAGAAGAAAGTGTTAGTAAATCCCTTGCCCACCGCATTCATACAGTCCACATAGACCTCTTCACCATCAACCTCCACAACCACCCCAGGATACGGCTTTCGCTCATACTGGACCAGAACCCAGAGGCCCTTACACTCTCCTGGGGGTGGGACATCAAACATCTGATCCGACATTGGTCTGGCTGATTGCTTCCCAACAGAGTCTGTTGTTTCTGGGACTGCAACCACAAAATGGTTTGCTATCCAGTGTTCTTTGGTCATGTCCTGTCTTGTTGTCGTCCACATAATCACGAGTGGATTGTTGGGTGTGGCTGTTCTCTTGGTGTCATGTCTTTCACCAGTTTCCTCTTTCCTTGAGTCTGGTCTTTTTTGTACTTATCTTGCTTGGTTTGGAGGTGCTTCTGACGTCTTTCTGGGTCTGCATCTCTCCTTTGTCGGTAACGACGCTGTTTTTCAGCAGCAGATAGGGCCATGACTGCGGTATATACGCCAGCTCCTAGGACAAAAGTGTACATACTTAGCATGTGTTTGTTATAATGCATGCTACAATTGATATAACATGATATATAACTTGCAATGTATAGCTCCACGCTACATAAAGTACCAGCAACTACTTCTTTAAGCATCCTGCCCAGTCCCTAGCATCCTCTTTCCCATGTATGCATTCCAGTAGTCTTTTCAATTAACGTTGCCCGTCTCTGCTGTGTGAAATACACCAAAAAGACCTTCGAATGTCAGTGGTGTTACCATTCTGTCAGTGGTGTTACCCTACAGCATGGTAACACCACTGACGGTAACACCACTGACAAAATGCAGTTTAAAAAATAATGACTGCTCCCCCAAGCATGCGTGATCCAAAGTTCTTGCACCATGTGGAAGTGGTTTACTAATACCACTAACTGAGCTATCAGTTTCTCCCCTGAGTGTGTTTTATTGCAACTGCACCTAGTAACACCACTGACAATATTTACAAACATACCCTTACCTGCTTCGCTTCCAAAGGCTTGTAAATGGTCCACAGCTCACAGTGCCGGCTTTCTCTGCATTCAAGTTATGGAGGGTAAAGGGAAGGAACTCTCAGCGAATATAAAGATGGATAGCAAGGGGGGAAACCAATGTTTTCCACCAAACTTGTGTGATGGTAACACCACTGACATGAAACCGTGGGACAATGATTTTTTCATCTTCAGTTTATTTTTTCTTTCATTCTGTTGGCAGAAAGGGGTAAATAGAATTTGAAATGTAAAGTTCATGGATAAATAACCTTAAAAATAATTTTTCTGGACAGCCTGAATTTTTTTTCAAGAATTTTATGGACAGTTCAAGTTTACCATGTTTTACGTGGGACAGCTATTTTTAGCCACCCACTCGATATTGTATGGACAATAGTAATAATCAAAAGCAATATTTGATAAAAAAAGTTAGACCCCACTTCTTGTACAATGGTTGCTCTTTACGATAAAACAATTTGCATCGAGAAATACTGATACGTTTATTGGTAAGATTTTATGAAAGTACAGGGACAAGAAAATTCTTACTTTTTTGAAAACCACCCATATACATACACGGATGTTTTTCTGTGTGTGAGTTTGTGTGTACGATACCGTGTGTACGTATGCGTTTGTGCGTGTGTGTGCGTGCGGTGTGTGTGTATGTGTGTGTGTGTGTGTGTGTGTGTGTGTGTGTAATGAAGAGAGAGAGAGAGAGAGAGAGAGAGAGAGAGAGAGAGAGAGAGAGAGAGAGAGAGAGAGAGAGAGAGAGAGAGAGAGAGAGAGAGCGGTAATTGAATTTGGCTTTTACCGAATGAAAACTATTGTAAACAAGAAGGGCAAAGCCCATACGACTCACATGCTTTACACATTTTTCCTACCAAAATACATGTGACCTTGACCCAAGGTCAAGGTCATCCAAGGTCATGCAACACAAAGCTGTTAATTCAAGACATAGGAAGTACAATGGTGCTTATTGGCTCTTTCTACCATGAGATATGGTCACTTTTAGTGGTTCACTACCTTATTTTGGTCACATTTCATAAGGGTCAAAGTGACCTTGACCTTGATCATATGTGACCGAATGTGTCTCATGATGAAAGCATAACATGTGCCCCACATAATTTTTAAGTTTGAAACAGTTATCTTCCATAGTTCAGGGTCAAGGTCACTTCAAAATATGTATACAATCCAACTTTGAAGAGATCCTGTGACCTTGACCTTGAAGCAAGGTAAACCAAACTGGTATCAAAAGATGGGGCTTACTTTGCCCTATATATCATATATAGGTGAGGTATTGAATCTCAAAAACTTCAGAGAAAATGGGAAAAATATGAAAAATAGCTGTTTTTTAGGCAACATTTATGGCCCCTGCGACCTTGACCTTGAAGCAAGGTCAAGATGCTATGTATGTTTTTTGGGGCCTTGTCATCATACACCATCTTGCCAAATTTGGTACTGATAGACTGAATAGTGTCCAAGAAATATCCAACGTTAAAGTTTTCCGGACGGACGGACGTCCGGACGTCCGGACGGACGGACGGACGGACGGACGGACGACTCGGGTGAGTACATAGACTCACTTTTGCTTCGCATGTGAGTCAAAAAATGGAAGGGTGTTTGTACTGTGTGTAAAAGCCTGACAGTATCTGTGATGGTTTACAGGAGGCTTACTGTGCCTTTAACGTGTGGCCTGTATTCAAGCTAAAGGACACAATTTCGGCTTGCGTGAATCTTCGCTTCGTTGCGTACAATTCAAACGGGCGTAATAGCTTGACAAACCGGTAACACACAAGAGACAGAAAATGTAATGGTGGGGACTCACAGGAATCGTCCAGTTGGCTATGTCTCCGGTTCTTGACACTTGCATTGCGCCTATGGCGGTCATGTGCAAATGGTTGCTGAAACAAAATAATTCGTAGAATTTTGCTGGTCCGTTGACGAGGATCAAATCAACACACCGAGAGCTTATACTAAGATAATGTGTGTAAAATCTAAATGAACTTTCTCCGTCAAACAGTCAACCTGATATCAAATTTTTTCTGCTGCCATTTTAAACGTGTTCCATCCATGTCATGCCTCAATGAGTTGTTCATGAACAACTATAAATCTGATCAATGTGTTTTGAAATGTATGGCCTTCGGGAACGCCGTCATGACACGTCTAACTACTACTTCGGCTATTCTAATTTTGCTGGTCCTGCGCCTAGCAACGTAATTGCAATCTACTTTCCGTTTCACTGAAATGCAAGTAATGTCATGCGATCATTAAGGGGAGGTGGGCCAGTGCACTACCTTTTTTTTTATTTTGAATGTTTTATTGTGTCTAAATGTTATTTTATGAAAGAAATGAACAAATGATGACAAACAATAGTCATGTTTTGTATTTTCGGTTGCTGGTTTTTGTTTTACGCGACAAAAACAGTCAAAATACAGACAAAAGTGGAGTACAGGAGATACACGGATTTTCATCAGATGTGATTGTCACACTTCTAATTATTGTTTTATTTTATCCTTCTGGGTATGCTCTAGGGGATTACGAAGCAGATCTTGTTTATTATATTTATATTTGGAGTTAGGAACACTTCTTTGTTACAACTGTCAAACTTTAGGGTAACGCTTGCGAAATTATTTTTTGAAATCATCTGGATATGACTATAATAAAATTTCAGCAAAATCCCTTCGTAATCCCCTAGAATGTTATATTCTGTACAAACTACAAAAGAAAATATTGCTCTAGCTAAATTACAGCCAGAGAAATCGCGTAACTCAAGACGTAACCGTAGGCAAAATGGCTGAACTGAGAAAAACGACATTGAAGATTGAACACCACAGAAACACTATTGAAACAGACATACAAGGACAAAACTGTGTTATGAATGAACAGCTTAGTTTAGTTGAATTGCAAACTACTTAGCCTTTAGCACGCCAGCAGCGAATTTATGCGTCCATCCCTTCTTTCCCTCTGTCAACCAGCATGGGGATATTGCCCCAGCGCTAAACGTGTATCAATGACCCGATTCTCGTTTGTATTTGCATGCGAATAACGGTATTTTTAACGGTAACTTACTTGAGCCAGAACGAGGCTTCTTTCCTTCCGTTATCTCGTCGTGTCTTATGCGCTGAATTTGTTGGTGGAAGTTTTCTGCTTTTGTTTTTACATCGATACAGTACTTTTGTGCTTCGACAAGCAAGATGGAGGATGATGAGTTTGAAACTTTTGTTTGAGTTGTTTTTTGACAACAAATCGTACGTGGAATCTGAACGATTTACTGAGGAAGCTCTTCGCAATGAACTGTGTATCGCGGTGAAGAAAATGACAGTGACAGTGACGGAATTTACGAAAGTGCAGATTGATACAAACAGTTGCTGATCCAGTTTCGTTCGTGAAATGGCAGACCCAGCAAACATTACCGATAATCTGACTGATGTTGGATACTTTCTCCTGATTTTGTTTTTTTGCGTAGCAAATGCTCGACTTGCTTGTCGAGGAGATACTGCTCAGAAACTGACTCAAATTCAGCGCAAAGCAAGCCAGTTGCAAGACGTAAAAAGTCTACGCCATGCATGGCGTGTTCGGAAATGGCGACCTGTGGATCTGCGTGGAGATCAAAGCTTTCCTCTGTATCGGAAACACCGGCAGAATCCAAACTTTGGCCTAGTACCAGCGGACATACTTGTTGTTGCTTACCGAACTAATAAAGACATTGTCCTCTTTCTTATTTCGAACCATTGTTATCGTATCAAAGGTTGTTTCTCAAAGAAAAATTCGCTTTCGGTTGTCACTGATCGTTTGATGTGTAACCAGGATGTTGTAAAACCGAGTGAACTTCGGGTGTTCCCGTCATGGCCGAGAGTCTCTTCGGTAGTTTCCGTATGCAAAATTCGTAAGCTGAGCATGCGCACTCACAAAGTAAACTGGTTCCCGATTTCGGTTTATGAAACGAACCAATGGATGTCGAGTACCTTCCAAATAAGGACATTTCCGTTCGATTCCGTTCGATTACGATTGCTGCTTTTGCAACGGACTAGTGGCTGAGTGAATGGAACATTCATCAAAACACTGATGTCATGTTATAGGTCAAGAGCTGCTGCGCAGTTTCGTATGTCGTGAATGCACTGTTTTGCTGAGGACAAAGCCGTAACTAGCCTTTGAAATGAGACATTTTTTGGCGGGGGAATATCGACTACAGAAGACAATCAATGCCACACATGTTCACATTTTGTCTTTATTGACAGATAAATAGGACACTTTTGACAAAAACACTGACACACATGGATGATAGGTATGTTATGGAAACATAATCTGCTAAAATACCCAAAACAGTGTTTTGAACGATTTGGTCAATTTTGCACTGGCCCACCTGCCCTTAAATGAAATCTACCAATAAGAAACCCGCTCAAAGGGTTTTGGTTGGATCTGATTTTTAATTTTTTTTTTATATCAAAATAAAGCCGCTGTTATCGAGTTATTACACCTTATTTATACTGGCAGCCGTCATAAAATAATTGTTGTTGGATTTTTGTTGTTAAATACAGTTTATAAAACACCCATAGCGCGATCACAGGTCACAACTGACCCTCGGATCATAGCGAAGGACTCGTCGCTGGCGAAGAAGGAGCCACCGGGCTTGGCCGTCACCGTCTCCTTGCCCGCGTTGATCAGGTCAGCGTCCTCCTCCCCAGGCTTGGGGTAGGGGCCCTGTAGGAGGAAACAGTGATCGCTTTGATTTCTCATTTGTGTTATTTTACCCGTTACAAGTTTATAATGGCGGTACATGTGACGAGAGGATACCATTTGGTCCAGTAAGAAGTGGAAAACAAACAACAAGAAGGGCAAATCCCATACGACTCACATGCTTGACCTTGACCTTTACATGAGGGTCAAGGTCAAATAACTAAACCTAGCAATGACATCATACACTAAGAACTGCTTTACACATTTTTCCTACCAAAATACATGTGACCAAAGGTCAAGGTCATCCAAGGTCATGCAACACAAAGCTGTTAATTCAAGACATAGGAAGTACAATGGTGCTTATTTGCTCTTTCTACCATGAGATATGGTCACTTTTAGTGGTTCACTACCTTATTTTGGTCACATTTCATAAGGGTCAAAGTGACCTTGTCCTTGATCATATGTGACCAAATGTGTCTCATGATGAAAGCATAACATGTGCCCCACATAATTTTTAAGTTTGAAACAGTTATCTTCCATAGTTCAGAGTCAAGGTCACTTCAAAATATGTATACATTCCAACTTTGAAGAGCTCCTGTGACCTTGACCTTGAAGCAAGGTAAACCAAACTGGTATCAAAAGATGGGGCTTACTTTGCCCTATATATCATATATAGGTGAGGTATTGAATCTCAAAAACTTCAGAGAAAATGGGAAAAATAGCTGTTTTTTAGGCAACATTTATGGCCCCTGCGACCTTGACCTTGAAGCAAGGTCAAGATGCTATGTATGTTTTTTGGGGCCTTGTCATCATACACCATCTTGCCAAATTTGGTACTGATAGACTGAATAGTGTCCAAGAAATATCCAACGTTAAAGTTTTCCGGACGGACGGACGGACGGACGACTCGGGTGAGTACATAGACTCACTTTTGCTTCGCATGTGAGTCAAAAAGGTATTCCCATAATCATGTTTGGTCGTTCGGGAGTGACATGTTAGAGATCTCAACTTCTCTTTGGCCAGCTTTATGAAGGCGGTTTCTGCATGTCTCCTATCCGCGTCCTGATTTCGAGGTGATACGCCGGTTGACAAAACACCCACGCGTGATCACAGGGAATAGCTCCTTTCAGCACCAAAATAAAGCAATTAAAAATTAATTCCTTTTAAAGGCACAACGGCCCCGTCATTCCCCTGAATTCATGTCCTTTTTTCAAACCAGCTTTCATCAGGAAAAAAACAACAAACATTCTCCAGGTAAAAATACTAACCATATCCAGAATTCCGTTCTCACTATGCAGGTGCACGTTGACGTCGGGATTGACGAAGTTGGCGGCATGCATGGGGATTCCGATGCCAAGGTTTACTTGACCAAGTCAAGGGACATAATTATTCACTCCATGCTGTTAACCACGACCCCGACATCTGTCACATATATAATGACAGCGTTCGGGAAATTCCGGTTTAAGTCGCACAACTCTGTTGAAAATTCACTGATATTTTTGAAGTTGTGAGGCTCCTCGGTTCTACAGGGTTTCATTGATGTACATACAAAATGATTTTTTCTATTTTATTTATTTTAAACGAACAAGTTATTTTCCTTCTACTTGTGAATTTATTTGGGGTGATGACCTAAAAACATAATGGACACGTTATTTTAAACGAACAAGTTATTTACCTTCTTTTTTGTGGTGAAAATTCTGTTAATTCCATTCCTTTAGAAAACTTTGAATTCCCACAAATCTGGGTGCACGGCCCCTGTACAATTAGAAGCTTACAACTGCCAAACAAAACTCTCTCTCTTTTTCTCTCTAACTCTCCCTTTCTGTCGATCTCCCGCTGCCTCTTTGCAAAGGCAGGGTTTCATTTACTAGTGCGCCCTGCGCCAATGGCGCATTAGTTCTGAAAATGTCCCATCACAATTCCCTTTAGTGCGTCAAAGGGCGAATTGAGATTACATACCACTGGGCCACCAAATGTACACTTTACATCGGATTACACACACACACGCACACACACACACACACACACACACACACACACACACACACACACACACACACACACACACACATATAACACGATATAGCGGTTAATTCTCAGATGGCACCATATTGCACCATTTTGCATTTTGGACAAAAGGCCTCTTAGGCGCTTCTTGCCTTCGACTTTGTCCCATCAGAATTTGGTTGAGGGGGACAAATGTCCCATTGCACTTTTCTCCCTGGTTAAACCCTGCAAAGGATACTGTACATGCCACTCTTGAAGTCCGCGGCGATTCGCCGGACAATTCGTTCCCGCGTGTACTCGTATGAGCTGATGGGCTTCTTCAGGACTTCGCCAAAGTCGAACTTGAGACTCTGCAACAAATCGTTATACAAAAACGTCATGCAGCTAGCCACTATAGTTTGAAGCCACACTCGTATGCGCTTCTATCACAAGTTGCATTCTGATCAACGCGTTTCATGAAACAAACATTCCGTCCTGTGTGACCGACCGACCATGTCCACTGTCACAGTTATGTCCAGACGGCCTTCAGACGCAACGCCAGCATCCTTCCATAGGAACACTTACCAGAAACCAAGCGCAAGACAAATTCTTCTATGAAAATTGAAGCCAATAAAATTTGAGAGTGAGAGTTTGAGAGTTCTGCGCAGAGTTTAAATTTTTCACGGAACTAATTTTGCATGTTGACACTGATGTCAGTTAAAAAATAAATTCAAAGACAAAAATCGCACTCTGCACAGAAAGTAGCCATATAGTTTCAGGTTTTCAGTCATTGCGCAGGCACCGAAGAGAAGAAAGCACGATGGGTCGTACGTACCTCCACCTTCTTCTGGTACTTCTGTCCCTGCACGACGCGCTGCACGTAGATGTGGGGCACGTGCACGTCGTCCGGCGCGATCTCTCCGATGTCCACGATCTCCTCCACCTCCGCGATGGTGAACTTGGACGCCTTGCACATAGGGGTGTTGAAGTTCTGGGCTGATTTTCTGCGCCCAACGAGTTCTTGATAAATCGTCGGTGATTTTTCCTCTTCAGTGTGTATTTACACGCAACAATGCGTCCATTAAAAGCAAACTCATTCCCGTGTAATTTTTTCTACAATGTGTATGTTACAGGCAATAATATGTCCATTAAAGGTAATGTCATCCCCATGTAATATCCCCTTCAGTGTGTGTGTCACACGCAATAATGCGTCCATGAAAGACAAATTCATTACGGTGTAATTTTCCCTTCAGTTTCTATGTTACAGGCAATGATTCGTCCATTAGAGTCATATTCATTCCCGTGTAAACGAGTCGACTCACCATCTTAGATCTCTGGTATGTGTTAAATTTGAGGGATTGCCTCATCCCATGTAAAAGCCTGGCCAGACATTAATTATTAGACGGTGTAAGCGGCATCGTTTACACGGGGAAGGACTTCATGAAACACGGGCATTTTCTTCATCGTTCAGGAAAACTGTGCATTGCCTGCGAATCTCCTTCAATGTGTAGTGAATCAAACTTCGGAGAATGTCTTCCTCAAAGAAAATCATGACTTTAATTAAGAAAGGAGGCTTGAGAAAAATCGGTGGAGTGGAAGAACAAAACAAAACTGTTCGAAGTGCAGCTCATTCTGCTACATATGTATCCAATAACGTCCGAATTCGTACCTATCTCGGAAGACTATTGGTTTAAAGATGTCTCCCTTCCCGAGCAAACGATCGTGTGCATCAACACCACACATCGGTCTAGGCCTTTACGTTGGATTTTGTTTGTTTGTTTGCTTAACGCCCAGCCGACCACTTTACGTTGGATGAGAGCATCTTTTCACTAAGATCCAATGTACTGTGTTATGTGTTGTGTACGATGAACAACAACAAAAAAAGTTATGTTTGTACCTACAATCCGGAAATAAAGTTAGATTGTATTGTTGTTGTTGATCATGTATAAGTGCGCGCGCAAGCGCCTCACGTTTGCAAAAGCATAATGTCGACAACTCTAAAGACAACTATCAAAATTATTCTGACAGAATGGTTGGTTGCTTGTGTGATGGGTGTAAACAGTATATAGCTGCTGCCTGGAGCCACAATTTACCTGAATATCAGGTTCCCTGCCCTGTCAGCTTTCCAGGCCTTGACGATGGCGAAGTCCGCTTTGATGGCCTCCTCCATGATGTAGTTACGGCCGTTGATCTGACGTGACTGCAACAGCAAAAGGCATTCGTTGAAAGCGCTGAGAGAGAGAGAGAGAGAGAGAGAGAGAGAGAGAGAGAGAGAGAGAGAGAGAGAGAGAGAGAGAGAGACTCAGACCTTTATTACAAAAGGATAAAGGTTTTACTTTTAGGCAAAGCCTATTCTTCCAACCTGTCCTTTATACAACACATAAAGACAGACGGACATAAAAAAAATAAAAATTCAATCATATAAGATACAGAAATACATTGTATGGATTGCAACACAATGTGCATTTAAGGAATTATATAAGGAGAACTCAAACATTACAAAATTACATTGACCTATACTAGTTAAACCTTTCATTTTGAGAATTAAGTTGCTCAAATCAGCTACACATCCGTTAACACTAGTACAAAATGTTCAACAAAATAACAATCGAACAAGACATTTCATTCACGAATGATGTGTGAATGTGACTGTCTCTTAAACATTTTCACTGAAGTTGCATTTCTTATCTGTTGGGAGAAGGAGTTCCAGAGAAAAGCTCCCGAGAAGGCTAAGCTCGATTTGTAGAGGTCTATGCGAGGTATAGGAGGGATGAATTTTTGGGACCCATATCTTTTTGTTTTATTTATTTTATTTATTTATTTGTTGCTTAACGTCCAGCCGACTACGCAGAGCCATATCAGGACGAGGAAGGGGGGGATGAAGGGGGCCACTTGTCAAGCGATTCCTGTTTACAAATGCACTAACCCATTACTTGTGTCCCAGCAGGCTTTAGTAAAACTAAATTAATACCTACTGGAAGATTACCAGTTTCCAGTATGTTAAAATAGGCTTAACCTATCTACTGCTGGACTTACATCAGAACACTAACAGATTAAACTATACATGAATCGCGAGACAAGCGGCAAGAGAAGAGATTTTTGGAAAAAATACAGGTGAATGAGCAAGAAGGCAGAAAAAAGAAAAGAATTCATGAAGAAAAAGAGAGCATGACAGGAAAGAGGAACCAAAAATCTACCTAACAGCAAACTAGAAAGCTCCTGCGGTTCCAAAAACAGGAGGGGCCTTTAATTTCATAACCGCAGTGCCTCACTGCGGGAATCTTTTTGTTTGTTTGTTTGAAATGTGATTGCAAATATTTAGGATAGTCGTCATTTAGAATTGTATACATGAACACAGCCTTGTTTAACGTCAACTGATCTTTCAAGGGGAGGAAATTCAGCAGGAGCTTTAGTTTATCATCCGTGGACCTATTCAAATCATGCAGAATAAGTTTTGCAGCTCGGCGATGCAGGGAATTGAGTCTTTTTAAATGAACATCACTGCAGTTATCCCAAAGTGTCGATGCGAAGTTTATATGAGGCATTATGTGGGCGTAATAGAACATTTTGAGTGATGCAGAATCGGTGTAATGCCTTAATTTTGATAACAGGTACAAATTCTTTGATACTACTTTGCAAATATTACTCAAATGAGTTTGCCATTTCAACTCTTGATCAGAGAGAGAGAGAGAGAGAGAGAGAGAGAGAGAGAGAGAGAGAGAGAGAGAGAGAGAGAGAGAGAGAGAGAGAGAGAGAGAGAGAGAGAGAGAGAGAGAGAGAGAGAGAGAGAGAGAGAGAGAGAGAGTAAAATAAGTAATTACTGAGAGCGTGAGTCAGAGAGATGCAGACAGACAGAGACAGACAGGAGGCAAAATAGGGACGGACTGACAGACAAACTGACAGACAGAAAGAGAAAATAAAATAGAGAGACACGCTCATTGGCACTACTGAAGAGAAAATGACACGAATAACCAGCCAGCCAAAGTTAGTTAGCCAGCCAGCCAGAGACCAAAAAATAATACACAACAAAACAACATTGCCAGCGACAGGCATGGCGAAAACAGCTGTGGAGAATGTGACGATTGCACGTTAGCAAACCATGGTCATCCTGACCGCTTGACCATACCTCTTTTTCCTTGCTGGCAAGAATAACCTTTCCGGCTTTGTCGTACTTGAGCGGCTCTCCCCCCGTCTGTATCAAGGTGCCATAACCAGTGGGAGTGAAGAAAGCTGGGATGCCTGCACCGCCACACCGAATTCGCTCCGCTAGTGTTCCCTTCACAAACACACGCGAAAACCTTCTTTTATCTCTACTCCTAAACCCGATGTAACACCCCGTTCTGACACCAATCTCGAATTGTACCCCGGGGGACACTTCGGTAACCTAAACTATAATTTTGTTTGGATAATTGAGAAAAAAAACCTTTTTTTAATTTTTTTTTAATCTTATTTGATATAGAAAACGACGACAATGGAAACCGTCAGTATTACATTTTTTTTTTAAATCATTAAAAAAAAATATAACCAACATTTTCACAAACGTGGAGTTGGAGATGACATCGCTGACTAGATTTCAAAAGACAGAATTGTTGTATACATGTGCAACATTTAGAAAAGGGTAACATTTTAAAAGCTGTCTTTTGGCACCTTTATGCGGCCATTTGGGTGTTGCCTTGACAATAAATACATACAAGAAGGGCAAAACCCATACAACTCACATGCTTGACCTCGACCTTTAGGGTAACTAAACCTAGCAATGACATCATACACTAAGAACTGCTTTACACATTTTTCCTACCAAAATACATGTGACCTTGACCCAAGGTCAAGGTCATCCAAGGTCATGCAACACAAAGCTGTTAATTCAAGACATAGGAAGTACAATGGTGCTTATTGGCTCTTTCTACCATGAGATATGGTCACTTTTAGTGGTTCACTACCTTATTTTGGTCACATTTCATAAGGGTCAAAGTGACCTTGACCTTGATCATATGTGACCAAATGTGTCTCATGATGAAAGCATAACATGTGCCCCACATAATTTTTAAGTTTGAAACAGTTATCTTCCATAGTTCAGGGTCAAGGTCACTTCAAAATATGTATACAATCCAAATTTGAAGAGCTCCTGTGACCTTGACCTTGAAGCAAGGTAAACCAAACTGGTATCAAAAGATGGGGCTTACTTTGCCCTATATATCATATGTAGGTGAGGTATTCAATCTCAAAAACTTCAGAGAAAATGGGAAAAATGTGAAAAATAGCTGTTTTTTAGGCAACATTTATGGCCCCTGCGACCTTGACCTTGAAGCAAGGTCAAGATGCTATGTATGTTTTTTGGGGCCTTGTCATCATACACCATCTTGCCAAATTTGGTACTGATAGACTGAATAGTGTCCAAGAAATATCCAACGTTAAAGTTTTCCGGACGGACGGACGGACGTCCGGACGTCCGGACGGACGGACGACTCGGGTGAGTACATAGACTCACTTTTGCTTCGCATGTGAGTCAAAAATCATGTTCTAAAGCACTTTTGAGTATCTGCAGTTGACACAGTTTTTAGTCAGAAACAACCCCAGCGTCAAGAAACACTGAATAGACATTACTACCGTGTCTCCCCTTTAAGATGCCGTGCAGCTGACATCATTGCTGAAGCAACGATTTGTCTTTTTGTCGCAGATCAGGTTATAAACATTTACACAACTATCCCACATACGACTTCACATACCATTTAGTGGTGCCAGTCAAACGAAACGTTATGCGGTTTGTCAGTTCGCATTTCCCGCCAAAATGTATACGGTAGATGACCTCAGAGTTTATGGGTTTCATACAAATACTAGAACAACAAGTATTTTGGAGTGGCCAGCCATACCTGCGGGACAAGTTCAACTTCTATTTCGCCTTTCAGGTACTGGTGGTGGAACAGAGGGTTGTTCCCGATGTAGGAGCACACCATTTTCTTGATCTGCAAAAAAACAAAACATCGAAGAACCCAGATACGTAAAAATTGCCTGTTCCCTCGGAGATTTACCTTTTTATGTATCGTGAACTACAGCACCAGAAATACATTCGTTGAATATAAACACATGGTTTTGTGTGTTGTTGATTTGGGTGCAGATACATCTGCACCCACACGTACTCATGGCATGTAAACATGGGTATAACTTTCAACACACACACACACACACACACTCACACACGCACGCACGCAAACACACACACACACACGGGCGCGCGCAGGAATTAGAATCTCTCATTTTTTCCTTTCCCATCCACACACCCACACACACACACGCGCGCACATGAATTCTCTCTTATTTTCTCCCCCCTCCCATCACACACACACACACACACACACACACACAAACACACCCTCTCATTCTCTCAACCCCCTCCCCCAACTCCCACTGCACCAAGGTCCTAAATGAACACAAAACCATATCACATATCCAACCTGCTGTTCGACAAGCATCAGGCCCAGTCCGAAGTCACAGACGCCGGCACTGTCGCTGATGATGGTCAGATTCTTGACCTTGGTCTCAAGCAGGGCATTGGTTAAGTTCTCAGGAATGCCACAGATGCCGAAGCCTGCAACGACAGGGAGCTCTAGATTCTCTGGACCTCTCAGCGGAGAGACGGGACATACTAAATAAGAGAGCGAGAGAGAGAGGGTGAGAGAGAGAAGGGGGGGGGGGGTGTTTGTTTGTTTCCTTATCGCCCAGTCCACCACGAAGGGTGATATCAGGGCGGTGCTGCTTTGACATTTAACGTGCGCCACACACAAGACAGAAGTCGCAGCACAGGCTTCATGTTTCACCCAGTCACATTACTCTGACACCGGACCAACCAGTAAGGGAGGGGGGGGGGGGGGGGGTGTGAGAGACAGACGGACAAAGAGAGAGAGAGACTCAGACTCAGACTCAGAACTTTATTACAAAAGGATAAAGGGTTTTAGGCAAAGCCTATTCTTCCAACCTGTCCTTTATACAACACATAAAGACAGACGCACATTAAAAATATAAATTCAATCATATAAAATACAGAAATACATTGTATGGAATGCAACACAATGTGCATTTAAGGAATTACATAAGGAGAACTCAAAAATTACAAAATTACATTGACATAGTTATACCTTTCATTTGGGAATAAAGTTGCTCCGATCAGCTACACATCCGTTAACACTAGTACACAATGTTTAACAAAATAACAATCGAACAAGACATTTCATTCACGAATGGTGTGTGAACGTGACTGTCTCTTAAACATTTTCACTGAAGTTGCATTTCTTATCTGTTGGGGAAAGGAGTTCCAGAGAAACGCTCCCGAGAAGGCTAAGCTCGATTTGTAAAGGTCTATGCGAGGTATAGGAGGGATGAATTTTTGGGACCCATATCTTTTTGTTTGTTTGTTTGAAATGTGATTGCAAATATTTAGGACAGTCGTCATTTAGAATTGTATACATGAACACCGCCTTGATTAACGTCAACTGATCTTTCAAGGGGAGGAAATTCAAGAGCTTTAGTTTATCATCCGTGGACCTATTCAAATCATGCAGAATAAGTTTTGCAGCTCGGCGATGATATACACCATCAAACATACATTACAAAAGATTCTTCCACTAACTAAGTAATAATAAAAACATGAATAAAATAGGTAGTGAAAACAAGGAAATACCAGCTGAATACCCTTAATCAAACAGAACATGTTATCAACAATACTGAAAACAGCCCTAGATGTTTATATACATTGTCACATTATCACTAAAACAACAAATACACTACATGTTGCCTACTGATGGACTGAGAAAACAAAATCAGGGGTTGTATTTCTTGAAGAGATGCGTTTTAAGTGCTCGTTTGAATGCTTTGGGTGACTGAGAGTGGCGGATGTGAAAGGGGAGAGAATTTTCCATTGTGTGGGTGCGCAGAAAGTAAAAGCGTAGTATGTTTTGGTTTTGGTGTGTGGAATGGTGAGGATGCGACAGTCAGAAGAGGCACGGAGTTGTCTTGCTGGAGAATAGACGGTGAGGAGTTCAGAGAAGTAAGCAGGAGACGTCGAGCCAGAAAAGAAGTTAAAGCAGAGGGTGGACAGTTTGTAGTCAATGCGGGTTTTCTTTCTTTATTTGGTGTTTAACGTCGTTTTCAACCACGAAGGTTATATCGCGACGGGGGAAGGGGGGAGATGGGATAGAGCCACTTGTCATTTGTTTCTTGTTCACAAAAGCACTAATCAAAAATTTGCTCCAGGGGCATTCTGACCTTACTGGGAGAATGCAAGTTTCCAGTACAAAGGACTTAACATTTCTTACATACTGCTTGACTAAAATCTTTACAAAAATTGACTATATTCTATACAAGAAACACTTAACAAGGGTAAAAGGAGAAACAGAATCCGTTGCATTGTCCCGTCGTAAAACCGAATAATTCGGAATGTTTATGTTAACAAGGCTGTCTGAGATACGCGAATCTAGACGCGTTTCACTTACACCGAAGAGCTGTACCAGCTCTGGTTGCTGGTTTAGCAATACACAGACATCATGTACTTTGTTGACTAAGGCCTAAAAAAAAAATAGGTGTGGTTACGGTAACCCGACCTACCCTATTTTTAGGGGCCGACCCTATAACTTTTTATTACATTTGTCGAAAAACAAGAAGAGCAAACGCTCGATCGAGTCACTTTCGCAGTTCTGAATATTATATGAGGCATCAGATGGACAGGAAGAAATTGCTATTCACAACACAATGAGTCACGTTCACATAAAATTTGAGCCCGGTCACTTTTATAGTTTCCGAGAAAAGCCCAACGTTAAGTTGTGTGTTGCCGAACAGAAAAGGCTAGTTATCTCCCTTGTTTTTCTGATAACGTTCGTAAAAGGCTACAGATGTAAATACTTTGATGTAAAGAATAATCCTACAAAGTTTCAATCACATCCGATGAACTTTGTCAAAGATATAAAATGTCTAATTTTTCCTTTGACGCTGACCTGTGACCTTGAAAAAGGTCAAAGGTCAACGAAACCATCGTTAAAGTGTAGAGGTCATTGGAGGTCACGACTAAACAAAATATGAGCCCGATCGCTTTGATAGTTTCCGAGAAAAGTCCAACGTTAAGGTGGTGTCTACGGACGGCCGGCCGGACGGCCGGCCGGACAGACTAACACTGACCGATTACATAGAGTCACTTTTTCTCAAGTGACTCAAAAACGAGTGCAGAAAACGCAATGAAAGCGACAGCGCTCGAGTCGCACACTTATTTCCCTGTCAAGTAGGTTTAATTTGTACACATTAGAAAAAAAAGTTTAAAAAAAAAAGTGATTGCCTACCTTCCTACCCTATTTTTTTTGGCTATGTTACCGTAACCACACCTATTTTTTTTGGGCCTAAATGATAAATATGTACATGCCCTATACGGAGAACAGTGTTTGATGTTGTTGACATTAGGACAAAGTGCAATATTGTAACAAACAGCAGTAAATAATAAAGCAAGCGAAATCCGGAAATATGAGTATCCGGAGCAGTCAAGACAACAGTTCTAGTATATATATATATATCATAAACGCACAAGGATTTCTCCAAGTAAATGTCAAGATTCCCACAACACGAAGCGAGCGCTGACAATGCACATTCAGAGACACAAGCTTTCACTTTAGGCCTACACGACAAAACGTCACACGATTCGGATTAAGTGGCATTCATCACTTACACTCCCGGGATAAATCAGAGTAATTATAGTTGCTATTTAGATCAGGATGATACAGGATGAGATAGCAGCACACAAATAAAGAAACAAATTGTTGCTTAAAACTGAAGGGTGACCGAACAAAAGGTAAAGCAAATCCCACAACAAACAACGGGATACTAGATAATATAAGCTTAAATGCAAGATGAACAAAATGTTCACAGAAAACAAGGAGACACAAGGTTAAAAGTAGTTAATGCTGAACTGCCCTGCAGGTGAAATTCAGTTGAGGCTGAACAGTTCACAAACTCGGCCCAAAGCCAGTAGTTCATGAATGCAAATATTTAGCTCACCGTCAAAGTTAATGTTGTAAAAGGTTCTTAACACAAGTCTTGCACAGAGAAGTAGAATCTCAATTATGCATCACATGTTCAGACTATAATATCGTCGAAACACCAGCCGCTTTCCATGCGGATGAAAATAAGCCAATGGCTTCAGGGCACGACACATTCAATGCCGTCACTATAGGGTGCAGGGGTGTCGTTTGGGTCGGCCCTTCGGCCAATCGCCGATTTTTTTTTTTTTACTTTGACCGAAACTTTCATGTCCCTATCGGCCAAATGTCCGAAGAGTACTCGCCTAAATCGGCCAAAGTTTGTCCAGTTTGTTGCATTGGTCAGGCTTTGATTGCTAAAACTGCTGCCGATGTACTTAGTCAACTGACTGGCGTTTATTTCCTTCGCGAATACCAAAAACGAAACATCAATGTTTTGAACGGAAACCATTGCAAAAATATATAGATGCCAGAGTGGTTTCCCTTGGACAAGGGAAACTACACTCTCAGCGTTTGCGTTCGCCGGTTCGCGATAGTTTATCAGTCAGTCTGTGCTTTCGATTTGGATTTGAACATCATGTCGCAACCAAAACAGAAAAAAATTGGCCAAAGTTTGCTACCCTTCGCCAAGGTAAGTGATTCCGGACAAAATGACAGGAACACCGCGAATGTGGACAGTGTCAGTGTGAGTTGACAGTTGTAGTAGTGTAGCAGACGACATAGCAGACGATAGTCACCGCGAATCAAAATCTGCTGAGCCAGAGAATGAAAAGCGTCCTCCAAATCGTGGTCTTCAAGCAAAATGGCTCACCCTACACGGTCTTTTATTGTCATGTTTCCCAAGGTTTGTCAAGATTTGCACAAGATTGGAAGAGGTTTACTTTCAAGAAATTAAAGTTAAAGGTTTGAAAAAGTTTCAGGTGTCTGATGTAATTAAATCAGCAACATATAATCCAGGGGGTGTTACAGGGGTTCCCCCCCCCCCCGGCTGTCCCCCCCCCCCCCCCCCCCCTAAAAAAAAATCTGTCTGAATGTTGTTTTATTCTGTCTGTAAAGCCGTGGGAAGAGTTAATTGTTTAGTTGTCACAGTATGCGACACGTCTTCCTTCTAACCATACTATATGTCGAGAGCGGATATCAGTGAAGATAAATTGCCATTATTTAATACTAACGTTAAAAGAAATAATGAGTGGCTGCTGACACCAGTTGATCATGTTTAAAATCAAGGATAAGCCACAAATTGTTTATAAAATAGCTAACATTCTTCAGCTTCAGGGGGGCTTTGCCCCCCAGACCCCCCAACGGGACCCTGGACCCCAGGTTGTACCCCCCTCCCCCCTCTGGCTTAACTGCTCCGCCCCTGTAATCTGTGTTCCTAAGACAATGATTGCATGTATTGGTGTTCCCCTCTTGAGTCTTGTGCTTCAATGACAATGTTGCGGTGACTTTGTATGAGCCAAAATAATAGCCGAACATTTTTTAAGATGTCCTAAAGCTTTCTGACAGTTTCGGCCAAATGTCCCAACATGAAAATGTCTGGCAACACCCCTGACGTGACCGACCTGAGGCACTTATAAGAAGCGAGCACGTCCAAGTCAGGTCACGAATTTAGCTGTGGAACACAGTTAACAAAGTTAGTTTGAAGATTCCTCAATGTGATGAAGGCAGCGCGATTATGCTCACACACAATGCAGGGCTGGCACACAGTTGTAGATCTATCCTTGAAGACACAGTCCACCTTTTTTCTTCTCACGGGTTTTGCTAAAAAGCACAAAAAAAAGGGGTTTTAAACGTAGGTTCACAACTCCAGTTGCCATATAACACGAACCTGTGCACAATATCACGGGACACACAGAATCGTCACGGTAACTCACTTGCCCTTTTGAGTTCAGAACTCGAACGGGCGCACAAAATATTAAGGTAGTGAACGATTTAGACACTCGCCCTCCTGGGCCGAGGACACGAACGGGCGCACAAATACAAATTAGTGCACGATCTACACACTTGCCCTCCTGGGCTGAGGGAATCTTACCCTTTGCAGGAGAATGCACAGATAACTATATTGTTCACGAGAAATCTCCATGAGTCAAGTGGCCATGAGCATTAGAGTTCAATGCTAGTTGTTACATAGTTGCTACATAATTATGTTCCGCCTAGGAAGTGGACGTACGTAGGGCAAAACGTAGGACTCCTGTTTCCTGCATGAGTCTCTCTCTCTCTGTCTCTCACGCAAACGAACGCACCCACACCCACACACACACACACCCACACACACACACACACACACACACACACATACGTACGTATGCACGGGTATGCACGCGTAAGAGTAATTTTCATACCTGCACATATGCGCACATACATACATACACACACACCCACACACACACACACACACACACGCACGCACGCACGCACGCACGCACGCACGCACACACACCCATACATACATACATACATACATACATACATACATCTCTCCCAGCAAGCATATGGACTCATGATTGTTTAGTACGTTACACAAGTGTAGCTGCAGTCATTACATGTACGCTACCCGGGTGGGGGTAGTGTTGCCGAAAAAAACGGTGTTGCACCGTTATACACCCAATGAGGCGACACAGGACTCCCCTGGGGGGGGGGGGGGGGGGGGGGGGGCAAGGGGTGTGGCTGAGACCAGGGCTGGTGGTGAAGGCGCTGTGATGCGTGCCACCAGTAGGGGGGTGGCGAGGGAGGCAGACCCGAGGTGCCCTGGTGTGAAGAGGTTGAATCACTCCGCCTCGGTTCACGGATGGCTGGTGACATTGACACGTGGTTGTCACGGTCGCCAACAGCCTGCCATGGCTGTCTCACTATTTCAGAGAAGCGAACAGATGGTACGTTGTGTAGACGGTGTCTTGGTGGCTGTCCCCAGGGTCGTTGCTGTTCCGACATCTCGTAGTGAGGGGGATGCTGTGCAGGGGACTTGTCCGGGCTAATGACCGGATCCTCCAGCAGTGGTTTGCGGTGGCCACTGTGGGTGACGTCACGCGGCTGGCTAGCGTACTTGATGTTGCACGCCAGTCTGCCGGTGCCCTGACGACTGGGATGCAGGTCGTCCATGTACACTTATGTACAGGGCCTTGCGTGGAGCGCCGTTGTTGGTGACGAAGGTCGGGGTGTGGTCGACCAGCGCCACCTTCGCCTTGCTGCAGGCCCTGGACAGTGCGTCGTACTGAGAGAGAGAGAGAGAGAGAGAGAGAGAGAGAGAGAGAGAGAGAGAGAGAGAGAGAGAGAGAGGGAGAGGGAGAAACAGACACAGAGAGACTGACAGTCAGACAGTCAGACAGTCAGACTGACAGACAGACAGACAGACAGAGAGACAGGCAGAGAGAGAGAGAGAGAGAGAGAGAGAGAGAGAGAGAGAGAGAGAGAGAGAGAGAGAGAGAGAGAGAGAGAGAGAGAGAGAGAGAGAGAGAGAGAGAGAGAAGATTGAGGTTGCATAAATAAAAAGTAGACTGAGAGACAAACAGATTCGAGCACTAACCTCCAACCATGAGCGTGCACCCATCCTTTATGTCTTTAACAGCCTCCAAGGTGGAATTGCAGAACTGGATATTCTGCTGCGAAGTGGTGGAAAAATCACTCCTCTCCGACTGAAACACAGTAAAGATGGTGAAAGGCACGGACAGTCCTTCTCGTGTAAACGAGCAGGGTCACCATCTCAGAAATGGCTAAGTTTGTACATTGGAAAAGGCCACCGGCCCTCCACTTGAATACATACCAACAGCCAACAGCCTGAATGCCTTTTGGGCAGAGTGGGGATTTTGCATGAAATAGTTTCTTAACAGACACTCGTATCAATCTTCAAAATTTGGCATTCATCAAACATAATCTGCACAAAAAGCAAGCAGAATGTTTACTCTTTGGTATGTGGTGGGGTGCACTTGACGCAAGACTTATAATGAAACCATGCTTGCATGGTCCGTAGCTAAGTCTGTGTATAAGTTATAACGTGTAATTTTTGTTAAACCAGTTCGTCAGTCGCTTTCGGTGTGGGTTCGAAATTCGGATACGACCGGGGACTTATTTCCCAGAGTCAACTGTATGCAGACTCTCCTCGGACGGGTTGAGGATCCCAAGTTTACAGCGAAAGTCTCTGAGTTGGAAACACACGCATGCACTCTGGCCATCTAACCAGAGATCACCACCAACGCACACTCATCAAGTCTAAAGTATGTGTTGCATTTGCCTCATTTGCCAACTAAGAGCACAAAAGGAAGGACAAGTAAAAGGGGTGACATAGATGTTTACGTGGAGTGTACGACAGAGAAGCCGGAACTGACATATAGGCCTAATCCCAAGGGTGAAGGACACAAAAGCTCAGAGGTCATTCCATCAAGCTTGAGAAACATCGAGGTAGACTGAACATCTAACAAAACTTCTCCAGCAATCGAGTTGTAAACCCGTGGAACAATCTGCCAGACTCATTCTGCAGTCTCCTGCAGCCGGGCATGAGAGCCCCTTGAACGCACTCTCCCCTGGACATAGTTTTCACCTCCCCACCTTTTTAATCTCCCTGTGTGCCGGAGCTAGCCACTCTCGGCAACAGTGACTCAACCGCAGGACTCTAAGACGTTCGCAAGAACCCAGTCCTCTACGGAAGTAGAAGAAGAAGAAGAAGATTCTGTGGTCACTGCTCCCACAATCAACAGCCTCAAGAGTAGACTGGACGTACACTGTCAAAATCTACCCTCAAAATATGGCCTAGTTTGCACATGACTTTTTTTCTGTTCTTTTTTACACCACCACGCATTGCCACCTTGTTGTGTCTTTTTTTCATCAACTTTGGAACGGTGTATGCCTACAGGCCCTGACGGGCCTCAACCACTGATCAAGTCAAGTCATACTTATTTGTCTGTCTGTCCACTATAAAGACCAAGCAACAGATACAGAACAATTAAACTCAAAACTCAAACGTGCTCCTGTAAATAAGTAAAATCATCAGCTTATGGGACAAGATGGACACGATTATAACCGTTGGGGTCTAAAATGGGGCGAATCAGTTTCTAAAAATCACCGTCTGCGTTTAAGCTTATAAATACGAATGAAAATATTTCAAATGCATTCCCACTCACCGGAAAGGACAGGAACGCTGCGGCTGCCCTCCTGCCTCCCCGAAGGAGAGGCTGAAGAGCCACCACTCGCGACAGCAGGGATGACATACTTGTCCAGCTAAGGTAAAGGTCGAACTGGCTGGTGAGTCAACGACATTGAGGTCATCGGTACGGGTCAACTGCATAGAGACGCTGGCCATTCTCCCTGTAGACGGGCTCAAAAGACTTTCTGCAATCAGCGAATCGCTATGTCAACAATACGATTTGTAGAGTGTTCAAATCGTACTTTCAGTGCGTTTTATGGCACCTTTTGTGAAGGTAACTAGGGAACTACAAGTCCTCTCGCAACCACTACGCAGAAGACCACCCGAGTTGTCCAGAAGAAGTTATGAAACACGTCACGTTCCAAATCAAAAGACGACATTCTATTCTCTTACGTCACTATTCTTGGTTTACGCATAGATCTATCTGATTGGTTTACGGCACAGGCACTCGTCACGAGCGGGTCGGGATCAAAGTGGGCGGGGCCTGTGCGCTCTCAAGACTACTACTATTACAAGCGGACCGTCCGTGTCGTTGCTCTAGACCGAACGGAAGTAGTGAAGTTATCAGAAACCGAGATTGCAGCAGACGACAGACAGGTTGCGCATGTTTCCTGCGCATGTGACCCCGTGACCAGGCATATAAATTACAAAGTTGTCAGCGGCGTTCGTCAGTCGATCTGTCTGTTCACCGCCAACTTTCCTATTGCTTGATTCTTCTTGCAACTTCCAGATAATGGGATGCAAACATAAATTTAGATTGTGACTTGTCTCATCCTTGTGATGGAGTTGGAAACCATGGATTCACCAGAGAAAATAGTAGCTGATTCGGCCAGTGTGACCATGCAGTGCATCAAGTCTTCGGATAGTTTTCGAAAACTGGAAGGTCTGTTTTGTCAGGGATTGTGGTTGTGTTTCAACCAAGAGCAGAGATGAGAGAATTGTTTGTTTACTGCCGATGAACTCATTCAAAGCCTGTTGTTGAACGTCACGAAACATATGACCCATGGTTTTCATCATGTTCTGCTGAAGACGCAACGGAGTCCACATTTGAAGGTGAGCGAATTTTCGAATAGATAATCCCCAACACATGTATCCCCAACCCTTCAGCAGGTTATTTGAGAGAGAGAGAGAGAGAGAGAGAGAGAGAGAGAGAGAGAGAGAGAGAGAGAGAGAGAGAGAGAGAGAGAGAGAGAGAGAGAGAGAGAGAGAGATTATTGGGTAGCGTGGGTATGGCAGCTCACTCATTCAAGTAGATCTCAAACTCAGTCTGTGTACCTAGTTCAGTTGTAATACTGTAATTGCATTTAGATCTAACGACCAGAAGTAAATGACAAGTTAGGGGATTTTATGTTTCCTCTCTCAGATTGATGTGATTTTTGGAAGCGAAGGGGAGGGGTAAATCAGTTTCAAATTGTAATTTGAAGATTCATAGCTGAATATGGAAGCAGCAATTCCCGAGTCAGTGATACCAAATACAGATTATATTTCATCAGGTTTACACATCAGTTGTCCAGTCACACAATTTCGGCTATCGGGTGTAGATCTACATTATGAATCAGAAGTTATTTGACACACATTAAGGGTATCGGCACTTTTGCAGGTGGAGTATTCTACATTGATGATAGTGATAGTGCTGGAACAGCAAATTGCAGAAGAACTTTACAAGAAGCCTCATATCCAGTGGAGCTACAGACATGACAAAGAGACATCCGTTTACACAGCGGATGCTTGGGGAACTGCATGCAGGCCGAACACGGAAAACCCGAGGCGACATGCATGAGCAGAACTAATCTCTTGAGGAATAACAACAGAAGGTCAACTCTTCATCTCTGAGTAAGTTCAGACACCTATTCTTCAATGGTTTAATTAGGACATGTTATCAGAAAATACAAGATCATCTGTGTGTGTGTGTGTGTGTGTGTGTGTGTGTGTGTGTGTGTGTGTGTGCGTGTGTGTGTGTGTCACAGTGTGTGTGTTTACTACTTAATACTAGTCATACATTTTTATTTCAAATTTTTAGTTAGAGCTTTGACTATTTACACACTTCTAGGAATTGACTTTTAGACATGATTAATTACCTGTCTAATTACCATTTTGAGTTATGCACATGTTTGCGTTATGCAAAACAGCTTGTCTTCAGCTAGGTTGTTCTTCTTCTTGGTTGTGGTGGTGTTTGTTTGCTTGTTTCCTCTGTTTTTAGTTTTGTTCCTTTTTTTATTTGAGAAACTCTGTGTGATAAGAGAGTGAGTGTACTACGTACAAAAGCAAAACAAATAAGTAGATGGAGAGGTGAAAGAAAAAAGCTCCAGTGTTTTGGCTTAAGGACTATACGCACTAATGATATTCTGAACTGTTTGTTTCAGTAACAGTCTGATGGACAAGAACAAAACAGTGGAGAGGAAGAGGATTTACCTTAGCGGCCAACTTTTTCAAGAATTATCACAATATTTTTTTCAATCAGAGGGCCTCCAACATGTCAAAATGTACCGGACAGCAGGCTGACTAGCCAGTGGTCACAACAGTGCTTCAAATCAGAAAAAAAAAAAAAGTGTGGACCAGTGAGAGAAAAAAAAACTTAGGCCCAGGAGCAACACAACAGTTGACGATGTTTGGAAACAAATCTTCTCATGGTTTTATTGACCGCCGACCTTTAAGAACCTTAATTATGCTAAGGGATAATAATGTTCAGGCAAGTGATGAAAAGCCTCACACTCACAGTCTAGATACACAATTTCTGCAAATACATATGACGCACTGTTCTTTCCAAAACCTGCACATCCAAGCTCATGAGTACATCATGTGTTAACTTTTTCAATCAACAGTCAAACTATCATGCTGGCAGTTAATGTGGGCTCCCTCGTGCATATTTCCGACACCAACACTTTGACAAAATATGCACTTTGTGATTATTGTTCACTATTATACGATCAACATGTGTTTTTTAATTTTTTTTTTATCTCGGCTCACCATCCAGAAATAAAACTACACCATAAACACTCAAACACAGTCTTTTTCGGAAAATGTCTATTGAAAGACGAAAGAAGAGTGTATACTTGCATGTTTGTTGAATACAAGAATGAATGCTTGCATGCTGCTGTTAAATGTGTTCGTTCAACTTTAGCAGTAGGATTCCAAACAGCATTTGTGTTTGTGTGTGTGTCGAAAGAAGTGTTGTAATAATTTTGAATGCAGATTATTAGTTAAAGTGTGTCTTTCTCTATATTGTTATTGCTAAATTGTATGTTGTACATTGGTATGAATTAGTAACATATGGAGGTGTTTAATGAAAGATTTAATTTGAAATAAATATATATGAAGGATCATGATATAATTACTCATGTGTGACTTCTTCAATGGTTTGGAAGTATGCACATGCAGGTATGAGATGTGGAATGATCCTGAGTATATGGCTTCTGAAAATAAAAATATAAATAAGAATATGTCTTGTGATGAACACTAGAACCTGTAAACAATTAGTTACTTTGTTGAAAAAAATGTGTGCATAAAATATGCAGCAGGAGGGTATTATCTGCTTAATTGTCAATCAATTCGATTAGCATTTTGATCAACTTATAATTGCACAGATGGGTCAAGCTCGGTTGCCCTACTCTGTACAGTACACAGATGTCACTGCACTTGGTGCTCTTTGTATGCTAGCTAACTGGGAACCTAAGCCTGCAAATTAGATTATTTGGATAGCCTGAACGACTGCAGAGTCTACTTCTTGAAAAGATAAATCCTAACTTCACTCTCAACATAAACCACAAAGTACAATTGGGTTAAATATGTTTTGCTGTGGCATTATGTTCATTGATGAAAAATAGCAAGAAAGATCACACTGTAAGCATGCAAGAGCCCTGATTGTATATATATCCTTCTCTGCAAGCGTCTCGTGCTGTGTGCATTATCTGACCTGACTCCTTTGCTATCGTTCTATACTGTTAAAAAAAAAGACTGAAACGCATAGCTTGTAATATTTGGTTAATTTAGTTATATGGCTACAAGGATATCCACCAAACTGCAGAACATGTTTATCTGGTCGTCGACCTTTCGTCCATTGCCACAAGTGAGCTCTGCACGTGACGCATGCGTTATCAGTGGCTACAATGTCAAAATTGCTCATTTGGCATGACCACTCGTCATGCTTCAGTGTAATCTCGTGAAACTCGGGGAATATTGAGCTCTCACCATGTCTTCCAAAACCCATAAAAGCGGATTGTTCGCCACAAAGAAATCAGACGACAATTCAGCGACGAAAGATGGCCCGATTGAGCAGAGAAGACCGCCAAATTGCATTGGGTCGTTTACAAGCAGGCCAAAGTCAAAGTGCAATCGCCAGGCACTTCCACGTGTCCCAGAGCACCATCAGTAGACTGTGGGTCAGGTTTCAAGCCACTGGCTCCGTTGCTGACTTGCCACGAGCGGGAAGACCAAGGGCGACAACTGCTGCTCACGACCGCTTCATACGGCTCCGCCACCTCCGGAATCGTTTCCTGTCGGCCTCATCTTCTGTCCAGGCTCTCCCCGGGCCACACCGATTATCGGACCAGACCGTGCGGAACCGCCTGCATGAAGCTGGTTTGAGAGCTCGCAGACCTCACAGAGGAGCTGTCCTCACCCGCCGCCATCGCCAGAACCGAGTGCAGTGGGGCAACCAGCACCTTCGCTGGACCGTCCGGAATCACTGGAGACACGTGTGGTTCAGCGACGAGTCCTACTTCCTGCTCCAGCGACAAGATGGTCGGAGGAGGGTCTACCGGAGAGTAAACGAACGTTACGCGCCCAACTGTGTGGATGAGGCACCCGTTCATGGTGGTGGAGGCGTCATGGTGTGGGGGGCGATCAATACCGCTGGAAGGAGCACCCGGGTGCACGTCCAAGGGCGCATAACTGCCCAGCGAAACGTGGAGGAAATTCTGCGCCCACACGCCCTTCCTCTTCTGGCTGACCAGGATGCCATATTCCAGCAGGACAACGCTCGACCGCACACAGCACGACTCACCACCCAGTTTCTCACCGACCACCATGTCCAGGTGCTTCCCTGGCCATCCATGTCGCCAGACATGAACCCGATAGAACACCTCTGGGATGAATTGGACAGACGTGTGCGCAGGCGAGAAGAAGCGCCGGCAAATCACCGCGATCTATTGCAGGCACTTCAGGAGGAGTGGGACACCATCCCACAGCAAGATATCCGGCATCTGATCCAGTCCATGCCCAGAAGGTGCCGGGCAGTTGTTGCTGCTCAAGGCAGTCACACCCCCTACTGACTTGACAGCCTCGGCACCCAATCGTATTGATTGACTGATTGATTTGAAGATGCAAATGAACTGTGTGTGCATTCAACTGTGTCCATACCAAATTTCAAACAAATAATCTAAATATTGGATTTTCTGTTAATATTTTCGAAAAATAAAACAAATTTGGCAAGTAGCAACTATGCGTTTCTTTTTTTGAACAGTATATACTGTTAAAAAAAAAGACTGAAACGCATAGCTTGTAATATTTGGTTAATTTAGTTATATGGCTACAAGGATATCCACCAAACTGCAGAAAATGTTTATCTGGTCGTCGACCTTTCGTCCATTGCCACAAGTGAGCTCTGCACGTGACGCATGCGTTATCAGTGGCTACAATGTCAAAATTGCTCATTTGGCATGACCACTCGTCATGCTTCAGTGTAATCTCGTGAAACTCGGGGAATATTGAGCTCTCACCATGTCTTCCAAAACCCATAAAAGCGGATTGTTCGCCACAAAGAAATCAGACGACAATTCAGCGACGAAAGATGGCCCGATTGAGCAGAGAAGACCGCCAAATTGCATTGGGTCGTATACAAGCAGGCCAAAGTCAAAGTGCAATCGCCAGGCACTTCCACGTGTCCTAGAGCACCATCAGTAGACTGTGGGTCAGGTTTCAAGCCACTGACTCCGTTGCTGACTTGCCACGAGCGGGAAGACCAAGGGCGACAACTGCTGCTCACGACCGCTTCATACGGCTCCGCCACCTCCGGAATCGTTTCCTGTCGGCCTCATCTTCTGTCCAGGCTCTCCCCGGGCCACACCGATTATCGGACCAGACCGTGCGGAACCGCCTGCATGAAGCTGGTTTGAGAGCTCGCAGACCTCACAGAGGAGCTGTCCTCACCCGCCGCCATCGCCAGAACCGAGTGCAGTGGGGCAACCAGCACCTTCGCTGGACCGTCCGGAATCACTGGAGACACGTGTGGTTCAGCGACGAGTCCTACTTCCTGCTCCAGCGACATGATGGTCGGAGGAGGGTCTACCGGAGAGTAAACGAACGTTACGCGCCCAACTGTGTGGATGAGGCACCCGTTCATGGTGGTGGAGGCGTCATGGTGTGGGGGGCGATCAATACCGCTGGAAGGAGCACCCTGGTGCACGTCCAAGGGCGCATAACTGCCCAGCGATACGTGGAGAAAATTCTGCGCCCACACGCCCTTCCTCTTCTGGCTGACCAGGATGCCATATTCCAGCAGGACAACGCTCGCCCGCACACAGCACGACTCACCACCCAGTTCCTCACCGACCACCATGTCCAGGTGCTTCCCTGGCCATCCATGTCGCCAGACATGAACCCGATAGAACACCTCTGGGATGAATTGGACAGACGTGTGCGCAGGCGAGAAGAAGCGCCGGCAAATCACCGCGATCTATTGCAGGCACTTCAGGAGGAGTGGGACACCATCCCACAGCAAGATATCCGGCATCTGATCCAGTCCATGCCCAGAAGGTGCCGGGCAGTTGTTGCTGCTCAAGGCAGTCACACCCCCTACTGACTTGACAGCCTCGGCACCCAATCGTATTGATTGACTGATTGATTTGAAGATGCAAATGAACTGTGTGTGCATTCAACTGTGTCCATACCAAATTTCAAACAAATAATCTAAATATTGGATTTTCTGTTAATTTTTTCGAAAAATAAAACAAATTTGGCAAGTAGCAACTATGCGTTTCTTTTTTTGAACAGTATACATCAACAACCAACTCGTAACTGATGTGGATGGGAAACAAAATTTCTCTTTCCTCTCTCTCATGGAGCGCAATTTTGGACAGACATTGAGAAAAGCTCCATAAAAATAACAGTCTTGAGCCACAAAAACAATCTTTCTATTTTATTCAAGATTGCAACATTAGTACATGTACATGTAACAACCTTCTTATGTTTTCTCAAATCTACAACAGATCTACACGTCAGATTTCGCGCAATATTTTTCCTTCAGCCAATGAAGGCACAGTTTGTTGTCTTGGTTTGATTATAAGGGGAAGTAAGTCATACGTAACTTCCGTTCGGTCTAGAACAACGTGGGTTTTTGTGTGCCAAAATCTGTGCCGTTTTGCAAAATAACAGCCGTAGCAACGTCTAATTGGTATAAATCTGTAGCTGCTGATAGTTTAATGTATACTTGATTTTATCATAGCCGTTGTTTTGCTTTGCTAAGCTGTGTATAGCAGGAATGCGAAGTTTGCCGACGAGGTCGAGAGACTCAGTATCATACCTTGTATAAACCATGAGAAAAGACCCCCCGTCCATCACAAGTGACATCCAAGTAAGACATAGGCCCCGCCCACCTCGTGACGAGTGCCTGTGGTTTACGGTACCATTCGACGGCTTTGCTATAATCTTGGTTGGCCGAGACCTTGAGGTGGAATGCGAGTGATTAGGTTTGTTGATTTTGCTCGGAGAAGTGGTCCGTGTTCAAGCACAGGCGGAAGGTATCGTTCACTGGACGACTACTTTCATAGAAAGACTATGAAAGTAGTGGTCCAGTGAACGATACCTTCCGCCTGTGGTTCAAGCAAGTTTCTTTCTTCTTTGAAAACAAAAACCCTAAGACCAGTGAATGTCGAGATATATCTCGATGGCAGTTTATTAATAATAAACTTCCATCTCGATTGACCAAAAGCAATACAACTATGACGTACTTTACTGGCGACGGAGGTGTCATTTGACGCAAGTTAACTTTGCCTTGTCTCGAATTTGCCGTTCTGCGTCTTGGTGACCGGAACCAGTCTTTCTCAGTTTTGGTGATATGTATAAATGTGTGTGCGTGTGTATTTGTGTTTGTGTGACTGAGGGAGAGAGACAGCACATGTCCATATACTTGTATTGTTCATTTAGTATGAAAATACAGTTCACGGTGTCTTTTGTGCTTCTATACATGTAGAAAACACAAGTATGAATGCTTTGAGTGGTTCCCAAGTAAAACACTGAATTATATTTTTCAAATAAACGCAAAAAATACTCCCTTTACGCAAATACATTGACAACCACATCCACAGACACACACATAATGACAAACAAGCACGGATACAAAGAAACCCACATTCTCTTTCTCTCTGTCACACACAGATACACACAGTCACACGCACGTACGTACACACACGCACGTGCGCTTTCTCCAAAACTCAAGAGCCTTTTTACTTAGCACATTGTACATGTATATATTATCCATGTATTACTTGCACACATATAGGATAAAGACAATTACATGTACCGGAAGCACAGCATATCGTAAACTTGCCAAAAATACACCGAAAAGCTCAAACAATTGAAATGTAAATAGTGTATCATATTTTTTTCAACAGCAAATGCAGTCAATATGGAATAAATTGATACAACATTGAAACAGTCACATGTGTCACACTAAAGATGGCACAAACATATGTTATATATAATAAATAATTAAAATTTGATGTCTGTGTGTGTGTTTGTGTGTGTGTGTGTGCTTTTGTGTGTGTGTGTGTGTGTGTGTGTGTGTGTGTGTGTGTGTGTGTGTGTCAAATACTTGTCTAGTAATAATAAAATGCAGTTCAACGTAACTTTTATGCTACCGGCAGACACAAGTATGAACGCTTTGATTGATTCGATCCCCAGCAGAACACTTTGATTTATATTAATCAAATACGCACAGAAAATACCCCATTAACAAACAGTATTAGCAAAATCTTCAGCAAAACTACAGGCTACTACATGTGTGACTTGAATGGCAAAAACAAGCGCATAGAGATCGCAATGGTTAATAAAGACAGAGCAGATACTTTTTCCTTTTCTGTTCCATCAAAGGCTGACGGTCAGCCAGATACTGACTGTAAGTAAGAAATAAGACGTGACAGCGTGGTTATTCTAAAACAATATACAGACAGAAGCAGAATTTCCATCTAATGCAGTAGTACAGTGGAACCCCCACCCCCTTT
The DNA here is from genome assembly GCF_037325665.1 of Littorina saxatilis. NCBI lineage: Eukaryota > Metazoa > Mollusca > Gastropoda > Littorinimorpha > Littorinidae > Littorina > Littorina saxatilis. Next base: position 39,769,397 of record NC_090249.1, on the reverse strand, counting down.
GAGACCACACCGGCACGGTTGGCCTAGTGGTAAGGCGTCCGCCCCGTGATCGGGAGGCCGTGGGTTCGAACCCCGGCCGGGTCATACCTAAGATCATACTTTAAAATTGGCAATCTAGTGGCTGCTCCGCCTGGCGTCTGGCATTATGGGGTTAGTGCTAGGATTGGTTGGTCCGGTGTCAGAATAAATAATGTGACTGGGTGAGACATGAAGCCTGTGCTGCGACCTCTGTCTTGTGTGTGGCGCACGTTAAATGTCAAAGCAGCACCGCCCTGATATGGCCCTTCGTGGTCGGCTGGGCGTTAAGCAAACAAACAAACAAACAAAAACCCTTTAAGACCTAACTTGAACACCATGATAACAATTATGTAAATGTATAAAGTTACAGAGGTTACGAACAGGAAATCTGAAAACCATAGCTCTTAAAATCGGGGAAGTCTTACTTCGGGAGGGTGTGTCTTAAGGGGGGGGGGGGGGGGGGGTCCAATGTACCTGCAACATGAGGCCCCTTCAATGAGGGTACCTGCCAATATTGAATCCTTCTGTTGTACCCTTTTTTTTTTACTTGACCAAAATGTGTTCGCCACGGTCATCAAAAGATGACACCTGCAATGAAAAGGAAACGTCAGAACCAGCCATAAATGTCCTAACGTTGCAGGTGGCCAGTCATGGCAGGAATATTCTCTTATTCCATCCATGCCAAGCCTGGTCAGATGTAAGATGAACGTGTGCCCGGGTAATAACGGTACCTTTAAGAAAGAAGGTTGGGGTGTATGGGGTGTCTGTGGAGAGGAAGCACCTTCGTAAACCTGGCAGCAGCTCCCTCTATGGGAGATGGACGGGAACACTGGTCCTCCCTCAACATTCACTTCTGGCTCAAAGATTTAAGCTGTAATGGATAACAATTGGACACACTCGTACACTGCTTCTAGTGATGGGCTAAATGAAGTGAGGGGCCGATGCGTTCTACTCATCGATGGGCAGACCAAGATCATCAACTCAGCTTCCTCGCTACTGCACCACGTACCATACCATACGAGAAAAAAGAAGAACATTCAAAGAAGTAAATCTACATAATTGTCCATCCCTCATTCATCAAAATAAATCCCAAAATGTTTACAGCATCAGACTGAAAAAAGAGAACAGATGAAAGATCTCCCACCTTTTATTGCATTGCACAAGCCTTGATATAATTATATGGCAGAGCCTCACAAAAACCGTGAGAATGGCATATGAAGCACTTGAAAAAAAGCTCAACACCAAACTGATTCCACAGATAGTTCAAGACAGTGTTGAAAAAGTCAATCTTAAAGATACAAATTTAACTCAAAATACTCTCATAAACAGTCTTATGACAAGAAAATATCACTTATCAGCAAATCAGAAACAATGAACACAAGAAAAGAGCAAAGAGGTTGATAAATCCAGCAACACTTGATGGTGAATGCGTTGTAAGGCAATGCTGACAAATGGACAGTCTTAAGTAGAATGTACACGTGCAGTGCTAAAAATCATTTTTTCCTCAAAGGGTTGGGCAAAGCAAGAGGGAAAGAGAGAAACCAACAATGTAAAAACAAAACCAGACATCATATATCAGAAAGGAACTTCAAAAACTACCACAGAAAGTTTTAAGAAAGACAGGAAATTTTATTTAGAGAAATGAAAAGAATGAAACAATAGCTTAGTCATATAACAAAATGTGAGGGCCATGAATTTATATACATGTGCTATCAGACATGAGATCATTATTTATACAGAAACAACAACTACAACAGAAAAAGAAGAAAAACAACAACAACAAACAAGAACTCCATGATGCACGGAAAAAAAGGGGAGAAAAAAAAGAAAAATTGTGCAATTTGGGGAGCAAAAAGTTATCTATGTAAATGTGGAAATCCTCCAGTTAATGCAAAAATCTCATGCATGCAGGCTATTCAACAAAAGTAGATAAACGAACATGAGAAGGGCGGGGATGTAGCTCAGTCGGAAGCGCGCTGGATTTGTATCCAGTTGGCCGCTGTCAGTGTGAGTTCGTCGGCGAGAGATTTATTTCTCAGAGTCAACTAAGGATCCTGTAATCCATGTCAGAGTTCGGTGGGTTATAGAAACACGAAAATACCCAGCATGCTTCCTCCGAAAACGGCGTATGGCTGCCTAAATGGCGGGGTAAAAAACGGTCATACACGTAAAATTCCACTCGTGCAAAAAATACGTGTACGTGGGAGTTTCAGCCCACGAACGCGGAAGAAGAAGAACATGAGAAATGTCCTGGTATGAATTAACAAATGGATATAAATTTGACCATAACTATGCAGATGAATCATTGTAAACACTCTGACCATTCCTTGTCTCTCCCTCATTCAATAGCACCCGGAGTCGCTAGAACTTTAAAATTCTATGAACACAATTACTTTCAGTGAGATTCAATTCCGCGTGTTGGGTTTCATGATATATTTTTAACACTGTTTTTGTTGATTAAGCAGATCTGATCTTTGTCATAAACTCCATCCATGCCAATACAGTAATGACACAACAAAAAGCAAAAGAAGTCAGTTGTCAACAAATGTGTTACACAACTGGCAAAGCGAATCATAATTTGTATCTAAACGAGCAGCTGTAGTAAACAATGTAAGTAACAATGACCCTAAAAACAATCATTTTTAATTTTTCTGTTCCCAACAATATTGAAGACTTACTGTAAGTGTAATGGTCAATAAAAAATAAAAAAAATACATGTGTCAGCTCTGAATGAAAAGGCATTGAAAGTCAATTTGGATCAATAAATCATGCCACATGTTATATAGGCTTCATTTGCTCAGTGGATTGGCCCCGAATAGCCAAATAGGTTGAAGGGATAGGCAAAGCCAAAAACCAACCAATTAACAGTTTGCTCAGTACCTCTGAACCTCTAGGGTTCCCTTGTCCTGTAAAACAAAATTAGTTTAAAGAAAAATGCTTCCTAAATGTGTGCAGGATTATGTCTACGTGTGTGTGTGTGCGTGTGTATATGTGTCTGTTTGTAAGAAAGAGAGAGAGAGAGAGAGTGTGTGTGTGTGCATGAGTTTGTGTGTATGTTTGTGTGTGTATGTGTGTTTGTTTGTAAAGGTGTGTATGTCCATCTGTCCATAGGAGGAATCTGCATTTATGAGAATTGGAGTAAGAATATGTAATTTAATGGAACATTTTTTAGTAAATTTTCATTTGATTAATATACTTACCCAATTCTCATGAATGCATTGACTTCAGTCTCACATGCTAGATGTCGAAAAAACCACTCAAATTACCTGCCCTTAGTAGGGTGGTAACCAAGCTAAAAGCGACGCCATAGCCGTTGCTATGGCCTGACCTTGCTCAGTTACCCATAACACCCTGCACACCACGTGAGCGCCAGCATCCGTAATAATCATTCGAGACTATTAAAACACCCCAAGGATATAAGACAGCGGGGATGGATGGGAGAGTATTAACTATGAGAATTGGGTAAGTATATTAATCAAATGAAAATTTACTAAAAATTTTTCCATTAAATTACATATTCTTACTCCAATTCTCATGAATGCAGATTCCTCCTAAAGGCGGAGGGAACCTACTTATGTCCTTGAAAGAACCTGCCCTGCAGCAACTAAAGCCGGCAATGAACTGGAGCCGTCTAGCCGAGTGCAGGAGATATCATGAAGATAAAAACTGATGAAAACATCGTCTGATCTCCAGTAAGCCGTTTGCAAAACTTCGCCTTGGCGACCAGAACGCAACACGGCAATAAAGGAAGCCCAAACTCTGTCCCTGAGCTGTTGGCAAACTTCGCATAGGCGAGAGGAACACCACCAGCCAGAGAAGAACACCAGACTCTGGACTCCCTAACCTAACGTCTGAAAAGGAATAGAGGAAGGACTGAACGCCCCCCCCCCCCCTCCTTGTTCAAAAAGCACCACTCATAGGACTGTCCTATGAAAGTAGCACAGCCTCTAGAGAGAGACAAATAAAAGAAGCCTCTTTCACCCACAGTGTAAAGAGATAAGAACCTGAGCTAAAGCTCGTGGAGGAATTATATGCTTCATGCCCAAAGACCAGAGTCAAAACACCCGATCTAAAACACAAACAGCACACCTCCAGACCCGTAAGCAGATGGCCCAATCCATGTGCAAGCCCTGAGCGGACCTGTTAAGCGAGTCGGCCAGATAGCAGAGCCGGCCGGGGAGATATTCCCCTGAGAAAATGATTTAGTGTGAAAACCCAATCAGAATCCCTTATACTCTGTCTGACAGGGAGTGAGAACTTGCTCCTCCCAGCTAGTTCACATAAGAAGCAACAGAAGAATTGCCCGAATGCAACAGGACATGCCTGTAAATAGCCAAAAGGAAAGGCTAGTAGACTGAGAGCTACTGCTCTTAACTCCAGGCAAAAGAGAAGCCCAAGGAGTTGCGTCTACATCCACAGCCTCAAGACTGCAATTGCCAATGTAGGCCCCATCCAGACGGAAACGCATCTATAAAGCGGTCTAAGTCCGGGGGGAAACAAAGCTAGGGCAAACGCCCTGAGCGATCCAAACGGATTCCAGCCACCTACTCGCGTGGAGGAACCCACTCTGGAAGAGGACCCTCATGTCCCAGACCTGTGAGGCCGAGCCCCTCAAAAAAAACCTTGAGGAAAGACTCGAGGGCCAGCATAGCCATTGATACCGTCCGACCGAAGACCAAGTCTAAAGACCTCGCAGAGGTCTGCTCTCGTGCCAGTCTGGCAGTGAAAAGAGCTTAAAGCCTCCCTATTCTCTCTTGTGTGAAGGACAAGCCTTCCAAGAGACAAAGTCGAACAGCATGCCCAGGTAAAAACCTGGGATGAGGACAGCTCGGAATTTTGCCTGGCTACTGAGAACACGGTACACCAGGCAAAAAGCCTGGTTCAACACCATATGAAAGTGCAGCTGACAAGCTGATTGACCTTGAAAAAGCTCAACCAGCCCCCGAGGTAGTCCAGAGACAAATACCCTCCAAAAACCAAGCCATTTCCTGTCTGCAGGAACGCAAAAGGAAAGCTCATGTGAGAGCACAGAGGAAAATCTCAGCCAAAGCTGATACTTCTAGCCCATGCCGACCCACCTCCCGCGGAGAGGGAGGAGACACTGAACCAAAACACCCACTTTGTAACCGGGAGCGCATAAATGCGCTGCTAGTGGTCCAAAAAGGAAGGGAAAGATTCTGGCTTCTGAGTAGGCTTAAACAACCCCAGAAAAAGCCTGACCCTTGCTTCCTGTAACCGGCGTGAAATCAAACCCCTTGTAAAAGAAGGAGATCACACCAAGTAAAAACAGTGTGGGCCTAGAACGTCACCGACGAACTCCTCTGCTCGGTGATGACCCTAGCCCAAGCTGCCAGCAGCCTGGCTAAGGCCCTTATTCAAGGCATCCTCCCTAACCCAAAAGAGAGTTCAGGGAGGATAAGATTGCCTATAAGAGAGCACAGAAGAGAGTCTCAGCAAAAGCAGAAAACTCTAAACCATCCCCCCCCCCCATCAGTCGACACAGACGACGACAACCCCAGCCGAGCCAGGGAGGAAGAATCCCCTACCGCCGGAGGCAGCGGAGAGACCCCAGAACGTGACGCAAACTGTTGAGAAATAATATTCGAACAATTCAGTCTTTAATGAGCCTAAGGCTGAAGGCCCCGGCTGATTACCCCCATCAGGGTAAGCGAGCTGTGAAAGAACTGAACCCGCCCTCGGAGGGATAGGAACATAAAGAAGTGCTGTTTGACGGATCTACGACTCGCATAATAGGCAAATCAACGTTCTTAGGCTTACTCTTAGGTTTAGTTTTCTTAACCGGGCTAAGAGCCTTGTCACCTTCCAGTCTCGCGCCAAGTTTAGCTTTGTTGTCGGCCATTTTAAGACCGGCGAAAAACAGTCACCCACTTCTGCGTGCCTGTTCAACAAAAAGCTAACAACCAAAGAAAAAAGGAAAGATCTCACCAAAAGGTAGATAGACAGGCAGCCCCACAAGAACCAGCTAGTCTCACGGACGAGCCGGCATGCGAAGGCCAAAAGTGAGTGACAAAAATCGACACGTCCACCGTGTGTTGTCGAAAGTCGAGAATGATTATTACGGATGCTGGCGCTCACGTGGTGCGCAGGGTGTTATGGGTAACTGAGCAAGGTCAGGCCATAGCAACGGCTATGGCGTCGCTTTTAGCTTGGTTACCACCCTACTAAGGGCAGGTAATTTGAGTGGTTTTTTCGACATCTAGCATGTGAGACTGAAGTCAATGCATTCATGAGAATTGGAGTAAGAATATGTAATTTAATGAGTGTGTGTGTGTGTGTGTGTGTGTGTGCGTGAGTGTGTGTGTGTGTGTGTGTGCGTGAGTGTGTGTGACTTGGGGTGTGTGTATGTGTGTGAATGTGTGTGTGTGTGTGTGTGTGTGAGAGAGAGAGAGAGAGAGAGAGAGAGAGAGAGAGAGAGAGAATTTGTCCTTCGCTGGGGGTATGCAGTGCCTTGGCATTGCACTTCTACTTAATTGTAATTTGGTCAACTCAGTGTGAGGAAAGCACTCATGGGTTTAACACGTTTCTAGTCTAAGTAAGCATTTAATTAACTCATGCACTTAACAAATAATAAACAAATCTTGATTTCATCACAACTACACGTTAAAAACAACATCGAGATACATTAGCATACACTTACATGGTCCGGTTAGTATTTGGAACTGTCAAGTACTGACAAATATTAATTACATGTATTCACACTTCTATTTGTCATCATATATTCTGTTCGTCACAAAATGACCTTTGGACCACACTGTATCATCCACATTTCTATTTTGTTGTCTGGTCTTTAAAAGATTTGCCATTTTCCAGACAATCACGTGTGTTTCGTAATTGTGTTTTTTTAATAGAATTTGCACACTCTCTCTCAATCAACATTAATGAGTCATAATTCTACATTTTCATTTCTTCCAAACAAATCAGACTGCCCACACGCTAACAACATATATGACTGTGTACAAATTCATGTATGCCAAATCTATTTTTGATATGACCCCTTCCATTCCAATTGTACCACCCATGATCAAACAAACATTATAATATACACAGACATATCACTGTCGGTTTTATCATTACTAAGGTAAGACACTTCATGTACAGTCTGATGTTACCTTCTGCTGTTGTATTGCTGTTGCTGTTGTTGTTGTGTGAGTGAGTTGTGTGTTGGCAGACTTGACGGATGACTGTTTGCGTTAGTGAGACTGTGATCATACTCATAATAATCATACTCACTTATTTTCTTATGATGTTTTTATTTTTTTTATTATTTTTTTATTTTGCATTCTTATTCTTTTGATTGGAAATGAGTATTGTTACAATATAATTTCCATATGGATTAATAAATTTGAGTTGAGTTGAGTTGAGTTGCTAAAATATCAAGCAAACCTTGCACCCAGTCTCTGATAATTGCATTTATACCTGTAATGTCCAAAGTTTCCCATCTAATGATGTATCTCGCCAGAACAGCAATATGGGAATTAATACAATGGCCAAAGTTGGTCATTCAATTGTGAAAGTGTATCGTGCTGGAAGAAAGGTGAAGTAGAACAATGTTATCAAAGATGTTTAAGGAAGTTGACAGGTCATCACAGTTTCAACAAGTAGCATTGGCACAACGTCTTAACAGATTTCCTCATGTCACAAGTCAATCTACAAACAACGGTCAAGTATAGTACTGAGTTGACTTCTTAACATCGATGTCTTAAAGTTGAAGAAGTTGATGAGCATTTTTATCTGAGTTTTTACCTGGAAGGCCTGCAGGGGTTTGTTTAGCTGAGGTGGGAGATCAGACACCACGCTAAATTTGTGCTGAACATTTCCAGTTAATTACAGTATCATGTTGCCATACAAGGTCTGAGCAGGTCCTCATATTCAGGCTGCGGACAGGCCACAAACGAATGAACCACCACCTTTTCACCAAGTTCAGAATTGGCCAGTCAGACCAGTGCCCTTGTCAAACAGGCAGCATGACAATGGAACACCTGCTGCAGACTTGCCCACTACACGATGGCCTCAGGAGCCAGATCTGGGCGGAGGCGACCACGGTGCAAGGGAAGCTCTATGGCAGTCTGGACGACCTACAGCGCACGGCAACATTTGCGCGGAGAACCGGCGTTTCCATCTGAGTGATCGACAAGAAGAAGAAGATGTTGCCATACTCATATCTGGACTTGTTGCATTGGCCTCAGGTCTGGGGACACCTGCAAAAACCCAGACCAGGACATAAAGCAACAAATTTAACTTAAAGTCTGCACACACAATACCTGCATACATATCATGCACACACAGAGACAGACAGACAGACAATATACATGCACATACAAAAGCACACAAATGGATAAATACTGAACAATAAATGTACATACAATTTACATTCGCAAATATGCAGCAGGATCGTACACACACACACCCACACACACACCCACACACATGCACACATCAGTAACATACACACACACACACATAGTACTTACAATAAATTCACAGTCTGTTGATTTTTGAAGGCTTTCCAATGTCTCTCCATCTGCTATCTCAATAAGTGTCATCCCCTTCTTTTTGTCAATGTCAAACACTGCCTGTGTTGGAAAGTAAAAGCTAATGATCACATGAGAAACAACAAATGTTTGTTAGTCATTCTACTTATACATGCATCTGCATTCTTTTACTGCCATTAAGCCATGCATTTGAAGGCATGTGTAGCGGAGACGAAAGCGCAGGACATCATTTCTGAGCCAGAATCTTTAATCAAGTATATTCTTAGCACACCATTTTCACAAGGAAGTTGTTTGTAATGAATTATTGTCTAAATTTAAAGGCAGATTGTGAAAAGGGAACATTTAAAAATATCAGAGCATGACATGTTTGCTTCCACATTGTTCTTCACTGGAACTTGATCAGAGAAGATACATGAAATGAATACAAATTTATGCAAGAAAGCTCAGTCAAATGTCTTTGGAAATCTTTAATTCCTTTCGGGCTACATCAGCTTTAAAAGGAATGAGCGCTTCTGCTGAGCTAAAAAGGAAAATAGTTTACTAGCAGACGCAAAGAGATAAAGAACACAGACATCAGACAGACCCAAAGTAGCTTCCTTTTGAACAATTTGCTGCGTCTGCTTGATACATTCATGCTCACAGCTAGCACATCTCTGAGCTCAGAATGGAATACGCCTGTTGCCTCTAACTCTAACATTGACCCAATTTTGCAGTAGCGGAAGTGCTCAATATCAGCTAGATGAGATGATAGTCCCCCAATCATGACCCATTAAACTTGAATGTCCTCAAATGTTCACCTTTTCTGTGATGAGCATATCCACACAGTGTTGGCCTGTCAGAGGGAGACTGCATTCCTCCACAACTTTGGGTTTGCCATTCTGAAAGAAATGAATCAACTTTTTTTGAAGTATGGAGAAATGAATTCAAAAAGATTCTGGTTACAAAATAAAATACACAAGACAATTGTATATGTGACATGTGAAACTTACCTGGATGCATGCAAATATAACAGAGAAGGGGGGGGGGATAAGAGAGAGAGAGAGAGACTGTGTGTGTGTGTGTGTGTGTGTGTGTGTGTGTCAATTGTTTTAGCAGCTCCAATAAAAGGGATTTCTGAACTTCAAAATTAAAGTGGTTCTACATGGGCTGACCTTTGCTTCATGCTGCATGGCGATGATGACCTTGGTGTCGAAACAGGAGACCAGATCCATAGCACCTCCCATTCCCTTCACCATCTTCCCCTACAAAAATTACATACATACCATCATAACCACAAGCATAAAACATCGTTCTTATTTGTTTTAGAATCAGCATGGTCAAATAACAGAACAGTCAAACGAACCTTTTCTGTAGGTCTGTTTCTATTCTGATTATACCCTAAAAAATATCTCCTTTCTCTGATCATCAAGAAATGCAAACAGTTTTTCCTGCCAATTCCTCTTGGAACCATTCCTCATTCCATTACTGCAACAGCTCTAGAACAAGAGAAGGCCTTTCTGTTGCAAACGTTAGTCATCAGCATCTCAAAAAACTTGACTTCTTTGCAAAATCATCATATCTTGGCTCAGGCTGATGTAGTTGTGATTCTTCAAACATTTTCAACTAAAAGACAAGGCACCTTTAATGATACAACAACTCCAAAGAAGGGACACCTTAATCTGTTGTCTCTTTTTTCTATAAATGTAACCAAAGTGTCACTGTCAGGCCGCATCCGCAGTGAAGTAACACACTGGGCTGGTCACAAAGGTGTTATATCATTGCAGTTACCAGTGAAGAACAAAAACCAAGGGTACAACATGATACTGTCAAACCAGCACGTGACCACCTCTCAAAGGCAACCACCTGCCCACAACAACCACTCCGAAGAATTCCAAACCGTTTTTCTTCTACAGTGGAACCTCCTTTTTAAGACCTTGATTTTTCAGATGTTCTTGTTAATAACATCTGTACATTTACCTGCATTGTAAGACTCCCTCCTTTTAAAGACCAGATTTTCTAATATTTTGGGGGGTCTTAAAAGGGGTGTTTCTACTTGTATATCGTACACTTTCCCGTAGCAACCACTTAATCGGTCCCTTGAGAGGTCATTAAGTTATATACAGATTTTACTGCAGTTTACTAGGTTTTACTGTATTTTACTAACAGGAATCATGTAGTTGGCCAGATCCCCATAGCGAGACACCTGCATTGCTCCCAGGACAGTTAATTGCAAGTGACTCCTGCACAGACAAAAAGAAAAGAAGATTACCATAGCCAAATCAGTGAGATTCATCTTACTGACAACACAGGACATCTGCATGAAACACTACAGGATTATACTGACATTCCAGCAAAGCCAAACACCAATGGAAGAGCAGGTTGCTGGGATAATACATGTTGGCACACAGACTAAGAACAAGAAGAGCAAACGCTCGATCGAGTCACTTTCGCAGTTCTGAATATTATATGAGGCATCAGATGGACAGGAAGAAATTGCTATTCACAACACAATGAGTCACGTTCACATAAAATTTGAGCCCGGTCACTTTTATAGTTTCCGAGAAAAGCCCAACGTTAAGTTGTGTGTTGCCGAACAGAAAAGGCTAGTTATCTCCCTTGTTTTTCTGATAACGTTCGTAAAAGGCTACAGATGTAAATACTTTGATGTAAAGAATAATCCTACAAAGTTTCAATCACATCCGATGAACTTTGTCAAAGATATAAAATGTCTAATTTTTCCTTTGACGCTGACCTGTGACCTTGAAAAAGGTCAAAGGTCAACGAAACCATCGTTAAAGTGTAGAGGTCATTGGAGGTCACGACTAAACAAAATATGAGCCCGATCGCTTTGATAGTTTCCGAGAAAAGTCCAACGTTAAGGTGGTGTCTACGGCCGGCCGGCCGGCCGGCCGGACGGCCGGCCGGCCGGACAGACTAACACTGACCGATTACATAGAGTCACTTTTTCTCAAGTGACTCAAAAACACTGATCAACAAAAATGTACACTCAAACACACGCTAACACATTTGGGTCAAAATGCTGACAAAAACTCACTAGCTATTGATTCCGAAAGAAAAAGTAATTACAACCATAATTTTTTTTAAATTAAAGTAAAAAAAACATTTGCAGCTGGAACTTACTTCTTAGATTAGGCCTAAAAAAAAAATAGGTGTGGTTACGGTAACCCGACCTACCCTATTTTTAGGGGCCGATCCTATAACTTGTTATTACATTTGTCCAAAAAAAACAAAAAACAAAAAAAAACGAGTGCAAAAAACACAATGAAAGCGAAAGTGCCCGTGTCGCACACTTATTTTCCTGTCAAGTAGGTTTAATTTGTACACATTAGAAAAAAAAGTTTAAAAAAAAAAGTGATTGCCTACCTACCTACCCTATTTTTTTGGGCTATGTTACCGTAACCACACCTATTTTTTTTTTTTGCCTTAAGAAAATCTCTAAAAAAAAAATTATATAAAAATATTACCCTCGAATCATGGCAAAAGACTCATCACTGGCAAAGAATGAGCTGCCAGGAATAGTAGTCACCGTTTCCTTGCCAGCATTGATCAGGTCTGGGTCCTCCTCTCCTGGCTTGGGAAATGGACCCTGAAGAACACAGCATATAATTAGTTTCTGTGCAGGGGTGTGTGGGTTTACTCAGTTAAGGTAGAGTACTGAACTTGTGATCTTAGAGTCACGGGTTCGAATCGAGGCAGGGACGGACACGAGTCATCTTTATGTGCAGACTCATAGATGGTATCCATGTCCCACCCCTGTGTCACCACAGTGGCACGGAAAAGAACTCAGTCATTCTGCCATAACTGCAGATGGCTGATTACACCTATACACGCATACACCTGTGTATCTCATCTAAAGTTGGGGTAACACCTGGGAACATGCCCCTACTGGTTTCACCATGAGGGCGTAAAGCAACATTTATTATCAGTGTACTAGCTGTGCTTCTATCATTCACCCTCTGTTGTCCACAGGGTTATTAACTATTAAGTATTCTGTTGTGCAAAGACACCTGTAGGCTCAGTTTTGGCTGGTCTTATGGGTATGCTGATGCCATTGCATCTTATTTTTAAATCTGAACTTTACTACAGATACAGCTACTTATTTACGCTAGTTGTCACGGAAGGTAAAATGCAGGTTAAAATCAAGCAAATATTTAATCTGTACCCATGCAGCTTTTCTGTGTTACCATCATTTGTTCATATTTGAGTCTCACAATTAAAGTTAAAGTTAGTTGAAGACATCTGCTGTATAAGTATATGCTTTGCACTTTCTACCTTAAATTCAGCAAAAAAGAAAACCATGCAAGTTTATCACACACACACACACACACACACACACACACACACACACACACACACACACACACACACACACACACACACACACACACACGGCTCCACATTAAGAAGCAAATGTATTTTAACCCATTTCTAAATAACAAAATGAAAGAAAGAAAGGTGGACATCTTACAAGACCCAAGATTCCGTTCTCACTGTGAAAATAGACAGAGATGCCTGGTCTGACAAAGCTCGCTGCCAGCACTGGTATCCCAATGCCCAGGTTCACTGAGTGGCGTTAAGGACAAACACAAACACGCTCAGAACACAATATTTAAGGCACTGCGAACAAGAATTAATACTCAGACTCAAATGTTCCATGTATTTCCATTTATCTGTAATACAGGGGTGGAGAGATTGAGGCAACAGTGACACTCACAACCCCGTTTTGTTGTGGAATACATACAGTGGTACCTGTGATGTGAGGCCCCTCCGATGAGAGGAATCCTCCCAAGAAAGGACACCTGCTGTTGACTCTTTGTCTATTCCATCTTGACCATAATAGATACCTGATGAAAGGACACCTGCATTGTGGGGACACTGTGCTGGTCCCAAGGGTGTCCTTTTATGGCAGGTACCACTGTAAACAATTGTTTTAATTACAAAATAAGACCAATCAACAGCATCTTTCTGTCTCCTTTTCTCTATTACATACATATATCAAAGGATACCATACATGCCATCTTGGAACTCCAGTGCTACACGTTTAATGATTTTCTCCTTGAGCAGTTCAGGTGTGCTTTGTGGTCTTCTATGATCTTTATCCATGGTCCATCGGTACTTCTGCAACAAATCACATGGGTTGGTGTTTGAACAGTCACAGCTAGAGGTATTACGTCCTTCAGGCATACAGGATTACAGTCACCGCTAAGGTTCTGTTAAGACTTTTACATCTGATAAGACCATGACGGGCGCAGTGGTCTAGTGGATAAGACATTGGCTTCCTAATCCGAAGGTTGTGAGTTCAAATCCCGGCCGGCCGCGGCCGGTGGGTTAAGGCTGGAGATTTTTGCGATCTCCCAGGTCAACTTCTGTGCAGACCTGCTAGTGCATTAATATCCCCCTTCGTGTGTATACACACAAGCACAAGACCAAATGCGCACGGAAAAGATCCTGTAAGTGGAATCCATGTCAGAGTTCAGTGGGTTATACAAACACAAAAATACCCAGCATGCTTCCCCCGAAAGCAGAGTATGGCTGCCTGAATGGCGGGGGTAAAAACGGTCATACACGTAATAAAAACCCACTTGTGTAAAAATATGAGTGAACGTGGGAGTTTCTGCCCATGTACTAAGAAGAAGAAAATAGGATAAGACCATCCTTCAACTTAAACACACGACAAATCCAACACCCAGGCTGCTTCCTGTGCAGAGTGGGAATATTTTGTTGAATTAATTTGGTTTGGTTTGTTTGTTTGCTTAACGCCCAGCCGACCACGAAGGGCCATATCAGGGCGGTGCTGCTTTGACATTTAACGTGCGCCACACACAAGACAGAAGTCGCAGCACAGGCTTCATGTCTCACCCAGTCACATTATTCTGACACAGGACCAACCAGTCCTAGCACTAACCCCATAATGCCAGACGCCAGGCGGAGCAGCCACTAGATTGCCAATTTGAAAGTCTTAGGTATGACCCGGCCGGGGTTCGAACCCACGACCTCCCGATCATGGGGCGGACGCCTTACCACTAGGCCAACCGTGCCGGTTCAATTAATTTGGTAATTGATACCCATGTCAATCTGCTCAATGAATTCAGCAAAACATTCAAACTCTGCACAGCATGCAGCCACGCTGTTGATTTCTGGTATGTGTCCACTTGAAAGGATACCCTGATTACTTATGAAAGCCTGTCCGCATCTGTGACAGTCAACAATATGATCTTGTATGCGGGAAGAGTGTATGCCATTAATTCAATTTAAATTGAGTCAAATAACCTTCATTATTTCAAACTTAAGAAATTGGATACAGTGGAACCCCCTCCCCCTTTTTAAGAAGTAAAAAAAAAAAAAAAAAAAAAAAAAGATCAGGTCTTAAAAAGGAGGAGTCTTAAAATAGGGGTAATTTTACAGAGGCTATAGTGAACAGAACGTTTGAAAAAACAGGGTCTTAAATGAGAGGGAGTCTTAAATGGGGGTGTCTTAATGGGGGTGTTCCACTGTATGTGGTGTATTGAAACAACAGAAATGTCTGTTTAGTGTAAACTGAAGCAAATACTAAAAAAAAAATGAGAGTACATCTGCGTCAATGTCAAAAAGGCATAAACCACACAATCATCAAATATGAAGAACAGGGGCGGAAGTGCACCATACCTCCACTTTCTTCTCGTACGTTCGTCCCTTGAGAACTCGCTGCACGTAGATGTGGGGCACGTGGACGTTCTCCGGAGGAATCTCCCCCACCTCCACAATCTCCTCCACCTCTGCGATGGTGACCTTGGCTGCCTTGCACATCGGTGTGTTAAAGTTTTGGGCTGATTTTCTGCAACAAGTTTCATGCGTCTGTTTGGTTAAATAATGCAATCAAAACTGTTGAACAAATGAAGATAAGGATGAGGTACCATAGATATAGTCCTGTGAGGTTAGATGCTCATGAAAATTCGGGCTGCTTTCACACTCAGGGGAAAGCGAGCTGGTATAAAGTACTGTGCTATGCATTTTTTTTCTTCTTTTCCTGCATGTGTGCGTTTGTGTTTCCAACCCCTGAGACTTCCGCTGTACATTTTGGATCTTTATCAAACCTATGCGTGCACACAGGGGTGTTTTGGACACCGAGGAGAGTATGCAAAAAGTTGAGTCTGGTAATTAAATCTCTTGGCGAACATGGGGGTCGAACCTACGCAGATACGGACAAACTGGTTACAAAGACAGCGCGGCTACAGACTGAGCTAGCTCCCGCACCGTTTCATGTAAATAAATCAACTACCGAATCACAGGCATCCATATTTCTGCATGTGAGGTAGCTCAAAGTCTTTCGCATGTAATAAAGGATAACAACAATGCTTCACTTGGGGTTTAATTTTTTTCAGAATCAAAAATCTATCTCCAAATTTCAGCCCACCAATCTTACCCCTGCATAAATACAACCAGCCACAGCACATCCACCTGTGTGTATTTGAACAAACACTAATGAAGAATTCACACAAGGAGATTCGAACGTTAGCAAACACTTAATTACCCTTGAAAGTCACTTACCTGAAAATAAGATTTCCAGCTCTGTCAGCTTTCCAGGCCTTGATGAGTGCAAAATCGCCTCTAATTGCCTCCTCCATGATGTAGTTACGACCATTAAACTGCCGCTCCTGCACAAATAAATGCCAATTTCAATGTAAAAGTGAATACGGCCACATGTATGTAAACGCACACATGCATAGATCTGCTCTGAAAATGACATCAGAGAACTCTGTGATCTGAAAAAACAAAATTGTTGGAATGAACTTTGCAGCCTCGAAAGCAAGAACTCGCGCCTATTTCTCAGGAGCAAGATGGTTGGTTGGTTGGTTGGTTGGTTACTATAAGATGTTTGATGGGTTGTTGACAGACCAGCTTTTTTGTCGGTCCGAGGGGGAGCATATCGTCTTTTGTTTCATATTTATTGACCAAGGTTGAAGGCCACGGTCAATAAATATGAAACAAAAGTCGATATGCCCCCCGAGGACCGACAAAAAATCTGGTCTGTCAACAAACCACCAAACATCGATTTTGTCATCATTTTGGTAGTGAGAAAATAAGTGCACAATCAACCCAGGGAGCCATGCTTTGAAACACGGGTTCCGTGCTGATAACCACACGAGTCAAGGTTTGATAACCACTGGCAATCAAAGCTGGCGTGTGAAAGCAACTTTCTGTGTTTTTGAGTTCATTAAATGTTGGGATGAATATGTCAGGTTTGAGGATGCACAGTTCTGTAGGTTCATCTTGGTATTCCACCCCCTCGGCTTTCTGTTGTAAATATTAAGCTGAGTGATCGAATGTGGAAGCTACGTTTGGTCAAAGGTCACAGAAGATTTGCGTTGTGCAGCGAAGGAAAGAATCGCAATCTTGTTTCCGACTCAGTACCTCTTTGTTTTTCCTGTCATTCTGCTTGCTCGGCTTTGTTAGATGTTTGCATATCTTGTTGCTATTTTCTTTGCTTTTATTATTGTTTCTTATTTGTGCTTCGTTTATCGATACATCTTGTGCACGGGTCAAAATGTGTGTGTCAGGGGTCGTTTTACTTGAACTTGACGTTCGTGTTTCTCCGAACGTCTGTGTATCGAAACACAGATACACGCACTCCATGACTCTGTAAGAAGACAAAACATATCGCTAGGTTTCATTTGTTTTTGATGAATGTATGACCTTTCATGAAATAGTTTTGTTGGCTCACGTAAGTGTAGCCTATGCGATCGTAACTTTGTCTGTCTGTGCGTGTGTGTGTGTGTGTGTGTGTGTGTGTATGTCTGTGGTAGAAACTTTAACATTTGACTAAACACCGAAATACTCATTTCACCTGGTTATTTTTCAAGCACCATCTTCAAAATATTGAAGCAATGATCAACATTGTGTCGGCATGTGTGTAGTTAAAGCGTGTATCCAAAGAAAACGGGTGGTGGGGGGTTTTGAAGGGGTACAAGCAGTTGACTGGTTTCTGTGGTGTGTGGTATGTAGACCAGGTCAGGTGTCAAGACCAGGTCAGGGGTCGCGCGAAGGATTGTGGTATAGATTCACTTCTCCAGTTCTCACTTCTGCATTCGCCGATTCGGGGAAGACGATTTCATGTTGTTCGGTTTCTAAGCTCCAGAAAAGTAAATAAAGAAGCTACCAGTACCAAAGGGAGATTTCCTACAATTTGATCTGCACAGCGTTTTTCCAATGTCCACGCGAGGAAGAGCTGTCGAAAGCGCAGTGTCGATCTGGCAGCCGTATCCCGGTAAGTACAGAGACAGATCTAGTTGTCTCCCACTCTGATAACGTGTCACCAACTGTTAATCCGTTTTGTTTTAATTTCTTTTTATTTCAGCAGACACGGATGTCAAACACAGTGCTAGGCAGTCACCTCTAGTGAAATGAGTTGATCTAAAGTGCCTGTAATGTTTGGATGTCTTTAATTGTTCGTGGTTCGATTTATGTGAATTTCAAGACTTGCAGTAGAGTCTCAAGTTAAGTTTACTCTGCCCGAAAAAAACTGTCCATCATTTACTTGAACATGCAGATATAAGGAAACGGAATGAATCTGTTCTCAAAGTCAAAATGATCACGATTTTTTCCTCAGATTCAAAACATGCACTGTCATGGTTTTGTCTGTACATGTACAATTTAGTAAGTCTTACCTTGCAACAACTTCCTTGAACTTGAAAGACAGTTTTTGAATGCTAGATCTGTATCGCGTTTCATTCCAGACTCGATTCTCTCTTTGATTGTACTGTTTGCTGTTTACGCACTATCATGATTCGCTATGTAACGTTTGGTAAGCTTACCTTGCAACAGCTTTCTTGTCTTTGTTGGCATTTTCTTTCAAGGCAGTACAACATAAGATTAGATTCTTTCGGACAGAAGGTAGAATCAAAAATTTTAGTAATAAATTTTCATTTGATTAATATACTTACCCAACTCACATATAGCAATTAACCCTAGTTCAGTGCTGGTAACGCTGTACGCGTCCCCTTGGTAACAAGGAAGGCGCCTCTAAAAAAAGAGTGACATGAGACCCGTAAGGGTGTCTAAGCCAGCCCGGAAACGAGACTGCCTTCCGTATGCGCGCGCATACACCGCCATATGCAATTCATTCTAAAGCGAAGCCCAACTCACTCCTTTTTTAGACCCAAACACCCACCACAGCGGGGAGGCGGGAGGGAATAAACGATGTGAGTTGGGTAAGTATATTAATCAAATGAAAATTTATTACTAAAATTTTTGATTAAATTACATATCTTACCCAACTCACATATAGCAGATTGCTACTATAGGTGGCGGGTATATAGAGAAATCATGAAATTAGAACCTGTTCCAAGGCTACCATAACCGGTAACGCGGAACTGCCGTCCTGTCCCAAGACGTCTCTGAGGGAGAGGTTAATAAAAACCTCCTCAGACCGCCCGTAAGCCGACTCCAGTACTTCAGCCAAACGGCCCGACCAGAGGACTGTCAAAGAGGAGGCCCAAGGCCTTGCCTCATACGGTGAGAGGCAAAACTGCCCTAACATCTCCAGACTGTGTTAATCACCAGGTAAGCACCTGTCTGATCAAAGTAGAGACTCACTTGGTTAAATAAACTTTCGCAATATCCTTACACCTTGCTGTGCTAAGTGATATCATAAAAGCTTCAGATTTTCTGAATCAATGCCGAGTCCGTGACAGGTACCTTCTGAGAGTCCTCACGGGACAAATAACCACATCAAGCTCCCCAGGAGCAAGAGTCCAGTGTAGCAGTCCATCTAGGTAAGGTTGACTTCAAAAAGTCATACCCCTACCAGAGTAGATAGACCTGTACCCACCCTAAAACAGTGTTTAACGTCATTTCCAACCGTTCAAGGTTAAATCAAGACGGAGACGAAAGATAAGGCAAATGGCCTTTAATTCAACGATCTAACAAGGTCCGTGAAAGTCAGAAAATTTTTCGAAAATCGAAATATTAAAAGAGCCAAACCTGACTCTAAAGGAGCCAAAATCTTGCTTCCTGAATTGAAAATACAATTGGAAGCTGGTTTTCCCCGTTTTCCGCATAAAAGCCAAGGTAGAATCACGATGGAGATGAAAGATAAGGCAAGTAACCTTTGATTCAATGATCTAACAAGATCCGTGCAAGTCGGAAAAAACTTCGAAACCCGAAAAGTTTTAATTGACTAAACGTGACTCTAAAGGAGCCACACCCTTGCTTCATGAATTGAAAATGCAACTCGAAGCTTGTTTTCCATTTTTGCTTAAATGCCAGAAAATTTCGAAGCAACCCAAAAGCCATAGATCAGTCTTTCTTGAAAAAGATGTCCATATTCAAAATAGCCAGAAAGTATGCTTACTCCCACTTCTCACAGAAGCTACTAGAGTAAGCTTGGCCGTTTTCCGTGTAGATCCGCCAGGCTAGCCTTGAAACGGGTTAAAGCAACGCTGCACCAAGCCGTACCAAAGTGACAGAAATTACATAAAGTCTTAAAAATAAGACATGAAAGAAAAACGGAAACCCAGAATAGGTGGATCGCCACCTGCATTACACGTAGAGAAGAGGAGTTCATTCCGTAAGAAATAAGCGCTTCGAACCAAGCCAGTCTAAGTGACAAGCGAACAAACACGCCCAAAACCCCTATAAAGACTCTGAATCAAATCCAGAGTTGAGGCGGAAGCCCCTAAGTATCCCAAGGATATCCTTACAGAAGACATCCGTGTAACTGGAATGTGAGAAAGCAAAGACGCCTTCTTGCCAGCCTTAAGAGGTCTGGAACCAAGATAGCAAAGACCCGTACTGTGCGACCAACAGGTCGCCAAAACGATCTATGAGAAAGATCCTGTGAAAGCGAGGGTATAGAGCCAAAAGCTAAAGTAGATAACAGCCAGCCTGAAGCTTTTCGTTTGGAAACAAACGACAGCCAAGGCCTGCCCTGCGCTTCCCTTTTATCGTGAGCGTCTCTTTGATAGATAAAAGCCCGCGTGCATAGAAGGGGTCTCAAAAAGAGACCTTTCAAACAAGAAAGAGATTAAAGCCTAGCCAAAAGAACAAAACTTTAAAGGCAGAGGCTTACCCTCAGGTAAAAAACCGGCAAAGTTAACTCCTTTGTATCTGCGTCCTGTCAGACCACAAAGATATCCAGTTAGAACGTAACCACCCAGGCGAGAGTAAAAGCGCGTTTTGTTCAAACGAGCCCATCATAAAAACCCGAAGCCACAAACTCCCCGAGCTAGGAGATCTTGATCTTACAGACACTTTCTCCTAGCTATCCAAATCCAGATGGATTTTAGCCAAACCCGAGGGCGGTTCCGTAGAACAAAAACAGAGAACCTAAGTTCTTAAGTTTGGAGTTAACCGAAGCCTACAGAAAGCGCTCCGCGAGTGACACGCTCTTAAGCGTAAGACACAAGCTAAAGCAACGCCGCCGCAGGTATAAAGTCGAACGTTGTCTACACAGGTAGTGGTGACAAAGAAGACTCGCTTGTGAAAACTCCACAAGTACAAAAAGACCCCGCCAGAGGATCTAAGAACTTAACACTCAAAGATTCTCCTCAGAAGGCTCAAATCAACTTCAAAATGCCGCGAACAGCGACACAGCTGAAGTATAAGCCTCCCCTCGTTCAAAAGCATCATAACAATCATCGAAATGATGAGAACCAGTCACCAATCCCGATAAGGCAATACTTGCCAAAAATCGGAAAAGTTTTGAAAAAATTCAACACCGGAACTCCATGACCAAAACTCCATCCACCTGTCTCCTTCCAGCGGGAAAACTGGAAAAGGAAGTGGACACAGCCTGAATAACAGCAAAGGAACCGCAGCGACGGAACCGACAGCCAAAGGCTGAAAGGTGCCGACTACCAACACCCCAGTGTTAACGGTAGAAGGCTATCCCATCCTGTACCGGAAGCCACAGCCACAAAAGCGGAAGCGAAACCGGCCGTGGATTAGTAAACATCAGAACCCACAGGTAGCATAAAAACACACCGGACGATCCCGTAGTCCTCAAACCATTTCAGCTGCGAGCACCACTGCACTTGCTAACATGAAACGGAACCTAAAATCAGGGCTCTTCAGTAATGCGTAAGCACCTTCATCTGAACAGCCGTCAAGCACAACCGTGCAATCCGGAAGCTGACTCCCTGTTTGACTTAACTGTCCAACAAAGAACCAGCCCTCCGTTCGCTACCTGCCCCCCGTTCCTGTCAAAACCTAAATGCCGTTTTCCACTGACCAGGCCACTGCGCTGGACAACTTAAACGGCAAGTTAAGCTGGGTGTCATCCACCACCGTGGACACACCCTCACAATCCTCTCCTTCCTACTTGGTTACAAAGTTAGGAAGGTGACCCCCAGAGAGACTTGCATGGTCAATCCAAGAATCACTCAGACCAACAACCTCCTGCCCCCAGGGCGGAAGCTTACGTTGCCCAGCCACGAAAATGCGTGCCACATTCCTCCTGCGAACGTACACCACTTTCACCGGAGAACCCGGCTACACGCGGCCAATTGCCAACTCCAGGGCAATGGACAACAAATCCAGGAAGCTGAAGAGAACATCCTGTTCCTCCGAACTTCCAGAAGTCGGAACCAGATAGAGGTAGAGTAAGTTACCCCTTTGTTCTCAACCACCCCTTCCGGTCAAAACTTAAATGCCGTTTTCCGCCGCCCACGTCACTGCGCTGGACAACTTGAACGGCAAGTTAAGCTGGGTGTCGTCCATCCCCGTGGACGCACTCGTTATCCTTTCCTTCATGCTCGCAATGGCAATCAGGAAGGTGACCCCCGGAAAGACGCTCCCGGCCAAGCCGTTCGCGGTCGATCCCAGAATCACCAACTTCCACAATACCTAAATGCCGTTTTCCGCTGCCCACGTCACTGCGCTGGACAACTTGAACGGCAAGTAAGCTGGGAGTCGTCCACCACCGTGGACGCCCCCTCGTTAACCTCTCCTTCATGCTCGCAATCGCAATCAGGAAGGTGACACCCAGAAAGACACTCCTGGTCGATCCAAGCACCACCTAGCTTTGCACACAGTAAACCAGTCGTCTTGCACTACCATGCAATCCGAAAGCTGACTCCCGTACTGACACCATTGTCTAGCAGAGAACCAGCTTTACTGTCTACCCCCCGCCCAGAGGGCGGGGTCGGAAGCCACACACACTCGCCCCCGTCCCCAGACTGAGCAGAGTGCAGTGGAACTTCCTTACGTGTACCAGGGCTCTTACTCCCCACTGAAAGGCCGCCAAAGCGGGTTGAGTCAGCCGAGAGATAAGAACTTTCGCCCGGCCGCCATGCGCCTGAGGCTACTCGCTCCTGACCACGTGCCGAGTTTTGGCCGGAGAACCCGGTTACTAACTCAGCAGACATACCTTGTGTACGAGACGGAACGCCGGAATGCGAACCCAAAAGCGGACACGGCACAATCTCCTCATCCTGAGAGGCATGCACCTCCGCTCTCGTGACTGTAGTGGCAGGAGACGAGCGAACGCTGGCAAGCGAAGAGACGCCAGCCACACCCGAGGGAAGAGAACGAAGCTCCGCTCTCGTCGAAGTAATCTCGGCCGCTAAAGTAGACACCTGCGAACTAAGAGATAACAACAAAGCAGCAACATCAGCGGATGCCAACCCCGGCACCACAGGGGGAGAATCCCCCTTAGCAGGTTTATTCACGTGAGCGGTCTTGTCAACCGGCTTAGCCGACAAAATGGCCGCTGTCTTGTCTACCGGCTTAGCGGGCAAATCAACAAACACATCAAAAGATTTTTTGCAAGAGTATCTTCACCAGAAACGGATTGTTTAGTCTTCCTAGAAGATTCTTTAGAAGAAGTGGGCGCAGCAGCTACCTTTTAGGCGTACACCACTTCTTGGCATTGTCGGCCATGACACAACAAAGACTCACGAAAAATTTTTGAAAAAATTTTGCAAGTCCAAAAAGCGGCCAACAACGCTGCCAAAATCAAGAATAAACAAGAACGACCTCACCTCAACAGCAGTAGAGAAGTCCAGATGCAAGAAGATACCAAGAGGAACAACAAAGTCAAAAGACTAAGTCAAAACGGCTGAAACAGCCGGAGCGTACATCAAATGCGACCAGTCTCACTGGCGCTGAGCTTTGGAATGAATTGCATATGGCGGTGTATGCGCGCGCATACGGAAGGCAGTCTCGTTTCCGGGCTGGCTTAGACACCCTTACGGGTCTCATGTCACTCTTTTTTTAGAGGCGCCTTCCTTGTTACCAAGGGGACGCGTACAGCGTTACCAGCACTGAACTAGGGTTAATTGCTATATGTGAGTTGGGTAAGATATGTAATTTAATGTTAGTTTTGAGACAACGACAGTCGTCCAAAGAAAGCTTGCTGTGGCATTTGTTTGTGAATAGCAGACATGGGACTGGTCCGAATTTTATCGGAATTCCGATATTTTCCTTAGCTCACAGACCATTCTTGAGATCGATGCAAATTCGAGTGGTGGAATGAACCATTCAGCTGAAGCTGTCTGCGTCTGAAGTCAATGCATTCACACCCCACCACTCGCGTGAACCCATAGCAGTATCATGGGTCGCGTTTGATTGGCTGTCGATCTCCGACGATTATCGCCTGGGCTTAATTATTCACCGATGGCGGTTTGCGGGTTTTTTGATTGGCTGCCGATCTCCAAACGCCGAAGGTGAAAAATGTAGCATCATGGCGTCTGGATTCCGTATTGTTTTGTCGGCTGTGGAAGCTCTTACGATCGACGACCAAAGTGTGAAAAACAAGTGGAAAGCCAACTGGCTGTCAGAAGAAGTGACTGTCATTATCAACAAGAAAGAAAGGCGCCAGCTCATTGGCGACAGTATCGCCAAGATATCCATTCCCGGTCAGGCTGTGTGCACGTGGTGCGACAACGGCCACTGCGTGGTGAAATCCAAAATGTTAATAATAAATTTTCATTTAATTAATATACTTACCCAACTCACATATAGCAATTAACTCTAGTTCAGTGCTGGTAACGCTGTACGCGTTCCCCTTGGTAACAAGGGAGACCACCCTAAAAAAGAGTGATCCATCCCATAATATCAGACCGATGTCCGGTCCAACATCCGTATGCGTGCGCATACGCCGCCATTTGTATCATTCGAACGAAGCCCAACTCACTACTTTTTTAGAACCCAATACCACCACAGCGGGGAGGCGGGAGGGTTTAAACGATGTGAGTTGGGTAAGTATATTAATTAAATGAAAATTTATTATTAAAATTTTGGATTAAATTACATATTATTACCCAACTCACATATAGCAGGTTGCTACTATAGGTGGTGGGTACTTACCAAAACTAAGCACGCAGGACTTGTCCCGCCGCTACCATGGCAGGCAGCGCGGAGCTTCCATCCTGTCTGACAGAAGCGACGTCTCTGAGGTAAAAGTTGACGAAAACGTCCTCAGAGCGCCAATACGCAGCTTCCAGTACCTCGGCTAGCTTGCCGGACCGAAGAACTGCCACTGAGGATGCCCAGGCTCTCGCCTCATGGGTTCTAGCCGCGGTGAGAGGCAAAACTGCCCTATCATCACCCGACTGCACTAGCCACCAGGCATATGCTCGTTTGATCAGAGTGGAGATCCATTTGGCCAGAGTCACCTTCGCTATATCCTTACACCTAGCCGTGTTTAAAGATATGAAAAGAAGCTTTTGACTTTCTGACCTAACAGGCCGAGTTCGAGACAGGTAACATCGGAGAGCTCTCACAGGACAATTTGCAATATCGGGATCTCCAGGAGCCAAAATCTTGCTCAAGGGTGGAATGCGCAAGATTGGAGAAAGCTGGCCAGGTTTCTGGTTTTTCGCGAGAAAGCCGGGAACAAATTTGAGAGAAATGGAACCATCCTTCTCGAACGCAATATCCTTGTCTAAACCCGACAAAGAATGCACCTCACTACCTCTCCTAGATGTAGAGAGAAGCGTTAAAAACACAGTCTTACGCGTCAAATCGGCCAAAGTGGCTGACAAAAGAGGCTCGAACTCATCCGAGGCTAAGAAACGTAAGACCAGGAACAAATCCCATGCAGGGAGAAGCGATTTTGAACGAGCTGCTAAAAGGGCAGCCCCCTTAATAACACTAGCGATAACCCCTCCGAGCGAAATTTTGTGGCCTAATTGCGCGAGGGTCGAAGAGATCGCCGACCTCCGGACCCTAATAGAAGAGGGAGAAGCCCCCTGATCAGCCAACCAAGACAGATGGTTGGCTACCTGAATAGACCTAGGAGAAAGAGGTTTAACCCCGTTAAGCGCGCACCACCTAGACCAAGAGGCCCAGTGCGATGAGTAAACCGAAGAAGTCGATTTTCTATGCGCATGTCCAACGAATCTCAGAGTAGGGGAAGAGGCCCCTGCCCTACGCAAAGCGCTTCGGACAGAATCCACGCGTGAAGGGCCAGGATCTGTGGGTTCTCGTGCTGAACGCCTGACCGAGGCTGCACGAGATCTCCTCTTTTCAGGGCGAGAGGGATTGGGGGCCGAACTGCTAGACGCAGTAGGTCGGGAAACCAGTGCTGGCTTGGCCACAGAGGAGCGACCAGAACCAGCGCTGGTTTCTCCAAGTCCACTTTCCTGAGGACTTTGCCTAAGAGGCAGAACGGAGGGAAGGCATACGCCGGAAGATCTGACCAATCCACTTCCAGAGCATTCACCTTCCAGGCCAGAGGATCCGGGAAGGGGGACACAAAGAGAGGCAGTCTCGCCGAAAACCTCGTCGCAAAGAGATCTATCTTGGGCTTGTCGATCTGCGACCAAAGCCGCTGCAAAGACTGGTGTGTGAGAGTCCACTCTGAATGAACAATCCTGTCCCCTCTGCTCAAAGTGTCTGCAAGGACGTTCAGACTGCCCTTCAAGTACACTGCTGACAACAGAATGTGCTGGGCGTGACACCACTTGAGAATGCGACATGCAATGTCGGAAAGACTGTGAGACCGAGTCCCCCCCTGCTTGTTCACATACGACGCCACAGACATGTTGTCGGTGTGAAGACGTACATGACTGCCCTCCAGGAAAGGCTTGAACGCTAGAAGCGCCAGGGAAACGGCCTCCAACTCCAGTACATTGATATGTAGGGAGGCCTGAGAGCAATCCCAAACTCCCGAAACCATGTGCTCGTCCAGATGAGCACCCCACCCCGTCAGAGATGCGTCCGTAAACAACTCTCTCTCCGGCGGTGGACGAACAATGGGAACACCCCGGAACAAATCCGGAAGAAGCCAAACACCTGTGGTCTGCTGAAACCAAGTTCCCAGTGCGATCGGAGCACTCCAGTCCTGGGATGTCTGATCCCACCTTGACTGCAGGGAGGCCTGAAAAGGCCTCTTGTGAACCCTGCCCAACGGAATGAGGGAAGCCATGGATTCCATCTGACCCAGAACCGAAGTCAGAACCCTTGCACTGGCGTGATTCTCTCCGTAGAGAGACCGAATCAGACCCTGAAGCTTGTCGATCCGCCTTTGAGACGGACGGACAGACCACCGAAGCGTGTCGAATTCCATGCCCAGGTAAGTAAACGTCTGGGATGGTTCCAACTCGGATTTTGTCAGGTTGACAGAGAAACCCAGCTGTGCCGCCCGGCTCAGCACCCTGTGCGTATGAGCCTCGCAAAGCCCCCTGTTCTGGTGAAGGATTAACCAATCGTCCAGGTATGCTCTGAGACGGATGCCTTCCTGTCTCACAAGAGCGCAAAGCTGCCTGACCACAATCGTGAAAATCCACGGAGCTAAAGACAGGCCGAACGGCAGAGCCCTGAACTGGTAAGCTTTGCCGCCCCAAGGGAAGCGAAGCCACTTCCTGTCCGCGACATGTATGAGGACGTGAAAGTAAGCGTCTGTAAGATCGATCGACGTTGCCCAATCTCCCGGCCGTAAGGCCTCCCGAACCGAAGTTGGAGTTTCCATGGTAAACTTGATTACTCTCAGAAACTTGTTCAAAGGAGAAAGATCTAACACCGGCCTCCACGCCCCCGAGGCTTTCGGCACTACAAAAAGTCTGCCGTAAAACCCCGGGGACCGCGCGTCCAAGACCTCCTCTATAGCTCCCTTGAGCAGCAGAGCCGAGACCTCCTCCTGGACCGCGTTCCGTGCCACCAAATCCTTTGGCGCCCTGCAGGGCGGGATTATCCTGACCAGGGGAGCCTTCTGCCCTGACCAGAGAAGCCGGAACCCCGAACACACTATCCCCGTGACCCACTTGCTGGCCACCAGTTGCAGCCAGGAAGAAAGGGCCCTGGACGGGCCGCCCGCTACAACTAGCGCGGGGGCCACCGGGATGTGTTGTTCGGGGAAGTTTCATTGGGGGTGAGGCTTACGCCCCGACCCCCTGGAACCCCCGAAAGACTGACCCCTCTTAGGGTATGGAGCTCCACGCCCCCTACCCCTGGAGGAGAATGACTGCTTCTGGGCCTTCCCACCACCTGACGAAGACGTCTGAGGCTTAGCAGAAGAAAACGCCTGAGTCTGAGACTTGCCCTGAGGCTTCTGGAAGCCCTGTGAAGCCAAACGCGCGATCGCTACATCCCGCGCGTCCTGCGTCTCTTTCTGGAGTGCATCGAAAGACGCCTGCCCTAAGAGAGACCCCTCAGCAAAAGGGGAGACCTTCAGCCTCTCCACAGTCGCGGTGTCCCGAAATCTGGACCCCGTCAAGAAGGCTGATCTCCTTGAAAGCACCGCGTGAGTATACAGCCGGGCAGACAAAGTAACCTGTTCTCTAGTCACCTTGCCCAGAGTAGCCAGCAGTGTTGAAACATCTGTCGGCGACGCATCAAACCGAAATTCAAAAGGATCAAGAGATGTGGCAATCGATCTGGATAAAGACCTTTGCAGAGACTCCGACACGGACGTGAGCTCCAGCAAAGACCTTCCAACTTCCTCCACAGCTGTGAGAGAACCGTCAGTACATGGGACAACTCTATCCCTATTGTACCCGTCCTCTCTCAAAGCAGCAAGTTCCGGCGTCACCGGAAGTGCCCCTGACGGCAGAGCAAAAGAGTCAATCAGATTCACAGGATAAGGGGTGAGCTTGAACTTCGGAACACCGGAAGCAGCCCGAGCCCCAGGCTGAGCCAGCCAAGAGACAACGTCTTCCGGGGCCTCGCCGTGCTGAACCAACAACGGCACCGCCGGTTTGCGTTTACCACACAAGACGTTAGCCATTTCATAGGCAATAGTTGACGATTCCCGGAAGCGGTAGCGAGGCCGTTGCTCCTGAGCACTCCGGAAATCGTCAAAAGCAGAACGAGGTGGGTGAAGCTGAGCCTTGTCCTTCACCACCCCTTCCGGAAAGTATCTGAACGCCGTTTCCGCCGCCAGCGCCACTGCGGCTGACAGCTTCACGGGCAAATTCAGTTGGGAATCCTCTACCACTGAGGCATCCCCGTCTTCCGCCCTACACTCCGACTCGAGATCAAGCTCGGAGCCAGGAGGCAGAACATCAGACAGTTTATCGTCGGCAGAACCGACCACTTCCTGCCCCCCGGGCGGAAGAGGACTAAAACGGTCCCCGATATTCTCATAAAGAGACGTACGGAGGCGTTCGTCCTTTCGCTGCTCGTGGGAACTCTCACGACTACCAACGACTACCCCTGAGCTCGCACACCGGCAAGCGGTGTAGACATACCTTGAACTGGTGTCCCAAAAAGGAGAGACACCAACTTGGTACTCCCATCCTGCGAAGCATGGACATCCGCCCGAGTCACAGTCGCCGAAGGCATAGCGGAAGTCGAAGCCGGAACTGCAGGAGACTGCCGTACCTGTGCTAAGGAGAGAACATCAGAAACACCAGACGGAAGCGCTCGTAATTCCTCCCTAGTGGAAGATAATTCCGACGCAAGTGTCGAAACTTGAGCGCTCAAAGTCAACAATAAAGACGCAACTTCAGTTGGCGCTAACCCAGGGCAGCCATCTGAAGTTGAGGCAGAAGCAGAAGCAGAAGCAGAAGAAGAAGAAGCTTTGCCCGAAACACCACTCTTGCCAGAACGTAAACAAGCCTGACCGGAAGTTAAACTGACGTCTGCTAACACGGGAGATTTAACAGAAGTTGAATCAGAAGAAACAGACGCGGATTTTCCTGCGCCCTTCTCTCTCCTAGAGCTACGTTTTGGAGGCGTATCGTCAGAAACCTGCCTCGAACTAGGCTTCCTTTTGGCGCTATCAACAAGCGCAGCCTCCGCCATAGCGAAAGAACTCACGAAAAATTTCAAAGAAAAACAATTTCAGAAAAATTTCACAAGTACAAAACGAGCGACGAAAAACGTCGCTAAAGTTATAACAAAACGGAAAGATCTCACCACACAGCGTAGGTAAAGGTGAACAGTTAGGCGACGACCAAGGGGAGATGCCAAAGCCAAAGACTAAGACAAAATGCTGAAGACAGCAGGAGCGTACATCAGGAGCGTCCTTCCCAGTTGAACCGCTGAGAGAGAATGATACAAATGGCGGCGTATGCGCACGCATACGGATGTTGGACCGGACATCGGTCTGATATTATGGGATGGATCACTCTTTTTTAGGGTGGTCTCCCTTGTTACCAAGGGGAACGCGTACAGCGTTACCAGCACTGAACTAGAGTTAATTGCTATATGTGAGTTGGGTAATAATATGTAATTTAATACAGACTTGGTGGAAAAAATGTGTTGGTTCTGAAAGTTTTCAAGTAAGTTTTGTGTGTGTGTGATTGTTATAAATTCAGACCTGTTTACCCTAAACCCGAGGCAAGAGTACTTTCCCAAAAAGTTGAGTGTATTTTTCAAAAAGTTGGTGTACTTTGCAAGCAAAGCCATATGGGGGTAGGGAAAATGTACGCGTGGGTGCAAACGTGTTTGTGTAAGAATAGCATGTCTTGTGAACACCTTCATAATTTTAACTCCTTCCAATACAACAGGAATAAAACAATTGCATTTACCTGTCAGTTTATAGCATTATTTATAACCAGTGTCTTCCAAACAGATTGATAATGAAAAGATGAAGTTCGTGAAATAACATCTCAGAAAACATTGCTTCAGCGCGGACTACAGCCTTTTTTTCTGGCAGGATTTGCTTTGCGGGAATGAACTTCAGAATTCCTTGGCAGCTTTCAGCGGATTTCTTTGCAGCAACCTTGTCCAGGCGAGTTTTAGAACTGCAGTGTCGTTCGATGTCATGTTTCCCAGCATGGGCAACGGAGAAATCTGATTTACAATACTTGCAGTGTGCATGACTTTTTCCCATAGTAGACTCCACAATTGCTGGCTCTTTCTTATATTTCTCCAAGAAAATCTGCTGCTTCTGCTTTTTAGACTTGGTACAGTCATCCGAAACTGGCACATTTTTCCGCTTCATTTTGCCACGATTGTCCAGACGATCGCACGTGCCAACAAGGTTTCCACAGCTGAAGACTCGCTGTCATAGTTATCTCTCTTCGACCGAAACCGGTATCAGTTGTACCATTCCGTAATCAGCACACCAACACCGGAAAACGTATTCTAGACTTTTTCTTATGCGTATTTTGTGCGTGTGTCGCGTATTTGCGTACCGATAATAATTTGGCGTACAAAATACGCCCAAATCGTACTGGTAAACAGGTCTGTAAATTACACTTTTGTTTAAAATGCTAAAACATATTATTCTTGTGGTTTTTATGGCTTTTTAAAAAGGCATGATCTAATTTTTTGCTATCAGGAGAGGCCCCAAAATGGCCTTTATAATTCTAACATTCATTTTCCGTCAGGGGGGCTTTGCCCCCCTGAACCCCCTACCGGGGCGTTGCCCCTGGACCCCGGCTTACTTTCCTACTTTTGGAACATTTGCTGGTCTCATGTCTGAAATAGGCCTAATGGTACATGTGTCACAGTGATTCTGTATTTTTCTGCGGTTGATGTGGTTTCTTTTTTCCTCTCTTGTTTTTTCCCTCCTGAGTTGATCGTTATCATTTAAACAAGACCCTCAGAGAGTACCTCCGTTGCTCCTTAAAATGGAATGTGAATAGTGTGTTGGTTGTGTTGACCGTCAGAATTATTTTAAGAACCAGGCTGCTGCAGTCAGTTGACATGTTTTGCATATTGTAGGGTTACCATGCTGCATAGGTAAAGTGGCTTGTATAACCTGACTATTCTGTTTCAAAACACTGTTTATATTTGTGTAGGTTGTAGTCATCATAACTAATCGCATTTTGCCATTTGTTTCAGAAAGGAGGTTAACCTACAAGATCGACGCTATGTCAGATATGCCTCAGCCACATGAAGACTTCCGAATTTAGATCCACTCGGCATGGTGACAAGTCTTGATGAAAAGTATGGGACTGAGGACAGCAGTGGAAAAAGTGGCCACATGGCAGGTACCTATTGCTTAGTGTCTGCAGTGCAAAAGACAGATAAGCTGATGCATAGGTGTCAACCTATCATTGGTGTTGCCCTTATATGAGGCCTTCCAAAACCTTATTAGACAGCTCAAGACCTTATAAAATTGAGAAATATTTAATGCTGCTCAGAAATAAATGCTACCAACCCACACCCACTCCCAGTCAACAATGCTCCTTGTTGTACTTCTTGGTGGCTGACTTGCCAAGTTGTGCTCTGCCACGAATTGGCAAAACAAAATTTCCGCAGATGTGGCATTAGAGCTCACTTCTGGCGCTTTCGCTGGCTTGATAATTAATGTTCTTCCATCGATCGAAAAGATTTCGATTTCGCCACCATGTCTTTGTGCCCACGTGTTGAAAAATGGCTCTTCAGGTCGTAAAATCCAGAGGCACGCACTTTCACATGTTTCCTGCATGGGACACAAAACGAGTAGTCTGGGCCTTCTGATGAAGATTTAATCCATCCAGCGTATGCACCGTTGTTAAAAATTGGGCTCTCCCACTCTTTAAGATGTCGTCCGGATCCACTTTGCGATGTAGTTTTCAGCTTTTTAGCTGGAGGATAACTTTGCGATGCCATGCTTGTTGATCGACGCTTGATAGAATGTACCGGAAACCGGAAGTGATTTATAGGAAGTCAAGTGGAAAAAGAGTCTGAGTATGCGCAATGACAACGTTTGAGAGTCGTCTGCATGAAAGCGTCGATCGTTGTCTCTCAATCTCCATTGTTATAATTCATTTTAACTTTGCTGTAATTTTTTCTTTTCGCCGTATATTCTTCTTTTGCCCGTATAGATTTTCCTATACACCGTATTGGGTAAAAAATGCATTTTTCACGTACAGCAATACGGCCAAACCGTATAGGTTGACACCTATGCCTGATGGTAGATTTGCAAATGAACACAGTGCCTGTGTGTGTGTGTGTGTGTGTGTGTGTACGTGTGTGTGTGTGTGTGTGTGTGTGTGTGTGTGTGTGTGTGTGTGTGTGTGTGTGTGAGGATTGCACAAGATCTCATTCAAGGACAACTGCACCAACAACAAATACACAGTCATTTTATCTGTTTGCCTTCTTTTGAAAATTATACATGGAGTTGATATGATGCGTTACTTTTAACTGTGTGTGTGTGCGTGTGTGTGTGTGTGTGTGTGTGTGTGTGTATGTGTGTGTGTGTGTGTGACGGATGAGTTTGTGTTACTGTTTGTTGATTTCTTACGGGACCCTTGAAGGCTTCGCCTCTTGTTTTTTGTTTACTTTTGCCAGTTTGCCAGTTCGCTTTTGGAACTTTGCAAAGCAGTGTCGTGTCGTCTGTTTAGGTCTGGGGAAACACCAATGAAAAGAGCCGAAGAATCCCCGAGCGTTTCTATTGGGTTTGCCTTTGATCATCCATGTATAACCTGCTTCCTGCAACTATGGTAACCGGGGATTTATTGCCTGGGGAACATGAGATTTATTTCCCAGGTGCTTGTGAATGAAAACTCGTGAAAATGATGACAATATTGTTTATTGTCTCTTCAGCACAGTGGCAAGAAGGCTAGGTTTTTGCCAATAATGCTAGATAAGTGCATTTCTTGGGGATTACTCGAGGCAAGATTTTTTTTTGCGAGAAAAGGCAAGAATTTCTCTGGATGTGCGCGTGCGACAGAAAACATGACTGTGCACAGCTCTACTCTATCAGCGTCAACCAATCGTATTGAATATCCACCAAGCTAGCCCATCAAATTATTGCACCCTCCACCTCACCCTGCATGCAGCAACTTATCTTGCCACGCATACCTGAATGAAATGTGGGACGGTCGAAAGCATGTGGACTTACCTCCCTTGCCTTACTCTCCCAGATTATCCTTCCATTTGAGTCGTACAGGATGGGTTCACCCCCCTTGTGCACCAGAGTGCCGTAGCCGGTAGGAGTGAAGAATGCGGGGATGCCTGCACCACCAGCTCGAATACGCTCCACTAAAGTACCCTTTGAGGGAGAAGAAAGAAATGAGAAAATATTACAAAACATACTCATTAGGCAAAACAAAAAAAAAGGTGTGGTTACGGTAACATAGCCAAAAAAAAATAGGGTAGGAAGGTAGGCAATCACTTTTTTTTTTTAACTTTTTTTTCTAATGTGTACAAATTAAACCTACTTGACAGGGAAATAAGTGTGCGACTCGAGCGCTGTCGCTTTCATTGCGTTTTCTGCACTCGGGTTTTTTAAAAAAAAAATTTTTTTTTACAAAATGAAATAAAAAGTTATAGGGTCGGCCCCTAAAAATAGGGTAGGTCGGGTTACCGTAACCACACCTATTTTTTTTTTAGGCCTTATACATTTGACATACATGTGTAATGGAATAAGTGAGTGTTATTCGGAACCAGTCTCCTGGCACTCGAGAGAATAACAAGCATTGAAATGAACAAGCAACTTTCATCCTCATACTTACTTCCTAACTTACGGGAGCACTTACTTCCCTTTATTATGAGATCTCTAAACAGCGCTCTGCCTCATTTGTTTAAGAATCTTTTTTTATACTTATTACACACACTCACTTCTTTTTTTTTTTAAATCTTTTTTTTATCAACCGCAATATCATGATGAAATTCCCAACCCTGGGCAATGAAATATTCTGTATTCTGCAAGAGATCAGAAACATAATTTCATCATTGTCAAGAACTGTAAAAATTCTGTAGTTCAGCAACACCTCAAGAGAATTTATAGCATGTTGCTTGTTTGTTTTGTTTCCCACAAGTTTAAGGCAAATGTATACATAGACATGTTCAAAAACTGGAATACACACATAAGATGTATCCCCCAATGTGATATAAATTAAAACACATTACCTGTGGAGTGAGTTCTACTTCCAGTTCTCCTTTCATGTACTGATGTTGAAACACTGGGTTTTGTCCAATGAATGAGGAAATCATTCTTTTGATCTGCAGCAGAGTTAAACATGGAAGGTTGTTGGTTGTAGAAATAAGCTGGTTTTTTCCCTGAAGTTTTTACATTTATTTTACAAAAACCAAAATAATGCATGTTGGAAAAAAGACTATCAGTCAATTGACCCACACAAAATATTCTGATGAGACAAATTAAAGTCAAAAGCATCAAGCAAACTAGGAAGGTCCAGGGGCATCCCCCCCCACACTCTGGAATTTTGTTTGTCCGAAGAAGGAAAAAATGGTGGAATTTTGTGCAATTAACCTGGACTTAAAATATGCCTCTGACTGTATCACACTTAGTTACCAATGCAAATTGTGTGTGTGTGTGTGGTTGTGTGTGTGTGTGTGTGTGTGTGTGTGTGTTTGTCTGGGTGTATGTGCCTGTTTGTGTGTATGTGCCTGTTTGTGTGTATGTGTTTGTGTGTTCCTGGGTGTATGTGTGTGAGTGCCTTGGTGCGAGATTGTGCATGTGTGTGTGTGTGTGTGTGCCTGTGTGTGTGTATGTTTGTGTGTTCCTGGGTGTAAGTTTGTGACTAGTGCCTTGGTGCGTGAGTGTGCATGTGTGTGTTTGTGTGTTCCTGCATGGGTGTATGTTTGTGAGTGCCTTGGTGCGTGAGTGTGCATGTGTGTGAGTGTCTGGGTGCTTGCATATGTGTTTGTGTGAATCTGTGCATGCATTTGTGTCTGTCAGCCTGCATGTGTGCATGCTGATGTCAAAGAAAGCAGTGGTTTGTACGGTAAACCTGATGCGCATTTTGACTCCCTGAAGGGAATTCTAATGGGTCATCTTTAGATTTTGTGCACCAATGGCGGCTTTGTAAACACACATACACATGTACATAGCAAAACAACCCACAGTTTGAACAGTACCTGTAGTGCATAAGGATATTCAAATTTGTGATCCGTTGTGATAGAATGAATTCAATTTTTATAGATTTTTCTTCACTGCTAAAATCCCAGAAGTAAAAACACTAGCTCTATACCGATTGTCATCAAAGACAATTATCTCTTTCTCCTTGGTACAAATGAAATATGTCCAACCTGTCGCTCAATGAGCAGGAGGCCCAGTCCAACATCGGCCACACCAGCATTGTCGCTGACCACTGTAAGGTCTTTGACACCCTTTGCTAGCAGAGCACGTATCAAGTTTTCTGGTATGCCACATATTCCAAAGCCTGCAACAACAATCATTTTCACACATTTTGTTCAACAGTACTGACAACAACAATAGAATTCAACAACTTCAAATTAAAATTTGAACATTCGCAACACAGATGGCTCTGGTCAACCTATATCTTACTGGCATTTCATTTACTTTTTTATATCATACATGTAGTATATATATATATGAGTTGACATCTGTGAAATAACTAGAAACAATAATATGTAATCAGCTGATTTTAATGTTTCAAGAAAGCAGGTTGTATGCTGCATGTTTATCCCAGAAATAAAACTATGGCACAGTCAGACATATATGTATATATATATATATATATACAGAAAGAGAGGCAGACAAAAAGACTGACTCTGTTGTGACTCTTGCGACAGCTGGTTCCATTACACATGTGTGGACGTGGGTTCTGCAGAATATGATGCTATCAGCCGCCCCAACGTCGCGTGGATTTGCCCCAGGTGCGACAGCACCAACTGTGATAGCTTTACCTTCCGCAGCTATGAACTTGACTGCACGAACTATTTTGCCCCTCTGCAGAATGCTTCAATCGTCGACTCCATAGTATCTGGTGACCTCTTCTCCCCGCCCCGTACTAGTAGCCCTAAAGTCACCAGTCGCCCCTCCTCCCTATCCTCCCCGCAGCAAGATCAACAACGATCTCAAGCAAGATCAACCAGCTCACTTGCCTACGGTCTACCGAAGAAATATAACCTGCGCGTCCTCAAAGTAAACTGTCAGTGCGCCAACGCCAAGAAGCAGGAGCTTGCTACAGTACTCCAGTACACCAAGCCCGATATTGTCTGCGGCACTGAATCCTGGTTAAGAGGCATCCAGCCAGGGAAACCACCATCACCAGACCACATCAAGTCAGCTGAAATATTCCCAGACTACTTCGACATATTCAGGAATGACCGCCTGGGCAGAAGCGGCGGTGGCGTGTTCGTCCTTGTGCACAAGTCCATGACTACCGTCGAGCAGCCCCAGCTCGTCACCGACTGCGAACTGGAGTGGGTCAAGGTCAAGTTGAAGAACCGCAAAGACCTGTATGTGGGAGCATTTTACATGCCCGAACGGAATCAACGTGACCTGGACGAACTCCAGAAGTCCCTGAACAAGCTGACTGAAGACGGCAAGAAACAGCGAGAGATCATCCTTGCCGGAGACTTCAATTGCCCAGACATCAACTGGACGACGCACACCGCCCACTCCTCAGGGAAAGACAACGAGATACAAGAGCACCTCATCAACATCACATCAAACGCACTCCTCACCCAAGTACACCACACCCCCACCCGAGGCCCCAACCTACTAGACCTTGTGTTCACCTCCAACCCCACCCTGGTGAAATCGACTGCTAGCATACCTGGCGTCTCAGACCACGACATTGTCGCCGCGGACTTTGACGTCCGACCACAGATCACGCGCCAGAAGCCCCGTAAATGCTACAAGTTCAAGAAGGCTAACTGGGACCAGATGAGAAGTGACCTTGTCAGCGCTGCCCAAACCGTGGCTGATGAACACAAGGAGGGAAAAGACGTCGACACCCTATGGTCCACATTCAAGAACCTACTTCTGAACACCATGGAAACCAACATCCCAACCTTTACACTAAAACCATCGCAGACCCTACCCTGGCTAACGGTCCCCCTGAAACGTATGCTGAAACGCAAGAAACGCCTCTTCCACCGAGCGAGATCCTCCAACAACTGGTCCCCTTACCGCCGATTCCAAAAACACTGCAAAAGAGAGTTACGCCGAGCTGAGTGGAAGTACATCAACGGCACCATCCAAGAAGGGCTAGATAGGAACGACACCAAGCCATTCTGGCGGTTCATCAAGGCCAGGAAACAGGACAATGTCGGAGTAGCCCCCCTCAAAACCAAAGGCCAACTCCACAGTGACAGCCAGTCAAAAGCGGACATCCTCCTTAACCAGTTCAAATCTGTCTTCACCAAAACTTCCTCCCAACCCCTCCCCCAC
Source organism: Littorina saxatilis (assembly GCF_037325665.1). NCBI lineage: Eukaryota > Metazoa > Mollusca > Gastropoda > Littorinimorpha > Littorinidae > Littorina > Littorina saxatilis. The sequence continues at coordinate 39,731,465 of NC_090249.1, read as the reverse complement.
CTTCAACCAACCGCCCCTGACATCCCACCCATTACCATCACAGTCCCCGGAGTCACCAAGTTGCTACGACAACTGAAAGTCAACAAGGCGTCCGGGCCAGACGGCATCCCGAACACCGTCCTCAAGACCCTCGCCGACAGCGTCGGCCCAGCGCTTGCACTGATCTTCCAGACCTCTGTCGACAAGGACTGGTTGTCGGCCAACGTGTCGTGTGCCTTTAAGAAAGAGGACCACCACGAACCCGCCAACTATCGCCCAATCTCCCTTACCTCTGTCCCCTGCAAACTCCTTGAACACATTATCTTCCGCCACATTATGTCCCATTTCCAAGCCCACAAAATCCTTACAAACCTGAACCACGGCTTTCGATCTGGCTACTCCACTGAAACCCAACTACTAACCACCACCAACGACCTACTACAGTCTTTTGATCAAGGCAAACAAATTGACATGGCCATACTAGACTTTTCCAAAGCATTCGACACCGTCCCCCATGACCGGCTCCTCCTCAAGTTGGCCAACTATGGCATCACAGGCCCCCTCCACGCATGGCTTCACTGCTTCCTCACGGAACGCAGCATGCAAGTCGTCGTTGAAGGCAGTACGTCCCAGCCCACTACCGTCGACTCAGGCGTCCCACAAGGCACCGTGCTGGGCCCACTCCTCTTTCTCAGCCACATCAACGATCTCTTGCAGGCAGTCAGATCCCAGGTTAGGCTGTTCGCCGACGACTGTCTCGTCTACAGAGAGATCAATACCTTCAACGACCACCACACCCTACAAGAGGACCTGAAGTGTCTAGAAGGCTGGGCAGAGAAATGGGGAATGCGCTTCAACGCCACCAAGTGCTATGCCATGAGCATCTCCCACAAACCACCCTCCACCTTCAGTACTCCCTCAACAACACCATTGTCCCCTCCAACCCATACCTAGGCATCCTATTCTCGAAAACCTCAAGTGGAGAAACCACATCAGCAGCATCACCAAGAAAGCAAACTGCACTCTTGGCTTCCTACGCAGAAACCTCCGCCCGGCAGCCTGCTGACGAAATGCCTACCTGGACCCTCATCCGACCCCTCCTTGAGTACGGAGCCGTAGCGGTCTGGGACCCGTACCAAGCACAGGACATCGATAGGATGGAACGCATACAGCGCACTGCAGCACGTTTCATCGCCAACGACTACCGATCAAGACGTCCTGGCTTTGTTACGGGCCTCCTGACACGCCACAACCTCCCAACTCTCCAGGAACGTCGAGTAAACCTCCGCCTGACTTTCTACTACAAGGTGGTCACGTTGAGGGGCTGGTGCCGGCAATGCCTCTAGACAAATTCCTGACCCCTCAACGTGCTGCCGGGCCGCATGATCCGACCCAGAAGACATACAGCAGACTATGTAACATACGTTGGTAGCAACCCCATAGACAATTATATAAAAAAAAAAACCAGATGTTTCACTGTACCACGCTGCAACACTGAACAATATAAACACTTAACAGTCGTTCTTCCCACGATCCACAATAGAGTGGAATCACCTGGACAACACAGTTGTCCACTCAGCCTCTACTGAGGCATTCAAGGCGGCGCTGACTACCAGCCGCCGATAAACGACGTCAGTCGCTGCGCACACCCACCCGTCGCGCCAAAGCCAGCAATCTGGATGCTAGCGACGTAACCCACAGATACAGATACAGATACAGACAGACAGACATGTGAGACAAAGACCGAGACGTAGTCTTGACAACATATTTAAAGCATGCTCACCCCCAACCAAGATTGTGGAACCATCTTTTATGTCCTTGATTGCCTCTAGTGGAGTTTTGCAGAACTGGGCATTCTGTTGTGATGATGTAGAAAAGCAATTTCTCTCCGCCTGAAATACAGAAACTTGCTAGTGAATTTATAACTGAATTTAAAACATATAACAATATAAATGAAAAAGCATTAAATTAAAAAGATATTCATGCACCAGACCAACTGTCCAGGAGGTGTGTGTGTGTGTGTGTGTGAGTGTGAGTGTGAGTATGTGTGTGTGTGTGTGTTGGATATGGAGTGGGTGAGGAGACAGGGGTGTGGGGTTAAAGATCGGAAGGGATCAAGTGCATTCATTTAAATGTCAGTTTCTGTAAAAGTGAATTCACATGAAATTATGAGTGATATATAGTGATTGTGTTAAAATGTGAAATCTTTAAATGGTAACCCTCTTAAAAGTATCCATTTAAATATAAGATTTATCACCAGTGCTGGACTGATCGTGTAACCTCTGTGAACGCCAAGAAGAAGAAGAAGAATATATAAGATTAAATTAAAGAAAGTCAATTAATTGTGCAATTATGCCTAGAGCTTGCTGGTATAAGATCTACATCACTGCAAACTTCACAAACAAGGTCATAAGATGGGGTACGTGCATCAGGCATGGGAATTGAAAATTGTAAAAAAGGCGGAAAATTTTTAACTGAAGACGCGAAGCGTCAAGTCGACGGCGCGAAGCGCCTAGCCTTACTAGGGGGGTCCGGGGGCATGCCCCCCCGGAAATTTTTTTCTCCAAAGAACCCAGATGGTGCAATCTGGTGTCATCTGAGCTCCAAGTTTGCCATTAAATTCTGTTTTTAGAATCAGAGTTTTTAGTACCAATTTTTGAAGAAAAAAAATATATACATGTATTATATGGTTAAAATTTGTTAAAAAAATTGATCTGTTGAGACAAACAGGAAAATGTAACTTGTAACACAATCTGGTTTATTTTCAAACATAAAAGTTACAAAGGCTCACCAATAAGAATTGCCTACTTAAGTTACTTTCCCATGATCTCTTACAAGGAGTTTAAAAAAAAAGTATACAAAAAAGAAGAAGAAAATAAGGCTCAACGCATAGATTTTTCTTCGATTTGTGGGTTAGCGGTTTGGGTACCAGCCCAGCTCCAACCCTTGCTTAAATTTGGTAAATGTAGTTCGAAGATTACGAATACGATCAGCACAGTGACATTCGAATGGAGAAAAACTGAAACAGATGCGCAAAGTTCAGATCTAGAGCGGTGTTCTTCGCTTGACTTGAGCCAAAATCTGTTCTTCTTCTGCCGTATAAAATCGAAGGAAAATCAAACAATTCAGGAGCACTGTGCCTTACTTGAGCAGAAAAAAACCCACCTGGCAAACGTTGATTGTCCTTCAGAGAAGAGCACGTTTCAATGTGCTTCTTCCTGCGGAGATGCCAGTAACAGTTAGTATGTGTTGCAGACGATGCACCACTGTGCTGAACCACGGACATCAATTTTTCTAAAACGGGTGCCGACGCGCTGTTTGTCTCTATTCACTTCCACAACAGCCGACACCCACTCCCATTTCCATTTGTTCGCGCATCCAGTGTCATCGAATCTTTGACCATGTTTTACAACACGCGCGATCGACATTTTCACTGGTACACTGCGTTCAATGCTGTCGCGTGCCCGCGAATCGTATAGCGTGCCCGCGAATCAACAGCGAGCTGTTTCACTCAAAGTTGAAGTAACTGAGGCGGGCGGTAGCAGTGCGTGAACAAAGTACGGACAGTTTTCGCGGGCTTTTGCGCTAAGGCAAAAGTAACCGGTGCTTTTTTTGTGTGCCTTCCCCCCTTTTATTTTTTCGGCGGACACTTTTGCTTTTCCGGCGGAACAAACAAAAATTTCGGCGGAAATCCGCCGTTCGGCGGACAATTCCCATGCCTGGTGCATAATGAAGCAGGTTAACTGCAATTTGTGTGCTGTTCATGTTGATCACTAGATGTTAATGGTTATGGCTAATGAATTTCTTGCTGCGAGTTAATTGATTCATGGCTATATATATTGTCAGTAATCATACTTATCAATGTGCTCTACCCACAATTACAAATGTGGACGCGTGTCATTAAATTGAAGGAGACTTTAAAGCTATCACTGTACGTGATACACCCCGAGTCGACACAGGGAGCACGGGGAGCTGGCCGGCTGCACCAGGAGTACGCCCTTCACCCAGCCCTTTCAAACACATTTTTCCACAGCACCATCTCCGAATGGAATAAGTTACCAACATTATCATCGGCCCCCTCCCTGGAGTCGTTTCACTCCCCTCTCGGCAGCAGTCTGCTCCTGCAGCCGGGCATGAGAACCCCTTGAACCACTCTCCCCTGTACACAGTTTTAACTTCCCCACCTTTTTAAACGGCAGGGATTTAATGGACCAGCAAATTAGATGGACCAGCAGCAAAAAAGATAGACCAGCAGCAAAAAAGATGGGTTTCAACAGCAAATTAGCTGCGATAAATATTTTGGGAAGATTCCGACGATCACGGATTATTGTCTTTCTTGGAGTACTTCAAGGGGTCATGAATCGACCGCAATGACACCTGGTACGAAGGCTACGCCCCGGGAATTCCTTTCACAAACAATGGACTGGAGGCAATAAACCAGACCATCAAACGTCAGAACACATTTCGTAAGAGACTTGACTTGTCCAGATTCCTAACCCTTGTTGAAAGAGACATTGTCCTGAACTGGTCCAGAGAGAGAGACAACGCTCAGCCTGATCATATCCCAGTGGCCCAAGAGCCAGACCGAACCTTGCCCGGCTGGACGGCTGCCTATCAGTGGGCATCTTCAAACGCAAAGTCCATCAAGAGGAACCAGAAAGTGTTCGTGGCCTCGGAGTCGCTTCAGAACATGGACCTGAAGACAGCTGTCAGGATTCAGCAAGACCAGTTCCAGAGAGCCTCTTGGGAATCGTTTGACCAGTACAAGGAGAGCCGGAACTCGGTTTGGAGTCTGACCGTGGAGGACAACAGAATTGACTGCAATTGCCCTGTCTACATGAAGTCCAACATATGTAAACACCCACTTGGCATGGAAATCCGGCTGTCCATTTCTGAACCACCAGCGCAGGCAAAGACCGTCCCCCTGGGAGAGAAGCGAAAGAGGGGACGACCTATTTCTGCCCCATTTTTACTGTTAAAGAAATCTGCTTGGCTGTTCAATTAATCTATTCTGCTGTTGAATTCATCCAATTTGCTGCTTCACATTCGCTGCTCACTCCTTCCTATTTGCTGCTGAAACCATCTATTTTGCTGGTAAACAAATTTTATGCGTTTTTAATCTCCCTGTTTGCCGGAGCTAGCCACTCTCGGTAACACTAACAGTGACTCAACCGCAGGACTCTTAGACGTCCGCAAGAACCCAGTCCTCTGCGGAAGAAGAAGAAGACACCCTGCCTTTACTTTCACTTTCACTTTTCAACGCAGTTTAACATGGCAGAAAAGCGACTTCCGGGTAAGTGCGAGAAGCTAGGTTCTCTCTCAAAATACAATCTTTGAATCATGCTCACATTTAACTCACTGACAGCATCTCCTCTTCCGTATATCGTTCACCGGTATATACTTGATTTAATTAATATCCATTTTTTTAAATACAAATCAGAGCACTCTTTTCAGCTTGGCAGTAGTCTAGTCACAGATTCAAAACAAACCAGCTAGTGTAGTGCGCATGCCCTGATCAACCTTGCTCACACAATAATATACATGGAAATAATCTTGAAAACTGTAAACTTACCGTGATGAATGACAAGCATGTTGCAGCTGGTCGTCTGCCGCCTAGAAAGTATGGAGCGCCGTGTAGATAGAGGGACCGATGAGCTACTGCTTTCACAAGATTCGAGGACATGTCTGCGAATCCCGAAGCAAGGTCAAGGTCTTTTGAGAGAATTCCGTAGGGTAAGGTCATTTTGACCTCTCGGTTCAAGGACAAACCACAGGCACCCAACGCTGAAAGAAGGTTGCGTGTACTGTAACTGTCGTGAGCATCAGCGTTCGTCCAAGCTAAGTTTTTCTGGCGTCTGTGGCCAGTGATCGCCTATCAGATGCATGCCTCAATATTCTTAGCTTATGCAGACACTCAGTCCCTTTTTCGCCCTCAGTCTATTTCTATTTTGGTTTTTTGTTGGTTTGCTTGTTCAGAAATCAAAGTTTAGGCTAAATCTTGAACACACACACACACCCGCAGTACTGGACCTTTAGTTGCAATATTGTTGCAAATGTGAAACAATAGCAGGCTGCAAGGGGACATTTTATGATTGAACACCTTATTAGCTTTTTCATATACTTTGATATACATTAATTAAGCTGTTGTCATCTTAGGCCTGTCCACGTATTCATATATAATTCCTTTAATTGTTTGTTTTTATTTTGTTCATATCTTGCTTATATTTATTTTATTCAGTTTCTGGGGGATGTGTAGATATATCTTTATTTGATTCCCTAGCTCCTGAGCCGGCTTCCTTGGTTTTTTGTTCCAGTTTTGATTGTTTCTTTTCTCTTCTGATTTTGAAGGCAGAATATGGTGGAGAATGGTGAGAAGAGCAGTGTATGTGTTTGTTCTAACAGAACACAGTTTCTTGTTATGCTTTATTTTTCATCACACACACATACACACACACACACTCTTAAAACACATTAAAACAAGACACAGGTAACCTTGCATATTTGTTGATAATGATAATCAACATCTCATACAGAAGCAATCACAAATACATTTCAAATCGAAACAAAGTAATGACCTGAGAGCATGCATGATTTTTGTGGTATGCTTAAAAGTTTGAATGAACATCTTTCTGCATTGAGTTCGTTAAAGTAATACATTCTAAATCCAGTACACTCCTATATTCATAAAATAAATCTGGACCTTTGAATCAAAATTAAGGAGAGAGATTTCTTTTCCATATGGCACAAAACACATTGTGACTCAGGAAAGAAAAATTGTGAACTAACAGAACTCTTTTAACAATCGCATACGTACTACAACTAAGTTGTTCAATATGCAAGGAAGAACATATCACAGATCATAAACCACAATTCATACATGGCATAATTGTTGTATAAACCACTTCAGCATAGCAAGCTGATCCATGCTTTTGAATTAGCTTATCATGTCATTATCTAGTGGTTTAAACACTTGCCATGTACACTGATGAGAGAATTTTGACTAGCTTCATATTAGCATTGCGCATGATCAACATTTTAAAACGACAGAATCATCCGTTATACCTCAGAGTGTAAGCATGCAGATGGAATAATGAAGCTTTTTCTTTGCTAAGATATTTTTTAACTTAGTAATTTTTTTGGTTAATTTGTTTAGTTTGGATAACTGTAACCTTAATATAATGGAAGCATTTGTGATCTGGCAAGCTACAGGCTCCATGGCTTTAAAACTGGAACAACTGCTCTAAGAAGGAAAAAATAATTTATTTCTACCAAATTTCTCTTTCGTTTTTACCAACTTCTGAAATGTGTGAATCAAGCATTTTCTTTGCTTGTTCTTTTCGTTTACTAATTAAGCAAAGAAGGGCATATGTGACAAAAGTAACAGAAACTATCGCCAAAGTCTCCCCTTTGAGAATGTTCTCCTTCAGTTTCACAATAACAACTGTTACGACTTAACTGAGTAATCTGTCTGGTGATCTGCAGGTTGGCTATCAAGCAAGAATTGATAGCAGCTTCCAACAGTTACATAAATTGACACTTTATATTAAAAACTCAAACTTCTCATAAACTCATACTTCTCTTCTGGTGTACATCATTATGAGTCACAATGCTTCATGATGCAGAAACCTATTAATATTATGTACATCAATAATTATATTTATTTTGCAAACACATCCGTTTATCAATTGTAGATCACATTTAGGTTATGTGTAACTAATATAGAAAATCTTAGAGCCAAATACATTACAGAAGAATGCAAACCTGCTGAATACAAGCAACAACACAATGCCCCAAAAAGCACTCATACACACCTGAATTTATACACTGGCAAACATACAATGCCCTTTCACTGAGCATGGCGATCATTTCTCCCAGAATACTTTGATCAGTGCTTAACACTTGTGCCTCATACAATTCACACATCAGTTCTCGATTAACATAGTATTAGCTGTTTCACAGTGGCTTTCACACTTCCACTTGTTGCATTGGTTTCAAGTCTGGGGACACCTGCAAAAACACAAACAAGCTAATAGTAATATGCTGTTGTGGCATGGGAAGAAGCAAAATGAAAGAAGAATAGTAAGTGAATGCATATTTCTCTACAGCTCTGACAATGGTTGTGCATGTATCTATTCCACAGATTTCTACAATTTAGATGCTATTTTTCATTTCTTAATATGAAAATTACACACATACGTTTTTTGTTACCACACCTATTAGCACACACAAACACAAGCACACATACACATGTACATGTACACACACACACATCATACTCAAACACACACACTCTCTCTGTCTCAAATAATCATACACACACACTCACACACACACACACACACACACACACACACACACACACACACAATCATACACAATCATACACACACATGTATACACACACACTCTCTCTCTGTCTCAAATAATCACTCACACACACACATCATACACACACACTCTCACTGTCTCGAATAATCACACACACACACACACACACACACACACACACACACACACACACACACACACACACACACACACACACACACACACATGCACACACACGTCATACATTCACACACATGTACACACACTCACTCTCTCTCTCAAATACACACACATACACACACACTCAGATATGCATATATACACACCCACACATATTTGCAGATGTGCCACACAAATAACTTACAGTAAATTCACAACCAGTTGCTTCTACGATGTCCTCCACGTTCTCCCCATCCGCCATTTCCACCAACGTCAATCCCTTTTCTTCGTCAATCTCAAACACACCCTGTCAAAGAACAGCCTCACTGTGTCAGTGTTTGCTTCTTAAGCGGGAGTACATCTCAAGCCAGGTCATATTTCTAATGTACGGCACAAAATGTCTTATGTCTGCTGACATGCTCTTTCCTTTTGACATTCCTAGCACTCTCATTTTCATATTTTTGTTATTTATAAATAACATACAACAACAAAATACTACAATTCAAGTGAAAAGGAAAGTGTGATTCTCTTAGACAACAAAACTTTTATCTACAGTTATGACAAAGGCAATAACTGCCATAACATTGCGTAAATCATCATTTGCCAAACCCACCTTCTCTGTGATGATCATGTCGACACAGTTCTTGCCCGTCAGTGGTAAGCTGCAATCTTGCAGAATTTTGTGTTTGCCTCCCTGTTAGCAGACACATAGTTTTCAATATAAGTTGTACAACAGAGCCTTTTAAGACCTATCGTTTTAAGACCGCCTCTCTAGATGTTCAGATTATCTATTCACAACGTTCATTCTAAGACTCCCTCCCTTTTAAGACATGACTTTCTCAGATTTGTTTAGGTCTTTAAAGAGGGAATTCACTGTAGTCTGCCGGCAGTAGTTTGTAACATAACATGAAAGTAGAAGCTAGCCATTGATTCTGACATATACCTCATATCTACAGCATAAGATGCGCAATGAGCGCTATAAATTATATAACAGATGAAATCTGAAATGATGTCCCCCACACGTTTACTTATTCATTAAAGCTTTCTTTAGACAGAAACATTGGATGTCATACAAAAGGCAATATAGACGCCCACTTTGAATGCAACATCTAGTTTAAACAAAGTTTTATTCAATTAATCTGAGTTAATGAATTTACCAATGCAAACCAAATCAATCCTTTTCTATCACATGTAAGACTGTCTGACAGCATTACATACAGCATCATTCTGATAACTTTTTTTTGCAGAATCTGGAAAATATCATTTACCGTATTTGACGGATTACAAGACGCACCGTTTTATAAGCCGCACCCCCGACTTTTAACAAAAAAATTGGGACGAGCCACGTATAGGCCGCGTCACTATATTAGCCGCCGTCGAAAAAAATATAATCAGATCGTGTCAATCAATCAAAACAACCAGGCAAACGAAAGTACGGTATTTGGCGAAATCGGCTCCGAGAATAAACAAGTGAAACAAAAAAGAAAAGTGAAAAAGTTTGAAGAAAAATATCACACACACAATTTGTAACCAACACACACATGTAGTCCCGCCCGGAATAAGCTTTTTTGGGATGATTTACGATTTTTGCGCACATTTCGAGCAGACGAAAACACAACATGGCGGCTCTCGCTCATCCAACTATCGCGAGACACAAAAAAACGAAATCTCGCGCGCGCGAGATCCTGATACATCCGGTGTTTCTTTGTACGCTATCTTGTCACGACGACTTGTTGACAAACGAAGATTTGCAAAAGAAAGAGAAAAGCGCCGAGTCTTGAGTAGAGAGCTAATAAAGTACCGGTAATCGCTAATCGAGCGAAATGAAAATCCGCGGCGACTTCCATTAGGTGAATGCTATTCAAGTTTAGGTAACGTTTTAGCCGCATCTTTTTATAAGCCGCAATGCGATTTTTTTTGAAAAAAAGTCGCGGCTTGTAGTCCGTCAAATACGGTATACAGAAATCAATAATCGTAAACTAGCTTCGACCTTGGCAGTGTGTTCCATGGTGATGATGACCTTGGTGTCGAAACTGGAGACAAGATCCATGGCTCCACCCATACCTTTCACCATCTTGCCCTGCACATCATGTCATCATAAACCATCTTTAGCTGGGCTCAACATTCAAAACTTGCGAACCTCAACATTCTTTGACATTATCAAAAGAAAACTTTGTAAACGCATCTGAGTGCCTCTGTACCAATCTTGTTCAACAGCTAGCTAGGATATGTGAAAAACAACAAGTAAGTATACTTTGCTCAATAGTTATATGATAAGATAGCAGCAGAACCAATCGAAATCCCAAATGGCTCCAGTGGTAGATCAGGAATGAGGATTTATTTTCTTATGTAAATTTGTCATTATAGCCACAAAAGTTTCAGCAATTATCCGAATTTGCAAAGGATTTTATGCAGTCCTTGGTGTCGCAACCCTAAACAAAAAAACCAATGCGTCCACAATGCCGAAGCTTTGCATAACCAAAGTAAATGGCTTACAGGAATCATCCAGTTGGCCAGATCTCCGTACTGAGAAACCTGCATGGCGCCAAGGATAGTGAGACCAACATGACCCCTGCAACAACCATCACAAAACATATGACTGGCATGGAAAATTACTGGAAAAAAAATTATTTGGAAAACTACATTATGAGCAGACTACCTTCACCTAATGCCTCCCAGGGCACCCAACATTGCCTGCTAGAGAACCCATATGCAGATCCTGAAATGCACGGAAATGCCTGCTCTACATCATGCTGCTTACTGTCCCTTTTGCTTGCATATTACCTAAAATGCAATATGACGCATATCTGTTTCCTGTTCTACCTGCTTCCTGTGAGAATTAAGCACTTACAGTTTCGGAGAAATGGATGATGTTACTTTGCTGCTTTGCGGTAAAATTGACGGAGTTACTTCCCATGTCATGGAAACAGCATGGAAGACTGTGTCAATTACTGTGTGTGGAGCAAAAAGTTAAAACAGCTTTTAAACTTGGAATAACTGAACATTCAAACACTAACTTTAAGGAATTCCTGGTGTGTGGTGTCATTATTCAAAACCCCAAACCAAAGTGTACACCTCTTGTGGCCAGGAATATGCCTTTAAAACACGCAAGACTAGTACTGAGATTACTAACCCGCGAATCATGGCGAAAGACTCATCACTGGAGAAAAAGGAGCTCTGAGGAATGGCCGTCACTGTTTCCTTGCCGGCGTTAATCAGGTCTGGGTCTTCCTCTCCTGGTCTGGGGAACGGGCCCTAAAACGCATATGATGTATGATAAGAGACAGTTTGCATGGAGAGACAAGGAGACAAAAATGAATGCGAATGGGGAATAATTATAATCAATGGCATATACATACAAACAGTTAAAGTCTTTTTGTTTCTGTTTTACTTCTCTATTTTTCTTTACCCTCAAAGGATTTCACACACACTGATTCACACATGAGCAGATCTGGCAACAGATTGATTCTGCTGAAGTAGACATGAAAGACATGTCACTTGAATTTGATCGTAATACCTTCTTTCGTGGTATTTTTCGTTTAGCTGGCATCCATGTATTCAAGAGAGTAAAGTGTCACTTGGACACATTAAACAAGCCAATAGAGTGGCTGCATTTTGTGGCCAGTGGGATTTGTGTGTGTGGGGGTGTTGATTATATTTAGCAGACTGATAGAGGTTTCATTTTTATGGAAATAATTTATTGCATCGAATTAATTTAACTTACAAGGAGCAGTGAGGCTGTTGATTTTTGACATGCATTTAAGTTGTAAGATGCTCTTATCCTATGTTAAAGCTTGAACAGATCCGTGGTGGCAAACATGATGCCTTTAAAAAAAAAAAAAGATTCTACTGCAAAACCCTACATGATGAAAGGCCACTTTATTCTAAAAGATGACCAACAAAACCATGAACTGAAGCATACTCACCAGTCCAAGGATACCATTCTCACTCTGCAGATGAACGGTGGTACCAGGTCTGATGAAGTTGCTTGCCAGCATGGGCATGCCAATACCCAGATTTACTACACAATTGTCAAGAATTCATAACTGACCCAACACAAAAAAGTAATTGCTTTTAAAATTCTACTGAGACTGTTACTACAGCATCACTATTATCCATTGAAAAATTTTTTTTTTTTAAAGCTACAGGTATTTTAGACATTTGCCCAAACAGATACCCCTACTCAACAAATTTGTTGATCGATCAATCACCCTCTAGTTCTTCACTTCAGGGCCTAACATTGGAAAAAGTGAGTTCAGCTTACAAAGGCGGGGGGTCTGGGGGCCGCAGGAGGCCCCCAGTGGGGTCCAGGAGGCAAAGCCCCTGGTGGGGAAAAAAATTAGAAATATAAATATAAAAAGTGGTGAAATAGAAAAAAACTCTGAAAATAGAAAATTTGAAGATTTTTTGGAGATTTTTTTTTATCTAAAATGACCCCCCCCCCCCCCCCCCCCCCTCCAAGAAGATTGAGCAACCAACAAGTAAAACACAGACAGAAAACAAGAAAACTGACAATCTTGTGTTATTTGGCCTAAAAGTGCCATTCCCACTTCCAGGAATACCTGGATTCTTTGTCACTGAATGGCTGACCACGTTCAACAATGTCGCTTCGAGACATTATTTCAAGTCTAGAGCCACAAAACACCGGCACAAAGCATGCTCGTGCGATGCCAGAGGAAGTGCGTGCTCAAGCAAACTGTCAAACCGATTGAGAATTGAACCGAACGGCGCACAAAACAAAAGCTGGGACTGTTTGGGTTTACCGTTTGGGAATAACAGGTTTTTGCATTTCGGCGTACACCAAATCGAGTTCCGCGTACTGGAGATGTTATTTCGGCGTAAAGTAAGCTGAACAGCTTACAATGCTAGGCCCTGGTCACTTAAAAGGGGAAAAAACCCAAAAGGAACTAATAGAATTAGCACAATTTAGATACAAATTTACTTATTAAGACACATCCATACAAAAAGTAAATTTGTTGAAAGCCCTAAATATTTCATATTACATGTACAAACAAAAATATGAAGTGAACTGACACTTCACCTTGAAAAGAATGGTAACTGTAACACCTGCTAAAAGGCAGCCGAAAAACAAAATTAACCATGTGTGTTGCTCAAATACACCTTTACCATCTCAGCCTCGAAAGGATACCGTACATGCCATCCTTAAATTCTGCTGCTGCACGTCTGATGATTTTCTCTCTCATGACTGCTGCGGCATCGTGAGGAGCATTGTCATCCTTGTCTTTTGTCAGCCGCAGTCTCTGTAATAAATTACAGGGAAAAAAATGACATCTCAGTAGTAGAACAGATCAATTCCAAAATGCAAGACACACAAAAATCTACTGAACCCCCCCGTACCATAAAGTATTTTGTCATTACTGTTACCCCCTTTTATAACCTCCAAAAATTTGAGAAAATCAGAGGTCTTAACGGGGAGTTATAACATGGAGGTACATTTTCAAAAGTTATGAACAGAGATCTAGGGTTTTAAGGGTGGGGGGGGGGGGGGGGGGGGGGGGCAGATGACGGACAATCTTAAAATGGGGTTTCACTGTATCTTTTTTGGGTTGTTTTGGCATCATGACAGATTTGACATTAATCACAACTTCACGAGACAAACTACAATATAATGCTTCTGCTGTTTGTCTGTGGGCCTCTTATTACATACGCGGTTGTTATATATGATCTCCCTCATAGGCCTGACTACTTTGCCGCAACGGTTTCAATCACATTGAAACAATCCTGGCAAAACAAGAAAATCTATTACAAAAGCAGAAAATCAATTTACATGTACAGTAGTATCAAACTGGAGATGATAAAAACAATCGACATCAAAGGAAAACTACCTTGAAAACGCTTTCTGTAGTTGCAAGGATTTATTTTCTTTGGCAAAACTGTTTTTAGCCGTAGTTATGTTTCAGTAATTTTCTGAAGTTTGAGGAAGTACTTAATTAGCATCCCCTTTCCCCAACCATAAAAAATATGGCAGCAATTTTCTTGAAATGACGGCAAAGTTTTTGGCAATTGGAAGTAAGTTTTAGTGTTTAGTGAACTGCCAAAGAACATCTCAGAGTTAACAGAAATGACCCCTAACCCCTCCATTCCTCAGCACCTCAACTTCAATATATACACCTCTTTCTTCATCTTCAACATTTTCGCTGTGCTCTTTACTGACATAAACCTTATTGCTTCATTGACTAGGGTCTGTATGCAGTGTGAAACGAACCATACCTCTATCCTCTTCTCATATTTGGGCCCCTTGATGACCCGCTGGACGTAGATGTGTGGCACGTGGACATCTTCAGCAGGGATGCTGCCAACCTCCACGATCTCTTCCACCTCCGCAATGGTGATCTTCCCTGCCTTGCACATTGGAGGGTTGAAGTTTCGTGCTGTCTTCCTGTTTATAAACAAAGAAACAAAGAAAATTCATCCACACGGCTGTACAAGAATCCCTACAGGGAGAGTCACCAATGACCGTAAAATAATGAATTGCTTTCACTTGTAAAGTTTGACCAAGGCAACCGATAATCTCCAAAAATGTTTTTTTTCATTTTCTCAGGAGATGGACTGAGTAGTTTAATTGTGCAACAATTTTTGACCCAAGAGTTATGAAACAAAAAAAAATCACTTTTAACAACAGTGCCTCCCCTTAACCTGGATTCAGACCAAAGCTGCAGCAGGTTAACTTTCCAAACTACTGCAGATCAATTCACTCTAAATATTACCTGTATATTCAAGCCCCTGTCTATCTTACACAAGCAAGCACGCTCTTGAACCAAGTCAAAAAGCAATTTCTTATCTAATTTACTTGTAAATGTAACTGCGTGAAATTCTAACATTTCTAACAGAAGTTATTAGCACAGTGTAAAGTCAACAGCAAGACAACAATCAAACTTTAGCAGCCACAAACTTTCTAGTTTTTGATTTTAAACATACCGATGACACCTATTAGCATAACATTCATAGAAGACTGCAGGTATATGCACAATTCTAAAATACATTTTATATACATTTTATTTTAGATTACAATTTTATTCATTTATCTAAAATATTTTCCTGGCACTTTCATGCTGTCTTAATGCAATGCTGAAGCCTGCGCCCATTTTCAAAGTAAGGCATGTGTGACAAATCATGCATGAATTACCACTGTCTTTACCTGAATGTGAGGTTTCCAGCCTTGTCAGCTTTCCAGGCCTTGATGAGAGCATAGTCGCCTGTAATGGCCTCCTCCATAATGTAGTTGTGGCCATTGAACTGACGATCCTGCACACACCAAATAAAAACTGAACATGATTAAAAAAGGTAAGACTGAACTTATCTTTTTTCTAGTGTAGTAATGGTATATACATGCACCATGGTACAGTAGAAGACCCCCCTTTTAAGACCTCCACAAATCTTAGGAAATCGGATCTTTAAAAGGAGCGAGTCTTAAAATGGGGGTAAATTTACAGAGGTTATGAACAGAACGACGGAGAAAACAGGGTCCTAAAAGGGACGAAGTCTTAAATTGGGGGGTCTTAAAAGGGGGTTTATGAACAGAATGATTGACAAAACGGGGTCTTTAAAGGGACGAAGTCTTAAATTGGGGGGTCTTAAAAGGGGGTTTATGAACAGAATGATTGACAAAACGGGGTCTTTAAAGGGACGAAGTCTTAAATTGGGGGGTCTTAAAAGGGGGTTTATGAACAGAACGATTGACAAAACGGGGTCTTTAAAGGGACGAAGTCTTAAATTGGGGGGGGTCTTAAAAGGGGATTTATGAACAGATTAACGATTGACAAAACGGGGTCTTTAAAGGGACGAAGTCTTAAAAGTGGGGTTCCACTGTACCACCTCTATACTAATACATGCTGTAACAGGGTGACACACAAAATACAGAAGATCACGCATGACAGACTCTTTGAGTGCATATTACTCAGGAATGTGGATGCACTGTTCAGAATGGAAGTGAACACGTAGATTAATTAATGATCATTAATTGCACTGGAGTCCTGAACATTCTTTGATCACAGTTTGACAATAATTGCTTCTGTTGAGATGAGCCGATCATCAGGTATGGCGTCGCACAAACTGGCATAATATAGCACTTTGAACCCCATGAAATAGCCCATCATTCCCAGCACCCCCCACACCATCACACAGCCCACCATCATGAGCAGTAGAAATTTGTGTTGGTATTAGTGACACTTTGGTGTGATGAAGGCACATTTGTGTTGGTATTAGTGACACTTTGGTGTGATGAAGGCACATTTGTGTTGGTATTAGTGACACTTTGGTGTGATGAAGGCACATTTGTGTTGGTATTAGTGACACTTTGGTGTGATGAAGGCACATTTGTGTTGGTATTTAAGTGACACTTTGGTGTGATGAAGGCACATTTGTGTTGGTATTAGTGACACTTTGGTGTGATGAAGGCACATTTGTGTAGGTATTAGTGACACTTTGGTGTGATGAAGGCACATTTGTGTTGGTATTAATAACACTTTGGTGTGATGAAGGCACATTTGTGTTGGTATTAGTGATACTTTGGTGTGATGAAGGCACATTTGTGTTGGTATTAGTGACACTTTGGTGTGATGAAGGCACATTTGTGTTGGTATTAGTGACACTTTGGTGTGATGAAGGCACATTTGTGTTGGTATTAGTGACACTTTGGTGTGATGAAGGCACATTTGTGTTGGTATTAGTGACACTTTGGTGTGATGAAGGCACATTTGTGGAGAGCAGCAAGGTTGAGAGAATGAATTTTTTTTTTTTTTTGCAGCATTAATGACTGATAGATATTGCCTGGAAGAGCCTATAGCTGAGTCAGTCTGATTTTGCATGTTTGTGTGAACAGCCTGCACTGATTTAGTGATACATGTATTTAACCTTCACCGCGCTTCATTGGGCGTGGACGACCTAGAGCCTCTCACAAAATCGTCTTTATCTCTGAAACTATTTGGAGTTTTTAATTGAGACTTCATGTAATCTCCAATCCCCATACAACCTTCCTATTGCCAAACTTTTGAAAGATTATCTTTGTAAACAAACAAATAAACGATGACGTAATTTGAACTATACACAGTCCGGATGATGTGGGTCGTCCGAATTTCTTTATGGCACCCATTTAATGCGTCAAAAGAAATTATGCTTTTATCACAAAAAATAATGCAATTTTCACAAAAAATAATGGTTTTATCACGAAATATTTACATTATCACAAGAAATTTGAACTGTCAAAAAAAAAGATGTTGAATCAAAAGAAAAAATCAATTATCAATAAAATAACTGTATCTTCTAAAATAAATTTAGTTCGTCAAAAGAAATACTGTTTAATCAACAGAAAAGATACTCAAATCAACAAATAAAATAAAACATTCACAAAAATGTATGATTGAGTGCTTGTCGTTCCAATGTGAGTGATATTCTTCCCTGAGCTTGTTTTCTTTCTTTGTATGAGACTGAACTGGACTCACTACTCACTCACTGGACTGAACTGGATTCACTACTTCGTGATACTGATCAGTTTTCTATCGCTTCTTGTATATTGATTTTGCTTTTGCCTGTTAGTTGCTGCATTAACTTTGGCAAGAAAATCAAAACCAAGATGGGAGAGGAATTTACACCTATTGCTCCAATTACTTTCGGTTTGACGGACTCGTCTGAAGAAGATGAAAATGAAGAGCCTCCACCGAAAAGAAGACGAGGAGAGGGAAAAGATTGGGCGAGGACAAACACGTTTCAAGATTCTGCAGAAGCCCTCGATCATGTTCCCAAGGATTCCTGGTACATCACCGTCGCTACAAAAACCTATGACGGGAAGGTTAACTATCGATGTAAACACGGATCTAGCTGCCCTGCCGAAGTGTTTCTTCTTCTTCTTTCTTTAGACTGCCGCCTTCATCAAAGTGAAGATTCTGCAGACTTTGGAGAGAGTTGCGAAGATGATTTGCAGCTGGTGTCATTAGAACTGCCCGGGGGTTCAGTGGTAGCTAGTGGGGGGTAGAAATAGAGGAGGGAGGTGGGGAGGATCAGGGGCGGGGGGAGGGGTGGTGGGGGCGGGGAGGGGTGGTGTCTAGATCCGGGATTTGAAGGCTTCCAGAGAGGGGCTGAGAGCGACCTCACCCGGGAGCGCGTTCCAGTCCACGATGGTGCGTGGAAAGAAGGACTTCTGGCGGTAGGTTGTGCGGCACAACGGTAGCTGGTAGGCAGCATCGTGAAGGAGTCTGGTGCTTTTGGCGGTGGGATTTGGGGTGGGTGTGTTTCTTCTCTATAAAGCTGAAGATGCGTATGACAGTGGATGTATATGAGACTGGCGAACATGTGCATAATTCACAACAAAAGGCAGCACGCGGAATATAGTATTTTTTGTGATGAAACATCATTTTTTGTGGAGAAAAGTATTACATTTTGTGATTAATAATTTGATTTTTTGAATAAATATTTTGTGATGAATCAATTATTTTTTGTGATAAAACATCTATTTTTTTGATGAAAAAATTATATGCGTTTCTTTATTCTTTATTTGGTGTTTAACGTCGTTTTCAACCACGAAGGTTATATCGCGACAGGGAAAGGGGGGAGATGGGATAGAGCCACTTGTCAATTGTTTCTTGTTCACAAAAACACTAATCAAAAATTTGCTCCAGGGGCTTGCAACGTAGTACAATATATTACCTTACTGGGAGAATGCAAGTTTCCAGTACAAAGGACTTAAAAATTTTTACATACTGCTTGACTAAAATCTTTACAAAAATTGACTATATTCTATACAAGAAACACTTAACAAGGGTAAAAGGAGAAACAGAATCTGTTAGTCGCCTCTTACGACATGCGGGGGAGCATCGGGCAAATTCTTTCTCGTCCCAACCAATATGGGACCCCCCCTAACCCGCGGGGGGTGTCGTCCGAATTACGTAAGGAATTTTACGCTGTTTATTCTTATTCGGATG
This sequence comes from Littorina saxatilis, assembly GCF_037325665.1. NCBI lineage: Eukaryota > Metazoa > Mollusca > Gastropoda > Littorinimorpha > Littorinidae > Littorina > Littorina saxatilis. The sequence continues at coordinate 39,712,062 of NC_090249.1, read as the reverse complement.
GCGTGGGTCGTGTACGACCCAGACTCTGCAAAGAGACGGCAAAACGTGTATTCCTATTCAGATGGCGTGGGTCGTGTACGACCCATACTTTTTACGTTTAATCCTTCTTTGAAAATGATGGGTGGTACATGGCCCACATCATCCGGACTGTGTAGTCCAAAGCGTGATCCGGTGAAGGTTAATACAAAGAGTGCCAAAGCAAATATGTTTGTGCATTTTATTCATACTGTACTTCACAGAATGTGTGGACTTGTTACAGGAGATTATGAACTAATCTATTTGTTAACTGTCATGTTCTGTCTCAGATGCGTGTGCGTGTGGTGTGTTGCTGTTGAGATTTGCCCCAGACTTAGTTATGTCAAGCTTCTTGTTTGTTATTAACTAAAAATCTGTTAATCTGAAGCAAGACGGTGCATGTACTGAGTATTCTTTTAAATCAATCAGGTCATACACTCACAATCACATTCAGAGTATACCTCTCTCTCTCTTTCTCTCATTCTCCCAAAAACAGACACAATAGTCAGGCACATTTGGATAGTGTGTTGTTCACTTATTTCAATCCAAGTGTAAAACATTCATAGTACAACCAAAAGTGATTTTCTGTGAATACAAGAACTCTCAAAGTAAATGTATGCATTAAGGCAGGCACCGGCCTCAGTGGCCGTAAAATGGACAAGTATACAAAAGTGTACTGGTGTAACAAAAAGGCAGACAAGTGTACTTCAATGTGAATTGATAGAGATAGATTCTTCTTTGGAATGTTGGAATAATGCAAGGCATTTAGCAACATCATTAACAATGACAGCTTCAAATGAACACACACACATGAGCACACACAAAGACAGTGACATTACAAGAGTAGGAAGAGAATCCCAGTAAGTTAACTACACCCCCCCCCCCCCCCAAAAAAAAAGGGTTAGATAAACTATAACTGTTCATACTGCTGGAAGTGGAAAACATCTCACAGCACAGTTTCTCAGGTGGAAGTTCACAGACAGAAACTGTCAAGACGCCATTTTCTCGTAATATTAATAAAAATGTATTTCCAATAAATTCATCTTTCTTTCTAATGTGTTTGAAACCGGGAAAGGAACAACACAGAGCCCAAAGGGCCCAGTATAATCTAAAATGCATGCAATGGCCACACTCTGTACACATTCATGCCGATCGATACAACCATGCAATTGACATCCCAGCTAGTTTAACGAATGCCGAATTATTGGACTATGCACGAACACAATTACAGATGGCGTCCTCATACTCCTATTCAACCTAACTGGCCTGAGATGAGCCTTTATACTATACACAGTGCTCACAACTGGCCAGGGAAAAAGTTATCATGGAAAAATCATATATTTTATGTATCATATCTTCTGCAATGCAAATAAAGGCAACTTCAGGGAATTCAAAATCTTTGTTCTCTGTACATTGCACTCATAAACACACGCTGTACATATATCTAACAGTGACATACTTCTCTGGCAGTGTTAGGACAATTAGTACAATTCATGCAGCACTTATGACACAACTGTAGACCATAATTTACAATGCCAAGCAACGCACACTAGCATAGCAGCAATGTTCACACACAGCAGGAGTTTATACAATGCAGCCAGATAATGAGGACAGTGAATGGGGAAAGTGGCTCAGCAAGGTCACCCTATCCCTAGTAATTATTGCAGTCTCATAGTTTGGGCATTCACTGAGAGCATCTTTCATGATACAGTGGAACTCCCCTTTTAAGACCGACTGACGGACCCCCCCCCCCCCCCCCCCCCCCCCATTTAAGAACTTCCCCTTTTCAATAACTTGATTTTTGAGATCTTCTGTTCTTATCCTTTGTAAATGTACGCCCATTTTAAGACTTTTATCCTTTTTAAGACCTGATTTTTATCAATATCACACCTTTGGAGGTCTTAAAATGGGGGTTCCACTGTATCCAGAAATGTCCAGTATAGTGATTCATCTGTAAAAATTCTCAAAATACTGTAAATAAATTCGGATATCTGATATTTTGCTTGATCTGATTTTCCCCTCACAATTAATCATTCTGATGAATTAAAATAGAACCACTGTGTTTTTGGAATGAGCAATTTAATGTGTAAGAAAATTACCAGTTTCTGTGAGAGGCAGGATTCGCACTTGCATTGAATTATACCTGTTTAGAAAATCCAGCTAGCATGATCAATGAATACAGGTAGATCTTTGAAACAAGAGAATCGTACACAAGCAAAATACTTCATAAAAACAAACGTAAAGAACTTGGTTGGGCAGCATTTGATCAAAATTTTAAGTGTAACTGTAAACAAATAGAATGAGTGATTATAGATTTCAGGGAAATTTTGTTTTTTTATAACAGATACTGTTAGTATTAACACTACAAAACGTATTTAATGAAGCATAACTTAACTATGGACTGAACTTAGCACAGTTAAATAATCTCAAGTGTACAGATCCAGAATAATAAAAGTAAAATATATGTGTATAAATAAATATGTATAATATATTATATCATGCATTCACACACAGATGTAAATAAAACAAGATTTACTGTGCACACAATTGTTTTTAGGTTTGAGCAAGAACATTTTTCCATAACACAGAAAAACACATTTCACAACAACTGAACAAGCACACCATTTTCAGAATTATTAATCTACAATTTTCCAGTGATCACAAAAGAGACTTTACACTTTAGGCATGTTGAAGTATATAATGTATTTTAAGTCCCAAGTTCATAAAAACTTAGCTTTCAGGAACTTTAAGCAACAAAGTTAGACTTCAAACAAAGATAAACAAAGTCAAACTTTCACACTAGAGTGGTAGTTCTGTAGCTGTAAAAACATCATACAGACAGTCGTAGAGAACAATTTCATAATGTTGTTATAAATAATAGCATTCTTTGCAACAGTTCAATGATACACTTGTACAATCTGACCAATAACTGTGCAGTGTAAATAATGTAATGTGAAACAATTTTGCAGCATGTGTTCTAGTTATTCACCCCTAATGACTAATGTCATAATGAGTCACTCAAAAGCTGTCATTATCAGGAAAAATTTAAGCACGTTGAGAAGGTGTTCTTTAAGTTCTTTACATTAATAATAATATGTACTCAAATAAAGTAAAACAGAGGTAAGTGGTTAAAAAAAATTGTAACTGAAGCATGCAGTGATGCACTCTCATTTGACCCCTGCCCCTCCTTCCAAAATATATGATGTAGAATCCTTGCCTGTTTAAAGTTATAAATGTTATGTAGGGCAGTATGATGTCCCAGGTATATCTTGAGGATGTCAAACATTGACCAAAAGAAGAAATAGAATACACACGCATAGTCAATGTCACTGACAGTGTCAGCAACACCAGAATGTCATAAACAAAAGTATAACTGTTCATTTGCAATTCTGAATTGCATTAAATAATACACAGTACAAACTACATTGCCCCGGCAGATTATACACAAAATAATGAATAAATGCAAAACACTGGTTGAAAAATACATTGAAACATCATAAATTCATAATTCAAAGTTTGAAATCTGTGGGATATTTGCTTTTTAATGTGCATTAAAAAAACCATTCATGCACAGTTGTACTAAAAATCTAAGCACACAATTTTAAAAACACATGCATGTGAGATGGAAAGACCAGTACAAACTTAAGGCCAAGAAAAATATCAATGTTTCAGATGCCAGTCAAACGAACTGAATTTGTTCTACCTCCAACTATTTTTTTTCCCGCAGAAGGTCTTACGACGTGAATAGAAATCCTTTCTCATCATGATCAAGCAAATGCATCTATGAACTGACTCACCCTAAATCCATAGTCAAAAGTTTGTGCACCAACAGGACCTCACCTAGTGAAGTGTAAACACTTAGTAAAACAGAAAGTTACTCAACTTGCCCAGCTGTCACTAATCCTTATAATAATTCTGTTACAGGAATGTAGGTCTTATCCAGAAACTAAAATTGTCACCTTCTGGCTTTTCAACAATCAACCACAACTAATGATTCCTTGGCCATTTCATTACAAATCAACTCCATATCAAATACTGATCAGATCAACAGAAAGAAAGCATTGCTGCAGACATAACAATTGTTTACCAGTGATGTACATTTTTCTAGCAGCCTTTAGGACAATTGTCCTGAAGACTGAAAATCAATAGGACACAGTGTCCTGAGATTGCAATTTCAATAGGACAAAAACACGACTCGTAAAACCGCATTTAAAAAGATTTTTCAGTTTAAATTCTTCCACCTTCCACTTTCACCATCACTCTCCACTTCGACGAGTTCGTTCTCGGTTGACGTTGTTGTTGGTTCAGCTGAAGCCACAGTGGCTGGAGAACGCAGCATGGACATCAATGTCTGCTGATTTTTATCTGCTTTGAGCTTTTTTTCGGACCCATGTCGTTTCTCTTTCGTTTTATTTTTGTTCGAACGCACAACGGTTTTTCCGGATATTATGACGAAAAGTAATGCGAACATGCACGGGTGGTTCCCATTGGTTTAAACGATTTATTGCTGAGCCAATGAATGCACTCGAGGCACCATATGGGTTCGGTTTTCTTTTTTTCTTCTTGATCCAACTTGAGGATAAATTAATTCAAAGAATCAGATCCCATATGGTGCCTCGTTCCCTCAACAAACTGGTCACACGCAGTACATACTTTCGCTTGGCAAAACCGAAACCAGCTTTCCTCACGCAGAGTTTAGTTTCGCTTGGCAAAACCGAAACAAGCTTTCCTCTTGAAAATTGAACAGTCCGCATGTCCGCTTCATTGTCAAAAACGATCGGACCCTTGACCACTTCTTCTGTAGGTTAATCGGACCTGTGTCCTGCTGGGGTTAAAGCTATAGGTCCTGGGGAAATTGGATCGGTCAGAGACCGAAGACCGACTAAAATGTACATCACTGGTTTACAAACACACATACAATCATGATAATGCCAGTTTTGCTTCATACAAGGTGACATTGAGTCATTCACAAAATGACACAAAGTTAAACAAAAAAAGTTGCTGCTTGAATTTCAAAAAGAGAACATTTTAAAAAAATCATGAACAAACGATGCAAACTGGAATCTTCAGTAGCGGTACTGTGTGACAACTGCCAAACACACATGTGTATAAAAGGCATGCTTGAAAATTAAAGTTAAACACAATAGCTGTTGTCAAACTTCAAGCTCCACATTTGTGAATTCTGCTGATCATCCAGAGCTCTGTGTCGCAACTACCACAATAATGATGATGAGAATAACCACCGCTACTCCAATAATGCCAAAACAACAGAATTTCTTCCTCCTTGCTTTGGATTGTGACATTTTAGCCTGTTTTAGTTGCACATTTCCAGCTTCAACATGCACTTCCACTTGGTCAATGTTTTGTTCTATGTTATCTAGTGTCTCTCCTTGTTGTGACACCATAAGATTCAGTTCCTTAAACAAAACGTTCACATCTGTGACACTTTTCTCCAGGGCTAGAATATCCTTGTGGCGTTCTTCCAGTTCTCGCAGGGTTTCTTCCGCATCTTGAACCTCTGAGATAAAGTTCTGAGTGAACACATTGTAGGAGTCTGTCCCCAGAATTTCATTGACTCGTTCATCAGTCACTTCTGACTCCCCTCTGGCGTACAGTTGACGTTTAAGGCGGTCCTTCATTTTGTCAGCATAATTAGACTGACACTTGAAGAAATCGTTCGTCACCATCGCCAACTGAGTGGAGAGTCCATTGAGTTGTTGTTTATACACACGTTTGAAGGCCTCATCGTTCTTGTTGCTGTTGACGTATTTCTCCCCTTCGTCCTCTAGTTCTCGAATGTCTTTGCGAATCTTCACGCCATGTTGTGTGATCTGCTGGATCAACCCTTCATAACGGGCGATTGCACTTTTGTCAGCAAACGGAGAACTGACCAAGTCCAGTTGTTGCTTCTTTAGCTCGACAACAGACGACTTGTATTTGGCTAATTCACCATCGATGGTGCTGGCGCTGTGGAGAAAGCCGTTGAGGCCTTTCTCCTTGCCGTTGTTCATGGTTTTCGATTTGTCTTTCTTGTCGCCCTTCCCAAGCAGCTGCCGCCTGGATTGCAGCTCGTCTAGTCGGTCTCGCACTGGCATAGTGATCGATTAGGGTTTTCTGACACCAGCGTCTATTTATTACTATGACGTGTGCATGGCATCAGCACAGAAACCGGTCGATAAGGCACTTGTTGATCTGGCTGTCCGCCATGTTCTACGAGTCCAAATCCAAAATGGCGACTGGAAAACACCGGTGTCACTGCGGAAATTGCGAAGTGAAAGGGGGAGGCACATTTGATTTTGATTTGTAAAAACTAAACAACATATTAAAACGGGAGACAAGGAACATTAAGACCACAAACCCACTATTTACCTCTTTTTACAAAAGACGTCGCTGCGAAAGCCCGGCAAAATTCAAAGTAACATGACCGCGTGTTCCTTCCGACACCCCTATGGCTCAAATGAACTCGCCTGTGATCTATATTTAGAATGACCTCAAGAGGTGACTCACCCAAAAAGAAGGCGTGTCTCCAAGGTCCGGAATGACCATCGAAAGTTTGAAGGATTCCCCTTATTTACATTAGAAGCGCTGTTCAAAGGAACACACACGCGAGCACACATGTACTTTAGACGAGGAGTGCAGAAGTCATGATGTGGAAGAAAGACGGATAATGGTGGTGTTTGTTGTTTTTCTTCTGGAACTGAGTTCATACACTGCACCCAAGCAAACCACTGGTTAAAAGCAAGGTAATAAAAATAGAAACCATGCGTCAGTGTCTTTGTTTAAAATTTATCATCTTAGTAATTCACTAATTGTAAACAATGACAATTATTTTCAGAAGTGTAGGAAACGATTAACTGTCCTTATGAGTTCTTGTAAGTGTGTTTACAAAATTGATAGTTTCAAGTTTTGTGCTGCATCGATTCATGTTACAACTTACATGTATAATAAGTAAAACATCAATTCAAATATGTTTATCTTATGATACAGCAAATGTGAAATCCAAACTGTTCCAAACACAAAAGATCTCATGTACTCAAGCTGCATAAGTTTCGCCTATCAGGTCGGAACCATAGTCTATGGAAAGATGCAAAATTGAATAGAAACTGACAAATAAATTACTGCTGAATAAAAACAAAATTGTTTAAGTGTGTGAATGTTTGTTTTTATCTGACTTTGTTATTATGATAATCTTCATTTGTTTTTTGTTTTTTCTATAAAATGAAGACACATTATATTTAATAGATGTTTTCCTGAAATAACTCGTCAGGATTTTTAAGCAGTGTGGCAGAGTATGCAACGCTTTTACTGACCCAAGCTTTTAAAATAGCAACTAGTCGATCGATACTGGCCGCTTTTAACCTGTCATTGCGAGGAGTATATAACCAACTCTGATAATTATTAATGTTATGCAATGTGCTCTCTATGAATGCAGTATGAGCTTGGTATGATGCTGTTTTCTTTAAAATAAATATGCACTTCAGAGCCAAGCATTGCCGCCGATTACTTCCCAATCACTGGATCGCTGAGCACCTGTCTTCAACCAAAACTCTTTGGTGGCCTCGTTCAAAACATCTTTTCAGTGATCATTGAGGGCCAGCAATCATGTTATATGAAGTCTTATATCGCGCGCGTATCTCCAAACTCGGACTCAAGGCGCAGGGATCTATTTATGCCGTGTGAGATGGAATTTTTTACACAATACATCACGCATTCACATCGACCAGCAGATCGCAGCCATTTCGGCGCATATCCTACTTTTCACGGCCTATTATTCCAAGTCACACGGGTATTTTGGTGGACATTTTTTATCTATGCCTATACAATTTTGCCAGGAAAGACCCTTTTGTCAATCGTGGAATCTTTAACGTGCACACCCCAATGTAGTGTACACGAAGGGACCTCGGTTTTTCGTCTCATCCGAAAGACTAGCACTTGAACCCACCACCTAGGTTAGGAAAGGGGGGAGAAAATTGCTAACGCCCCGAGCTTCCGAGCGCAAGTGCGTTACCACTCGGCCACCCAGTCCTGCATCGGATCGACTGTTTTTGTTTTTCTTCTTTTTACATTTAGTCAAGTTTTGACTAAATGTTTTAACATAGAGGGGGAATCGAGACGAGGGTCGTGGTGTATGTGTGTGTGTGTGTGTGTGTGTGTGTCTGTGCGTGTGTGTGTGTAGAGCGATTCAGAGTAAACTACTGGACCAATCTTTATGAAATTGTACATGAGAGTTCCTGGGTATGATATCCCCAGACGTTTTTTTCATTTTTTTGATAAATGTCTTTGATGACGTCATATCCGCCTTTTTGTAAAAGTTGAGGCGGCACTGTCACACCTTCATTTTTCAATCAAATTGATTGAAATTTTGGCCAAGCAATCTTCGACGTAGGCCGGACTTTGGTATTGCATTTCAGCATGGAGGCTTAAAAATTAATTAATGACTTTGGTCATTAAAAATCTGAAAATTGTAATTAAAATTATTTTTCTATAAAACGATCCAAAATTACTTTTATTTTATTCTTCATCATGTTCTGATTCCAAAAACATATAAATATGTTATATTCGGATTAAAAACAAGCTCTGAAAATTAAAAATATAAACATTATGATTAAAATTAAATTTCCAAAATCGTTTTAAAAACAATTTCATCTTATTCCTTGTCGGTTCCTGATTCCAAAAACATATAGATATGATATCACATCTATATGTTTTTGGAATCAGGAACCCACAAGGAATAAGATGAAATTGTTTTCAAATCGATTTCGGAAATTTTATTTTAATAATAATTTTTATATTTTTAATTTTCAGAGCTTTTTTTAATCCGAATATAACATATTTATATGTTTTTGGAATCAGAAAATGATGAAGAATAAGATACACGTAAATTTGGATCGTTTTAAAACAAAAAATTTTTATTTACAATTTTCAGATTTTTAACCCCTTCCCTGCCAGCGTGAAAAAGCGCATTTGTATTCCTGTGTGCCGGAGCAAAATTTGACTTTTGAGGGTGTGTTCACTAAAACGTGAATAATTCAGGCATTTGAAGAGATATCTCTTAGATATTTGGCATGTTTTTTTCTAACATCCCTGGCCCCAATTACAAGTGAAATTAGTTTCATTTGGCAGGACAGAAATTTTTAAGTAATTATTTATTCTTTTTTTTTCCCCCGTGATCAAGCATTTTCGGAACATAACAACACACTTGATCACAAAAATGCATGACAAAACACAACAAAAAACTGGTGTAACAAAGGGAAAAACATCAGGTACTCACAAAACTTCTTGGTAATCAACTTCACTGCTATAAGCATCCAAAGTTATAAGGGTTAGCTGTTCATGGTAAGGTAAGTCCGGAATCGCACGTCATACTCCACAGCTGAGACTCAGAAGCAACAAAGTCACAATCCACAGAGCAGGCAAAGTCCACACACTACTTCCAGTATATGAATTTTGTGTGATAATCCACAAAACACTGAGGAAAGCACAAGGCTGCTCTCAAGGTACTGGTCAGCATAAAGGTTTGTTTGGAAGACAAGGTGGTTGATGAGGTCGTCATCAAAAAACAGCTGCATCCAGTCTACAGGTTCAAAATTGTCAACATTGCACTGCATGCCTGGATTGCCTTGAAATTGGATGTCTTGGTTTGGCGCAGTTGCATCAGCATCTGTCCAATTTCTTATCTTATCTTCCTGACGTTGTCTTGGAATTTGTCGGGCACGGCCGCGGCCACGCCCCCTCGCATTACCTCTCCCTCGTTGTCCTCTTCCCACACTGCTTCCTCGACCCCTGCCGCGACCTCTGACCACAGGACATGAAGTTGATGGGCCAGGCATTGGTTCTGCTTCGGCATCACTGCCATCAGTCTCCGACTGATCACTGTCAGTGGCAGATACACTTGGTTCGTAGCTGATATCATTGTCATCATCAATGCCTACCTCGGACAAAAGAGGGTGGTGCTGGTTGAAATCAGTTTCTTCCTCGTCTGATTCGCTGTCACTTCCATCTCTAAGGTCTTCATCATCACTGTCTTGGTCATTTAGGCACTCTTGAAGCACTTCAAGTGCTGAATCGAAAATTTTATTGTAAATTTTCATTTAATAAATATACCTACCCGAATCACATGTAGCAGTTGACTCAGTCTAAAGTGCTAGGTCTGAAAAGGCTACCCGTCTAAGGGGAGCAACCCCAACTAAAAAAGTGTAAACGTAGCTATGGTAATGACGACGCACCCAGGGAGTTACCTCCCCTCCTGCGTACTACGTCACTACTGCTACTGACCACGTGACCCCTATCATTCGACTCGAAGAATAAAATCTCCAAATCATAAGCGGGGTAGGTGGGAGGGACTACGATATGTGATTCGGGTAGGTATATTTATTAAATGAAAATTTACAATAAAATTTTCGATTAAATTACATATTCCTACTCCGAATCACATGTAGCAGATTGAAACAACAAGGCGGTGGGCAAGAAAAAGTTCAAACTCACTCTCAAATCCTTGTCAAGAGCTGACCCCCTGCCACCATGGCAGGCAAAGCTCTAGATCCATCCTGGCGAAGGGCCGAGATGTCACGCAGGTAAAAATTCATGAAGACATCCTCGGAACGCCAGTATGCGGTGTGTAGCACCTCCTCCAGTCTTCTTGATCGTAATACGGCCAAGGAGGAAGCCCAAGCTCGCGTCTCGTGAGCCCGAGCTGATTCCAGAGGAAGGACAGGCTGTGTCCCCCCTTCATTGCGGCGGCTCCACTCGTAAGCATGCTTAATGAGCGCCGACACCCACCGGGCCAGAGTCGTCTTAGTAATATCCTTATGTCTCTCCGTATTGAGAGAAATAAACAAAAGCTTTTGAGCTGCGGATCTAAGAGACTGAGCACGGGCAAGGTAGATGTGAAGGGCTCTAACAGGGCAATTTACTAAGTCTGGGTCATTCGGAGCCAGAATAGTGGACAACGGCCTGACATGAACCAAAGGAGAAGCTCGCTCGGGAGCCTGGTTTTTCGCAAGAAACTCAGGTCGAAACCGCAAGGTAACGGACCCATCTGATTCAAAGGAAATGTCGTCCGAATTACCGGAAAGAGCGTGAATCTCACTGCCCCTTCGTGCCGATGCTAGCAGCAAAAGGAAAAGGGACTTGCGTGTAAGATTCGCAAAACTGGCATCTCTGAGAGGTTCAAAATCCGCTGAACGCAGAAACTCCATGACCAATAAGAGATCCCACTTAGGAACGGGCGTACGAGACTTGACGTCAGAAAGGGAAGCGCCCTTGATGACTCCAGCGATCACGCCACTAACATCTATAGAGCGACCTATCTGGCGTAGGGTCGCCGAGATGGCCGATCTTCTTACTTTCAACGAGGCAGCGGAAGCTCCCTGAGAGGACATGAAAGCAAGATGGTTCGCCACGTGCATCGTGCGGGGCGCCGTAGCATCCAGCCGATGCTCGTGACACCAGGTAACCCAGGCCCTCCAATGTGACTCATAAACGGACGAGGTAGATGCTCTGTGCGAGCGTCCTACCAGGTCCATGGTCAGATCTGATGCCCCTTTGCGCCTCAGAGAAGACCGCACAACCTCCACGCGTGAAGATTCAGCATCTGAGGCTCTGCGTGGAGGCTGCCGGTGTGAGGCTGTACCAGTTCTCCTCGCGTGAGAGCGAGAGGAATGGGAGGGCCCTGGGCGAGTCTCAGCAGGTCCGGGAACCACGGCTGAGACGGCCAAAGAGGAGCGATCAGCAGGAGGGACGGGCCCTCCTGCTCCGCCTTCCTGAGAACTCGCGTGAGCAACTGGAATGGCGGGAACGCGTAAGCCTCCAGGCCTGACCAGGAAATGTCCATCGCGTTCGTCTCCCACGCCTCGGGATCCGGGAATGGTGAGACGAACACTGGTAGTCTCTTCGAGAACCTGGTGGCAAAAAGGTCCACCTGAGGTTTCTGCACAAGAGACCAGAGACGATCCAGCGCTCCGTGAGTGATGGTCCACTCTGTTTGAAGCACTCTGTCGGAGCGGCTGAGCGCGTCCGCCAGAGTGTTCAAGCTTCCGGGCAGGTACCTGGCCGAAAGCCTGATTTGATGCTCTGAACACCAAATCAGGATCTCGCAGGCCCTGGCCGAAAGCGACGGAGACCGCGACCCTCCCTGCTTGTTGATGTAAGCTGCCACTGTCGTGTTGTCTGTAAACAGACGAACATGCTTGGCCTGAAGGGAGGGCCGGAACTTGTCCAGAGCTAGAGCCACGGCTTCTAGCTCCAGCAAGTTGATGTGCTGCATCCTCTGATCTGCCGACCACAGACCTGACGTAGTCAGCTGGTCTGTGTGAGCCCCCCACCCCACCAAGGACGCGTCCGTGAACAGGTCCAAGTCTGGGGCAGGAAGGGCTATCGGCACGCCCCTGCACACCCACTCCGTGTCCAGCCACGGAAGGGTAGCGGATTGGAACCATCCCCGGAGAGGGATGAGGGCATTCCAATCCACCGTGGGAGAGTCCACGAACGGCCTCAGCGCCAGCTGAAAGGGACGTTTGTGGACCCTCCCCAAGGGGACCAGGAGAGCCATGGACTCCATCTGCCCTAAGATGGAGGCCAAAGTCCGCAGGGAGGCCCTCGGGAGAGGCAAAGTGGAGCGTATGCACGCCTGGAGCTTGTCCACCCTCTTCTGAGAGGGCTGAACAGTCCAAGCCACCGTGTCGAAAGACATTCCCAAGTAGGTGAACGTCTGACACGGCGTCAGCTCCGACTTTGATCGGTTGATCGAGAAGCCAAACAAGTTGGCCTCCCGAAGAACCGATTGGGTATCCTGCTCGCACCCCGCCTGACTCTGACTCAGGATGAGCCAATCGTCCAGGTAGGCACGTAGCCGGACACCCCGCGACCTCACCAGCGCGCAGACCTGTCTCACGACCATGGTGAAGACCCAAGGGGCGAGAGACAGGCCGAAAGGAAGGGCGCGAAACTGGTAAACCTGACTTGCCCACCGGAAACGAAGCCATTTCCGGTCGGCTGGATGCATAAGAATATGGAAGTATGCATCCGTCAGGTCGATGGAAGTCGCCCAATCTCCCGGGCGGAGAGAGTCCCTGACCGACGCTGGCGTCTCCATCTTGAACCTTATCTCCCTCAAAAAGGTATTGAGGAACGACAGGTCCAAGACAGGACGCCATGCCCCTGAGGCTTTGGGGACGGCGAAAAGCCGTCCGTAAAACCCAGGGGAACTGTGGTCGAGGACTTTCTCCACTGCGCCCTTCTGCACCAGGGAGTCTATTTCCGACCGAAGGACGGAAATGGCTTCCTGCGAGGAGGGAGGCCTGAACGCCGGCGGACGCCTGACCAGAGGTGCCTTGCCATCTTTCCAGAGAAGACGGAAGCCCGACCTCACGACCCCCACGATCCATTGACTCTGTACAGACACGAGCCAGTGGGAAAGTGCCCGGGAAGGGCCCCCCGCCATCACCAGAGTGGAGGGCGGAGTGGGGGGGAGATCGGGAGCACTTCATTGGGGGTGAGGCTTGCTTCCAGAGCCGCCTCTCCCCCTGCCGGAAGACGGTCGTCTTCTCGAGCCCCGAGAAGAGGAACGTCCACGACCCTTGTCTGCCGGTTTGGGAGGGCCAGCAACCTTAGCCTGCTTCGGCTGAGAAGGCTGAGACTGCTTGGACTGCTTAAGGCTGTGCAGGGAAAAGTCAGAGAACTGCTGGTCCCTGTTAGCCTGAATTTCCTGTCTTCGGGCATCAAAAACGAGATGCCCAAAGAGGGAACCCTCCAAGACCGGTGAGGCACGCAAGGTGTCCTTGGTCGCCTGATCCGAAAACTGAGAGTGTGACAGGAAGAGATCCCGACGACACATAACAGAGTGCGCATAGTGCACAGCGGAAAGTCTCATCTGTTCTTCGTTGACCCTCGCAAGAGCGGCCAGCAAAGTGGAGACGTCATCCGCATCCTGATCCTCGCTGAGAGAGAACGGATTCAGTGAATCAGTGAGGGCACGAGAGAGGGCCCGAATGAGAGTCTCAGCAATGGAGGCAAGCTCCAGCTGCTGACGCCCTGCCTCTTCAGAAGCAATCAGAGTGTTCTCAGAAAAGAGCACGCCGTCATCCTTCTTGATAGGCTTGGCCAACAAGGCCAGCATCTCCGGAGGAACTGTCAAAGATGAACGCGGGAGAGCGAAAGCATCCAACAAGTTCCTAGGAGACTTCTGCAAAACCAACCGCCTGTGAGACGACAGAGCGAATGCAGAAGCCTGAGAAGGCGAAGCCATCCACTGCTGTGCCAGCTCCGGAACGGAGCCGTGAGGCACGAGCAGCGGAACCGGAAGTGAAGGAATTCCGCTTCCGGAAGGAGATGGCTTGGCCAAAACTTGAGAAAGCTGAAAGGCTATGGATGGAGACTCCAAAAACCGGAAGTATGAGTCATCCTCCTTCCCAGAGCGAAAATCAGCCATCGCGGACGGTGCCGTCGAAGCGGCAGCCGAAGAGACCGAAGCCCCTTCCGCGAAATATCTCGAAGTGACCTCAGCAGCGGCCTCAAGAGCCACTTTGAGTCTCTCCGGATAACCAACACGTGCAGCTTCGCTGGCGACGGACTGAATATCCGAAACATCCGGCGAAGGACCGAAGTCCACGTTGCTGGTAGAAGGGCGGTGAACACCGTAACCGGAAACCGGAAACCCGTCCACTCCAATACCATCCGAACTCATGCCCTGAATAGGGAAAGAGTAAGAGGACGGCATGCCCGCAGCCGCCGGAACCGGAACCGCAGTCGAAGCAACAACCGAAGACGGAAGCGCTGACTGCCCCGGCCAGGGCTGAGACACCTGCCCAAAGGGCTGGTGATACCCCCCCGCGACCGCCACCTGAGAGGAAGCGGAAGCAGAAGAAGCAGCAGATCCGGTCTGAGCCGGAAAAGTATCAGACGCGACCGCGAAAAGCGGAAGCGCAGACACTGTGGACGGCGGCCGGAAGGCCGAATGCCCAGAGGGCCACGTCCGGTCAACCCCGGAAACGACCCCAGCGGGTGCGTACATCGGGGGACCTATGCTTCCGGCGAGTGCCGGAAGCGCAGCAGACGGAACCGGCTGGTCGACTCCGGAAACGACCCCAGCGGGTGCGTACGTCGGAGGACCTACGCTTCCGGCGAGTGCCGGAAGCGTCGAAGCCTGAACCAAATGCCGCCATTGCTCATCGACACGATGGTCTTCTGTGAAGCCAAAGTGAGAACGAACAGGGGTTTGCGGGTCGTGAACCCGCCGAAAAGGGCTGCTTCCCAGCAGGGAGCGTCCAGCGGCCTCACGAGGACCTACGGACCAGCCCAACTTACTTGCGTCGCCAACCACAGCGGTAGAAGGCACAGAAGCAACCGCCTCGGTCAAGGACAGCGTCACAGCCGGAAGCGGAAAGGAAGCCATCGACGGGACAACGGAAGTCGAAGGCTGAGAACGCACCATCTCCTCTCTCACCAACGTGCGAAGCTCGGGAACCAGCGAAGAAAGCAAAGATGAAACCAGCGCCGTCGAATCTGCAAGCGGCAGAGAAGACGAGCGAGAAACAACGGTACGCGTAGGTTGATTAGACTGCCCCACAACCGGCTGGTCATTTGGGGCAGAAATAGGGACCGTCATAACAGTATTGTTAGCCGCGTCAGAAACAACAACCAAAATAGGCTTAGGGACAGAAGTGGAAGACTTGGGTTTAATTTTCCCTTTCACATCAGCCTTGCCGCGCTCGCGCTTTTTGTCTCCGTCAGACATGCTGACAACAAAATGGAGACACAAAATTCCAAAATGGCTACCTCAAAATACGTGACCAACACGTGGCCGAAAATTTCAAGTAGCAACAGAAAATTACGTTCGATACAAGTAAAGGAACGAGCTCACCAACTACCAGTGCAGCGGGTGAAGAGACGGGTGTGGGTGCCGGTGGGTGTCTAAGCAAACACCAAACAGCGAACTTCCACTAGAGCCAAAAAATTCACGACCTGCTCCCTAGAAAGCTGAAGTGTCGAATGATAGGGGTCACGTGGTCAGTAGCAGTAGTGACGTAGTACGCAGGAGGGGAGGTAACTCCCTGGGTGCGTCGTCATTACCATAGCTACGTTTACACTTTTTTAGTTGGGGTTGCTCCCCTTAGACGGGTAGCCTTTTCAGACCTAGCACTTTAGACTGAGTCAACTGCTACATGTGATTCGGAGTAGGAATATGTAATTTAATAGCGCTTGAAAACAGACCTCGTGGTACCCCCACGCCGTCCACCATCCGACATCTTTGTTGACGACTTAACACAGATAACTCCCGAAGTTTCAAAATTCTCCCAAACATCAATATTTGCTATTCATAACGGTCAAAGGGAAGGAACCGTTGGTTCAAGATGTCTAACTGCTCTGCCAACAGTTTTTGCAGTTACCCCCCTTCTTGGGTGGATACAGGACTCTGATGCGTACACCTCGAACGACGTTCGTGGCGGGGCAGACAGGATGCCAAAAAACACCTCGAACGCCGTTCGTGGCAGGGCAGGGAAGGGGAAGTCATTAATTAATTTTTAAGCCACCAAGCTGAAATGCAATACCGAAGTCCGGCCTTCGTCGAAGATTGCTGGGCCAAAATTTCAATCAATTTGATTGAAAAATGAGGGTGTGACAATGCCGCCTCAACTTTTACAAAAAGCCGGATATGACGTCATCAAAGGTATTTATCGAAAAAAAGAAAAAAACGTCCGGGGATATCATTCCCAGGAACTCTCATGTCAAATTTCATAAAGATCGGTCCAGTAGTTTGGTCTGAATCGCTCTACACACACACAGACAGACACACACACATACACCACAACCCTCGTCTCGATTCCCCCCTCTACGTTAAAACATTTAGTCAAAATTTGACTAAATGTACAAAGGCATCCAAACAAACATACACTCAGTTAATAATAAAAGATGTTTGACAATCCATAAACTTGTTTTATTTCATCACTAAAATAAATACATCAACTCTCTAACTCTCTAACTCTCTCTCTCTCTCTCTCTCTCTCTCTCTCTCTCTCTCTCTCTCTCTCTCAGAAGTGGTTCTACGGAATGGATCGTCTTGAGATTGTGAACTCGTTTAAATATCTCGGTGTAACCCTTTCCACCCAACTGAGCTGGAACATTGCAGTAGAAACAAAGACAACCATGACGAAAAAAGGAGTGATCGAAATCGTTAGATTACTGAACAGACTTGGCTGCCATTCGGCAAAGGTGTTTTTCAAACTGTTTGACGCACGGATCGCCCCTATGCTCTTGTATGGTTCAGAGCTATGGGGATATGGAAAATATGACTCTGTGGAAAGGGTCCACCTGTTTGCGTGTAAAAAGTTTCTGAAAGTGACAATTCGAACTCCAAACAACATTGTGTATGGTGAATTGGGAAGACATCCGCTGTATATTAACTCTGCAGTCAGATGTGTGAAATACTGGTTTACACTGCTGAAGCAACCTGATTCAAGATATTCCAAGATTGCATATAAAGCTTTGTGTAATTTGGCATCGAAGGGCCACACAAATTGGGTCTCACATGTGCAGAGTCTTTTATGTTGTAATGGTTTTGCTGCTGTGTGGATGTACGGAATGGTTGGGAATGAGAAGTGTTTCTTACAAGAGTTTAAAAGACGTTTACAAGATTGTTTTTGTCAAGAATGGTTCTCCTTTTTAGAATGCAGTGAACGTTTCAACATTTATAATTGTTACAAAACATGCTTGGAAAAAGAGAAATACATTGAATTAATCGAAGATATTAAGTACAGAGTTGCTCTTACTCGTTTCCGCGCAGGAGTATCCGAAATCAACGCTCACAAGTTTCGGTACGCACCAAACCAAACGACAAGAAACTGTCCTCTCTGTACAGCTGATAAAGAAGATGAACACCATGTTGTATTTGTATGTCCTTTTTATCAAGACCTTCGAGCAAAGTATTTAAAAATCTCAAACTCTAAGACGCTGCAACAACAACTTGTGTATTTCTGTGGCAGTAATGAGGAAAATGTGATGAACAGCTTCAGCAGATTTGTGTTCTTCATGTTACAGAAGAGACGAACCCTTATAAATCAGGTTCAGTGACATGTCATCAGGGTTTTAATGTATTTGTTGAATTTTATGCGTGACTATAATTTATAACTGTGCAGATACTATTGCTGTTATTTTAACCACTATTGTAAGGGGCTGTGGCCTTAGACAATTAAAGATTTGTTCTTGTTCTTGTTCTCTCTCTCTCTCTCTCTCTCTCTCTCTCTTTCTCTCTCTCTCTCTCTCTCTCTCTCTCTCTCTCTCTCTCTCTCTCTCTCTCTCTCTCTCTCTCTCTCTCTCTCTCTCTCTCTCCAATTAGGAACACCACTGAAAAAAACCGCTGACATTATGGAGGAACCTGTGCCTCTAATTCACACGGTAGAATATACTGAAGACTTCCACGGAAGAAAGTGGACATTTTCACCTAACTTACCGGCTAACACAACGCATTTATTGATTTAAAATGAGTTTATATGAATTTGCAGAGATATGTCTTTATATCATGTAACAATGATATTACAAAATTCGTTCAGCCTGTGTGCACAATGCACCAACTTTCGTCATCATGAAGCAAAAGACCCATAAATTAAGACATGAACAACATCATACAAAGTTACAGTAAGCATTGTAATTCAAGAAAACCAGTAGCATTTCAAACAATATTTACAGCATGTACATATTTTTTTTTAAAGCGACTTATACAAATGACTGTAGATTTGACTCAAGCTGAGTCAATACAACGATACAGTTAATATCACACATAGCATACATGTGTCCCATCAGTTGATGTCTTTTTTTCTGGTGACGACACGCACGCACGCACGCACGCATACACACACACAGTACACTGAGTTCTGGCACACGAAGACACGAAAGTGAACGAAACAGTGACTTCCCCTTTTTTCTCGGTCCAGTAATCAGAGATACCTTCATACTGTGTGTCTGCTTATCTAAACAGTTCCAGACACTTGCTGGATAGAGGGTGTGAGTGTCAGTTGCGCATCTGGAGGCCATTAATCAAATCTTCGTACTCGCAGAAAAATTCCTCCCGATTTACATGCTGCATAACATACACATCAGACTTATCGTTGATCTTCGCCATGATAGGTTAAAGCCTGCCAGTAGCGAGCTGGTTGCTAGTTGAAAAGCTTGGGTGAGCAAAAGGAGCTTTTACTATGCCACACAGATTAAAAATCCTGACACTTAAATTTCCGAACATCATCTTAAAACATTTTTTATTGCAATTGTGACATCAAATTTCTACATTAATACCCACGAAAAAAAAAGTACTTTCACTTTATTTCTCAGGGAGTGAAGACATCCAGTGTTCTCCAGAGATCTATATTGCAAAAACCACAATGACGACAATGAGAACAATTATCACTGCCAGTCCCGTGATACCAAGACACCAAAACTTCCTCCTTCTTGCTTTCGACCGTAATTTTTTTGCATCTGAGAGCTTCCCGTTTCCAGCTTCAACCTTCTCCTCAGCTTGTTCGACATGTTCTTCTATGTTGTCTAGCATTTCCCCTTGCTGCCAAACCAAGAGGTTCAGGTCCTTAAAAAGGGCATTCACCTCAGTGACACTTTTCTCCACAGCAAGAATTTCTTTTTGACGCTCTTCCAATTCTCGCAGTGTTACTTCCGCATCCTGAACCTGTGAGATGAAGTCGTGAGTGAACACATTGTAGGAGTCTGTCCCCAGAATTTCATTGACTCGTTCATCAGTCACTTCTGACTCCCCTCTGGCATACAGTTGACGTCTGAGACGGTCCCTCGTTTTGTCAGCATAATTAGACTGACACTTAAAGAAATCGTTTGTTGTCATTGCTAACTGCAAGTTGAGCCCTGTGAGTTGTTGTCTATACACGCGTTTAAAGGCCTCATCGTTATTGTTGCTGTTGACATATTTCTCCCCTTCGTCCTCTAGTTCTCGGATGTCTTTGCGAATCTTCACGCCATGTTGTGTGATCTGTTGAATCTGCCCTTCGTAACGAGCTATAGCATTTTTGTCAGCAAATGGAGAACTGACCAAGTCCAGTTGTTGCTTTTTCAGCTCAACAATAGATGACTTGAATTTGGCCAATTCACCATCGATGACGCTGGCCCTGTTGAGAAAGCCATTGAGGCCTTTCTCCTTACCGCTGTTGTTCATTTTCAATGTATCTTTCTTACTGCCCTTCCTCGGCAGTTGCCTCTTGGCCTCAAGCTCATTCATTCGATCCCGCACCGGCATTGTGACTGACAGTGGCTTTCTGAGACAGGTGGAGAGCAGCTTCCTTTTTATACACACATGTTATGCTGGAGCCCTCTGATACCAGAGATAATCTGCACTGACTCAATGAAACATGACGTCATATTTAAACAGGATGTAGGCAGCTAATCAGTTATGACTAAGAATGTTATTTTGGCCAAGCAGTCAAACATCCCAAAGGAAAGATCCGACCACTGACACACTCACTATTTTTAGAAGCACACACATTATCCTCTGTCCTTGACAGTTCTTTAATGGCAGGGCATTTACAAGATTCATCATTTTGCTATTTCTAGCTTTTGTGTTCATTTGTTATGCAGAAAGAAATACTTGGGGGGAGGGGGCCGGCTTATCAGAATGGGATGTCATTTACCTGATACCTACATCTTTTATTTATTAAGGAGATTTCTATAGCGCACAACTAAGAGCACTAACTGCAGTAACTTTAACTTCTCCAAAAAGAAAAGTTACAGTCATACCCAGGAGAATCTGAACAGTTTTAAAACCAACAGCTTTACATTTAATGACATTAGATTACTGGTTTTAAAAAGTGAATGCACCATATAATGAACACACCAACGATCCACAGCTGTGCAACCCCCCACCCAACAAAAAAACAATACAAAAAAACTCAGGCCCATTCTCCCCAGCTTGCTTCTAACATCAGATGACTGTGAGCTAAAATCCAAATCAAACTAAACACAGACTTGCAGTCTGATTCAAACTGAAATCATGACAGATAAAAGCTAGTGTACTGTAAGTTTGTTTACAACTTGTTGAAATGATTTGACAGCTACACACTGGGTGGACTGGGTGGCCGAGTGGTAACGCACTTGCGCTCGGAAGCGAGAGGTTGCGAGTTCGACCCTGGGTCAGGGCGTTAGCAATTTTCTCCCCCCTTTCCTAACCTAGGTGGTGGGTTCAAGTGCTAGTCTTTCGGATGAGATGAAAAACCAAGGTCCCTTCGTGTACACTACATTGGGGTGTGCACGTTAAAGATCCCACGATTGACAAAAGGGTCTTTCCTGGCAAAATTGTATAGGCATAGATAAAAATGTCCACAAAAATACCCGTGTGACTTGGAATAATAGGCCGTGAAAAGTAGGATATGCGCCGAAATGGCTGCGATCTGCTGGCCGATGTGAATGCGTGATGTATTGTGTAAAAAAATTCCATCTCACACGGCATAAATAAATCCCTGCGCCTTGAATATGTGCGCGATATAAATTGCATAAAATAAAAATAAAAAAATAAAAAAATAAATTCCTGCGCTTAGAACTCAGTACTCACGGAATACGCGCGATATAAGCCTCATATTGATTGATTGATTGATTGATACACACGAGTGGGACACAGTGCTAATGACTCATGAATGACTCATGACTTTACATGTATACATTGTACTGTCAGTTTGTGTACAACTTGTTCAAATGACTTGCAGGACACATTTGTGGGACCACAGTACTAATGACTCATGATTTTACATGTATACATTGTACTGTCAGTTTGTGTACAACTTGTTCAAATGACTTGCAGGACACATTTGTGGGACCACAGTACTAATGACTCATGATTTTACATGTATACATTGTACTTTCAGTTTGTTTACAACTCGTTGAAATGACTTGGCAGGACCAACTTGTTGGATTACTGTACAGTATGTACTAATGACTCATGACTTTACAAAAAGTGAAACGCTTCTCTGAAACTAATAACACACACATTGTGCATAATGACCAATTACAATTGTACTGAAAGAATACAGGAAGTGATTGGGTGCTGCCCAAGATTGCAAAGAAGTATGTGAAAGCGTGTGTTTGTCAATGAATCATTGAATGTGTTTGTCAGTGAATGTGTGTGTGTGTGTGTGTGTGTGTGCATGTGTGTGTGTGTGTGTGTGTGTGTGTGTGTGTGTGTGTGTGTGTGGGTGGGTGGGTGGGTTTATTGTGGGGGCAGAGAGTGAGAGTGAGAGGGTTCCCATGACTGAAAACGGCTATGTGTGTGTAAGTGCATATATGTTTGTGCATGTGAATCTTTCTTCTCTGTCTCTCCATTTCTTCACATTACTTTTGTCCCTAATATTTATTTTCTATGTTGACATGTCACACACACACACACATATACACAGTGATGATTAGGGTCACCAGCAAGCCAAGATACAAACACATTTACATCCTCATAAGAATTGCACAAGAAATTTACAAACACGCGCTCTTTCACATTCAAGTATGACAACACACTGACTGACTATTCAGGTTCAATATCCGCTTCGGTCTAATTGGCTTATATTCGTAATAGCACCTGCTATTTTTTTACTCGAACAAGCTCAATTCCGCAGTCTTTTAAGTTGACTCGCTGGAATTCGATCAGCTTGTCTTGTCAACATATCGAGCTACTATGATAATGATGCATGGGTTTCGTTTGATTTTTCCAAGCTCCGAGACATTCGCTGTGAGCTTGGCATCTTTATCATATTGTGCAACGTCAGTGCAAACGATGGTGATCGGACACAGAAGAGAGACTACGCAAAGTTGACTGACAAATAAATCCCTCCCTAAACCCGGGGTTTGAATCCATACCAATAGCGACAAACTGATGAGAAATCCAGAGTGCTATGGACTGGGCTACGAACCCACACCTTGACTATCCACACTGGCGAATGGGCTTTAATAGGGGATTCCCCTGCACAGTCAGGGCGAATGAATGGTAGGTAATCTGCAAGTACTAAACTACTTACCTCCCTTCCTTTGCTGCCAATCTCAATCCCTCCCTTTGAGTTATACTTGATGGGTGCGCCTCCCTCGTGAATGAGGGTGCCGAAACCTGTAGGAGTGAAGAATGCTGGGATACCCGCTCCTCCTGCTCGAACACGCTCTGCAAGGGTACCCTGTGGAACAACAAAGACATCTCAACCGAGTGAAGAAATCACATCATGACTTGGCCATGATGATAATGTTGTTTTAAGCCCTCACAGTGAAATCATTAGGGGCATGTTCACGTGTGTTAGTGTTACCCTGAATTTAGATGAGACACACAAGTGTATGCGTGTTTAGGTTTAATCAGCCTCCTGCACTTATGGCAGAATGGCCATGGTCTTTTTACGTGCCACTGTGGTGACACAGGGGAGGGACATGGATACCATCTCTAAGTCTGCACATACAGTTATCCTGTGTCCGCCCTGGCCTGGATTCAAACCCATAACCTAGGATCACATTTCTGTCAAGTCTAGTGCTCTACCACCTGAGCTACCCGGCCCCCTTGGCCATAAAATCTTGAGATGTTAAGCCTGCACAGTTCTACTCCTAAGCCTGGTGTGCGAAACAGGAGCGGGCTGGGTGCCTGTAGCCATAATAATAAAACTTTTGCTTGTTTACCTCTTTTGGCGGTGAGCCACTAAGGTTTAGGAGTAGAACTATAAAAGTTAACATTCTGATTTTAGAAGTGAATTATTTTGTTATTTAGAAGCCACAAGTGAAAATGTTCTGGATCAATTTAAAGATTCAGTCAAAAAGGAATTGTAACAAAAAAGAGCCCTGTCTATGCACAGTACAGTCTATACAGTTTAAGTATCTTTTACACCAGAAAGCAATTAAAGTAAATCTACTAATACTATACTTGTGAAAAGAAGTGGAGAAAGGAACTGCATTCAGTATTCAAGTGAAATTTAAACAAAATTGATTACAAAAAGTTTGTGTGGTGCTAACAATTTACAACCGCACACCTGCTAAATTCAAATCCGAACACATCAGAAAATGAAAATAGATGAACTATGAACTACATCCAAAAAAAATGCATTGGTTTGCTCTTTCCTGATCACTGGATTGAGACAAAAAAGACGAATAATGCATAACACAAAATATTCAACTAGCATTCAGTACTGGTCAGCGCAAAAATAGAGCCCTGATTCATAAAGGGAGATAACCTACCTGAGGCGTCAACTCCACCTCCAACTCTCCGGAGAGGTACTGTCTTTCAAACTCAGCATTCTCTCCCACATAAGATGAAATCATTCTCTTTATCTGCAACACAGTGTGAAAACAGTCTCAGTGTAATCAGTCAATGAATTAAGCACGTCTGAAGGTATCTTCTCACAGCCTGAATGTCCATTCACATATTTTCCAGAAATTCCGGAAATAACTCTGCCGGGTTTGTATGTGTTGCAAAAGAGTGAATACAGTTCAGGTCTCCACACAAGGACAAGGAGAACGTTTGGAGGGTGTGTGGAAATTAACACACACCTCGCTAGTAATTGGTCTATAATGTCACGCGGGAAAGCGTGCCTCATATTGTCATTTCCGAACATTGTCAAAAAATTTTAAATATCACACATGTGTATGTCTCAAACATTAAATAAACCTCTGAATTGTTTTCAATTGCTTTGTCTTGTTTGTCGTGCATTTATCATAATAATAAATGCACGACAAACAAGACAAATAACAGAAAGCTTGAGTCATTATGTAGACATGTTTTAATCGGGCAGATCAGCAGGAACATGAAAGGAGCCACTAGCTGCATGCTGACCACTTACAGACGAGACCCAAGACTACTCTCGCAGAAGCAATGTTTTAAAATAAGTAATGATCAAATGATCAGTCATGAAATCATGACGTTGATAAAACAAACAAAAAACAAGCTTGAAACTCTTAAAAACTAAAAAGTGGTTTAATTTAGAAATCTCCAAAATCTTTGGAATCTCACATCTGATGATAAACAGCAAATGCCATCTCTGGATCGTCCAAATAATATTTCAGCGACAGCAGAATGTTATTGTTAAGCACGCAATCACCTGTCGTTGACGAAGCAGCAAGCCAAGTCCAAAGTCATCAACACCGGCATTGTTGCTGACGACTGTCAGGTCTTTTACCCCTGTCTGCAGCAGGGCTGTGATCAAGTTCTCAGGGATGCCACACAGTCCAAACCCTGCAATGTTCAAAATAGTGTGTCTGAGAAAATCAGGTCTTAAAAAGGTGGGAGTCTTAAAGGTCCTTGTCTACATTTTTATACCGAAATCGCCATTTGACCATTAAAATGCAGAGTGTATTATCTACAATTATCAACAATACACCCCCTTTCGATCAGGAAAGACGAAGCCAGTGTAGCCGTTTGAAAATTCATTGTATTATTCCAGCGTAGTACTCATAGTAGGATATCCTTATTGGGAAAATACCAAGCGCAAAACTCCTCTCAAATCCCGTGCATTTCGTGTGTTTAAAAAAAAGCGTGGACAGCGCTCCAGTGTCAAGCTGTTGCTGCACTTGTTTGGGCGTGGCTATAAGCATAGTGACATGAATTTGATTGGTCAGTATTTTTAGGCAAAGCACATGTTCTCAGCAAACAGAAAACAAAATATTGGAAGCGTGAGTCACGCTACCCAAAAATAAAATCTTTTTTTACATATTTTTTTTTTCCTATAACTTTTTTCCCCATGGTTCATTCATCATCTGGCATAACTTGTTAGCGAAATCTAACCATAAGATTATTGAAAAAAAGCAAAAATGTAGACGACCACCTTTAAAATAGGGGTCAATTTACAGGGATTAATATGAACGGAAAGTCTGAGAAAACAGGGTCTGACAGATACTTATTATCATATTGTTTTTGAAGACCCTTAACTTGTCTGTGCAGTTCAAGATGTGTGCAAGAAGGGAGAGTCTTGCATTGGGGGATCTTAAAGAGGGTATAGAGTGAAATTTAAGTTCCTTGTACTTGAAGACAGCTAATTATATTAATGCATTGTGCAATTTCAGAAGTGGCCTCGCGATCTCTGTTGCATTTTTCTTGCACTTACACACACACACACACACACAAAAATATAGCTTGCAACATTACCTCCCACCAAGAGTTTTGAACCATCTGGTATGTCCTTCACCGCATCCTCTGCAGTTTTGAAGAATGTGGCATCACGCTTTGCTGATGAAGAAAATCCACAACTTGAGGCCTAGAAAATGTAAATTCAGTTTTATTAATATCACATTATAACCATACCAATGAATAAACAGATTCACTTACATTCTCCAAAATAGTATGAAACACTTGTTGGTATGTGCACATCAACTTAACCTACTTGCGTCATAGAGGCAAAAGGGAAAATCAATTGAACACAATCAAGGTTCTAAGCCAGCAGGAACTCTATTAGATTACAAGTTTCCTGCTGAAAATCTTTTGTGTGAAGGCCATGTTAGACGCACAACACAAAACAGTGTTTTCTTTCAAAACAAACACAAAACAGCGTGTCTTCTGTGTGACATCCCCCAAAATGCGTTTCGGAAAACACCGTTTCGTGTTGTCAGCCAATGAACCCGGATGATCAACTCACGTGACTCGGTTTCCCACACCACGGAGAGAGAAAAAAAAGGCCGACCCAGATGTGGTACCGATTCAGGGTAGTACCAGACCCCTGAATCCTTACTAGCGTCTATGGAGCCTGTCACGTTTGACAAGAGGCAATATAATCTCAGTGGGCGCTGCCATGCAGCCGTATTGTTAACAAACCCGAACACAGCGCGGTAGCTGGACGGGTCAAGCTGACACTGACCGATATTTCTGTTAAAACACGCAGCGTGCTAGTCTGTGTGTTTCGCGTGTGACATCCCTGCTTTAAAAACATGTGTTTTCCCGACGTTTTGATGGAGTTTTTGTCGAAAACATTGCTTTGTGTTGCCCGTCTGTCATCGCCTTGAGAAGTCACAAACTACAATGTGTTGCGTGGTCCCCCCTATGTGCAGGGTCTTTTTATCTGCTTCTGCTATTGCTACTGCTAGCATCTATTCTTCGTCCAAGTTTCAGTACATTTACTTGTGTGCACATCTTAATTGATGTGTCAGTATCATGGTCATTTACACGTTCATCTGTACTCATGTGTGCGTTTACGGAAGACATTGCTAGAATGTTCACAGTCGCGCAATTATGCACACACCCATAAAAACAACCAATCTAAGCACAGCATTAGTTTCGAGTCAAGGCCACTCAGGGGTCGTGAAACAACAAAAGCACTCCAGCAGCTGGTCACTGTGCCATAGAATCGCCTTCCATTTGTACAACGACTCTCTGACAAGACGCAATACTTTAACACCAAGTAGCCTATTCATTTATACGTGCACACCCACCTTAATTAAAGGCAAGCATGCGGCTGGCAGCTTGCCTGCAATGTTACAAGACTGGTAAGCGCAGAAACGCAACAAGTTTGACGCCATTGTTGTCCAAGGTGAAGAGGGACATAACTCTCAAAATAAAATGAAACATTCAAGAACAAAGGGACATGACTGTTGAGACAAACTTATTTTTCTTATGTTGCGATTGCTTCCCTTGTCATGATTATAAGTCGTCGCTTTCACGTTGAGCAGGCGCAGCTATCTCAAATCAGTCACTGAAATCAAGTCACTTACGAGTCCGGAGATAATGATAAGAAGAATCCCTCGAATCGCCAACAAAAATGTTACTCCCAAACTGCCGCGACCTTTTGTTTTTTAACTAAATAAACTGAAGTTTAATTTAGTTTAGTTTAGTTTAGTTTCGTTAAGTTAGATTGTGATGACAAATGCAGTATGCCGTGAAGCCCCATCAGCCCTCAGGTCAAAATGAGTTCGGCTCATTCTATCCCTGACAGGATGCCTTGGTTTTCCTTGTTTGGTGAGCCTGAGGAAATCGATTTTCACATATTTAGATCTTTTCGTAATGTGTTATGGATATAAGCAGATTCGCGATCGTCGATAAGGATTTTTCATGGTGTTCAGTTGTGTAATTTTTAAATTATAAAGGAATTGATATGTAAGACAGTTACAAGCGAGCTATTTTTCGCAGCTGTATTTCCTGTGCAAACAACTCTAAATATGGCAAAAGTGTCACGTGATAATCAACTGTTTGGAGTTTCGGCGCTCACTGGAGCAGACGATTTTTTCTGTAACCCAGTTGACAGTGATGAAACCAAATATTACGGTCTCCTTCCGGCAACAGTCCCAAAATTTCGACTTGTTTTGACCTTAGAACGGATGTCTTTATCATAACTGTGAAGAACAGAACGGAGATCACTGTCACGTCGAAGTCGGCCAATCTGCAATCATTTTCGTCTCCGCCGCGGCGAACACTGCTCGCGAACAACATATGGGAGATAACTCTGCATTCTTGTTTTGATAGATTCACGTAGGACTTTAGCGTCCGGTTAGAGAGATAACTGGCGATAGCCGTGGAGCGATGATGATCAGAATGGTGAAGCCCATCAATCGTCCCATCAATATTTCCCAACATTTTGTTTTATTTGGGCCTGCATAACTTATTCAGGATATAGAAGTCAAATTCAATTCATTCGTAAAATTCAAATTTCTTTCTTTAAATCGTATTATGATCTTCGTCCCGCCGATTTTTGAAGGAGTAAATAATATGTGCTTTTTAACAGACGGTGCGAGGGCATTTCAAAGAGGTGCAGTTCTGTTAATAAAAAAAATTCCCCTCAAGTTGGTTTTACCATGCTCATTAAATATGTTATTAATATCATGTCTGGACTTGTAATATTCAGTATTACTGAACATTTTCCACTTTTTAAATCATCAATTTGTTTACAAACAAACAAACAAACAAACAAACAAGCAACAAACAAGCAAACAAACAAACAAACAAATACTGTCTATTCAGTTCACTGTGTTGTTTTGCTAACTTCGGCCGGCGGAGCCGATTTATCTGAGAAGGCAATGACAATACTAATTTTAAGCCTATGGTTTTAAAGGCTACTGTCCAGATATTTCTAGTGAAGCAGTTCTGACAAAGAGAGTTTCAAGACAAATCAAAGTTAATACTCAAATTTGTTTGCGGCGTGGCATCAGAAAAGCCTTTGGTTTGGACACGCGTAGACCGTAGTGCACAATGCGATTTTTTCGCTACTGATTGTTTTTCTCCACAAGTGACACCTATGTCATATTGTGAAATTGATTAAGACAGAATTCCCACGCAGAAGCAGCCAGGCTGTTGATTTTGTGTATGTGTCCACGTGGACAGATGATCAAATCCCGAGTGAAAACCGTACCGGGATATCATAGATCTGTTTTGAATTACACTATGAGGGTTTAAAATGAGTTGCTTCCCTTCGGGTCTCATTTCTATCCGTTGAGCGATGATGATCAGAATGGGTTTAAGCGTGGAAGAATCAGATACCCGGCTTTGAACTAATGATGGGGACACAAATTAAACACACAAAAAGTCTACATGAAAACGAACGCACTTTTGGTGTAGCTTGATGGATCATTTCCGAAAGCCCCCTTCAACACATTCCAAGCTTTACATGAGATAGGGAGAAAAAAACCGCAAAACACACATTAACTAAATCTTTAAAGGAACACTTCTTCCTGCAGTTTGACTAACCATCCCTTTACGTGGGATAAGACCATGCCTTTGATTGGATTTCATGAATGAATTTGGGAAAAGCCACTGTGGCTTTTTCAGAAATTAGATCATCAAAAAATGCCAACTCACCACAGAAAACAGCCAGAGTTTTGATATTTGGTAAAAAAAAAAAAAAAAAAAAAAAAAAAGCGATGGCCTTATCCCATGTTAAAGCTTGGCCAGATTGGAGTAGTGACTCGAGTCGAATTCTTTACACGGGAAGGAGTGTGTCTTTAATAAAAAAATAAAAAAAAATAACATCATTAAAAAGATAAGTATCGCGGTGCATACACCTCAGAACAGGTCCCGGAGAACTGAAAAAAAAAATGTGCATTCAACACATTTCCGAACAACAAACGTGAAACGAAAACATGAAGACGAGAGAAAAAAAAAGGGTAGGTGGGTGGGGGGGGGGGGGGGGGGGCGCCCGGTGAGAAGAAGAAGGAACGGGGGAAAAAATTAGGGGAAAAGATAACAGAACAAAACAAAACAGAGCAAAGCGAGAAAAATCCCTTCACACATGTGTGAACAAATTGTGGAAGAACGTATGAGCTACTCAGAACACATTTTATTTTGTACATGTATATCTCTTTATTATTTTTTTGACGGCAGAATCTATGAGATTTTGATTTCTTTACCTATTAAAGTAGTAATTTATTTAGTTACCGTTTTGTATCTACTCATTCATTTATCTGTTTATTTTAATTTTACATTTTGTATCAATAGTTTTGTTAATTCATTCGTTCATTTGTTTATATGTTCATCTACATTTCCGTTCCTTTATTTATATTAATCTATCGATCTATTATTTTTTTCTATTTATTTATTTCATTTATCTACTTTCAGTTACTTATTGCAATGTCTATTTTCTGCTCTGTTTTAATTTCGTTTTTGTGTGTTTTTGTTTCATTTTGTTGTTGTTGTTGTTTGCTATCGTGGTGTCTTATTTTACGATGTGGTTTGTGTACATTTATTCATTCAAAAACGGACAGTAGATTTTTAAACGAGTGCCGTATTTGATGCATTTGTTTATTCTATCTTTTCTTCTAGAATTCTTGGCTATGTTTCCCCTAACCCTTTTTCCTTGTTTTCGTTCTCTGGTCTGTTTATATTTTGTCGTTCCCGGTCCTCTGGCTCTGTTTCTTTCTTCCTTTTCTTCTTTCCTTCTTTCCTCTTCCACTCTGATCTTCTAGTAGTTTCAAACATTTTCTTTAAATCCGTTTTCTTCATTTTCTCCCTTTGTAGTGTCAGTTTGCCTCTGAATTATATAAACAAACAAACAAACAAACAAACAAACGAACAAACAACAAGCAAACATATTTCTTCGTCTTCTCGCTTCAATTTGGTTCGTATATTCGTTGATTTGTTTTGTCTTTGTTATCCCTTTCTTCATTTGAATCAAATTGATGTTTTATTTCAATGTTGTGTGTGTGTTAGTGACTTTAAGTCTCCGTGTGTGTGAATGAGTGTATGTGCGCCTTGAGTCGCCTGTTGGAGATATGTGCGCGTTACAAATATTCGTATTATTATTATTATTATTATTTTTATTAATGTTACAAGGTTTTCTTAATTCTTTTCATTTGTTTAACATCTTTTTATGTGTCGAAATTTGTGTTTTTTCAAGAAAAGGAGCGCCCTTTTCTATAGTTTTAAACTTTATTTATGTTTTCATGTATTTTTGTCATCTTATGTTTTAGTCATTTCACGTTTATCTTATTCATTTTGTTGTTGTTGTTGTTGTTGTTGTTGATTTGTCTGTTAGCATGTTTGTTTGTTTCTTTTTTAAACTAAATTGTGATATCTTGAGATACGTAATTAGTTATGATTGTTTGATAAATTCAATATATATAATGTCTTTTGTTTTATTTATGTATCACTTGACAAGAAAGTTTAAAACATGCATTTAAGACTTTCTTTCGTTTTTTCTCTGTTCTTTTCTTTTTGTGTACAAGTGTCTTATGTCTAAAACCGAATCAATTCCATAGCGTTTTGTGTAATCATTTTGTTGTGTAAAATCCTCACTAAAATACAGAAAATTGAAATAGGTTTTTTCTCTTTCTCATTTCGGTAAAGTTCGTCAGTCTCCAGTTGTATGCATGATTTTTTGTCCATCGCTTGTAAATTCACGATCAGTACGACAGCGTGAATATGCTTGCTTATTTGTTCATTCACTTGAGCGTTAGTTCGCTCGTTCCTTCAATGTTTCCTTTGTTTGTTCGTTCGAGTGTATCTATGTGTGTTTGCATGTTTGGTTGGTTGGCTGTTAGTTTGATTATTGGTTTCCTTGTTTGGCTGCAATTTGGTTGTTTTGTTTGCTTGTTTGTTTATTTGTGTGTTTGTTTGTTTGTTTGATTGATTGATTGATTTTTTGCTTGTTTGTTTGTTTAGTTGCTTGTTTGTTTGTTTGTTTGTTTGTTTGTTTGTTTGTTTGTTTATTTGTTCGTTTGTTTCTTTCTTTTTTGTGGTGTGTTTTTGTGTGTATGCTTTTTTTGTTTGCTTGCTTGCTTTTTTCTTTCTTTCCCTTTCTCGATTGTCCGTAGTGTACTATGCGGTTCGTGAACATTAGATGCGACCGAACCAAGAATGTTGTGAACTCGATCTTGCTTTTGT
>NC_090249.1:39594799-39674799 GCF_037325665.1 Littorina saxatilis | reverse complement strand
AACATCCCTCCCTTATCTGAAGCTTGAAGGGCAAGGTGCGGTAATGTTCATTTTAAGCACATTACCTTCCCCGAAGAAGTCTCCAACCTGTGATGGAGGTATCTCGGCTGAGAACGATTGGAACGATTCAATGCTAAGAGACGCTGTATGGTCTGAGAACGATTGGAACGATTCAATGCTAAGAGACGCTGTATGGTCTGAGAACAATTGGAACGATTCAATGCTAAGAGACGCTGTATGGTCTGAGAACGATTGGAACGATTCAATGCTAAGAGACGCTGTATGGTCTGAGAACGATTGGAACGATTCAATGCTAAGAGACGCTGTATGGTCTGAGAACGATTGGAACGATTCAATGCTAAGAGACGCTGTATGGTCTGAGAACGATTGGAACGATTCAATGCTTAGAGACGCTGTATGGTCTGAGAACGATTGGAACGATTCAATGCTAAGAGACGCTGTATGGTCTGAGAACGATTGGAACGATTCAATGCTAAGAGACGCTGTATGGTCTGAGAACGATTGGAACGATTCAATGCTAAGAGACGCTGTATGGTCTGAGAACGATTGGAACGATTCAATGCTAAGAGACGCTGTATGGTCTGAGAACGATTGGAACGATTCAATGCTAAGAGACGCTGTATGGTCTGAGAACGATTGGAACGATTCAATGCTAAGAGACGCTGTATGGTCTGTGAAGATCGCCATATCTGTGCCATATCTGTGCCTTGTCCGTTTTGCATTTTCTTCTGTTGCATGTCAGGAGGCATTAAGAACAGGAGTTTGAGAGTTTGAAACCTTTCAGTGTGTTATGTCTGATGTTCATTAATCACAACGCGTTATTGGCTTGTTTCTTACATTAATTAGCTTGTATAGATATCAAAGCCCAAAGTGCAATCATGTGCATTCAAAAATGGACGTCCCTGAAATGTTAACTTTGGCAAATTGTTATGTTGTTGTCCGTCTCTTTTTTTTCAGACACTTAAAAAGCAGTTGCAGTCCCTTAACCCGTATTCCATCAGAGAGCCCAATACCGAGCACCCAAATGCAGATCCATGAAATACACACAATGGTACCTATGACAAATAGCTGCTTTCATTTCTTCTGGCTTCCTGAAATATTTCAGCATTTGTGATTTTGGATTTTTTTTGTCAGTAGTTACTATGATTTTTTTCAGTTTGAAATTGACGGAGTGACCTTCCATGTCATGGGGGTTAAATTCCACACTGAATCACAAGCTTCAATATATTGTAATTTCAGGGTCGATCACAGAATAGCTGAAGTTATTCAAAACAAACCAGCACCACATTATCCCACTCATAACACCCGCAAAACATCTAACTACTACGCATCACCACCACAACAGCAGCAACAACTACAACAACACCACCACCACCACCCCCACCACCACCAACAACAACTACAACAACAACAACAACAACAGCAACAACAACATAACACTTATGTAAAAAATCCACAACAACGAGCAACATTAAGGCACACATCTTCACACACACACACACACACACACACACATCTTCACACACACACGCACTAACACACAGTCCTTCAAAAAGCTCTACAACAGTCAAGAACCTCTCCCCCCAACAACAAGAAGGAAAGTTGAAGACGACAGCTCGTCTCTCAAACAGTAATTTACTGCCGAGCCCGGGTACCGTCCCTGGCAGGTGATAAGGCCAGAGAGGCGGGTAGTTGATGGAAATGGGTATTAGAAAGCTGTCCTACTAATCCGGGTACCCATCGGACACCCGGCGTCCGTGGGTAAACCCCGGTTTGTACCCGGGGTAGGGGATGATAAGGCACACGTGTGCCTAAGCCAGTGACTCCGGTCAGGTTCGGGATTGGTCTTCTTGGCTAATTCTTTGGGGATTAGGGTTTTTGAGCGTGTGTGTGGTGAGAGGGGGTGGTGGGGATTGTGGAAGAGAGAGAGAGAGAGAGCGAGAAAGAGAGAGACTGAGAGAGAGAGAGAGTGTGTGTGTGAGTGTGTGGGTGTGTGTGTGTGTATGTGTGTGTGTGTGTGTTCGCGTGCGCTTATGTGTGTAAGTGTCAGTGTGTATGTGCGTGTTCATGAGTACTTGCGTGCGTACGTGCGTACGTGCGTGCGTACTTGCGTGCGTGCCGCATTTGTGTATATATTCACATACGAGCATCCCAGCTCGCTTGCTTCTGTAAAAGCGTACGTGTGGGTGTTCGCCAGCGTTATCAAGAACAACATCTGCTGAATGTCAGGTCGTAGTATATGGGTGTTGATGGCATTTGAAAATCGTGGATCAGAGAACAGAAGCCATAGAAGTACAAGGTGGAGCCAGTGTTGAGGACTTTCGGCTGATTGGGCCATCAGGGTGTGGGAAGGTGGGGCTTGCAATGACGGATGTTCGAAATGATTGGACAGTGAAAAGTTTTAGGCGAAAATAATGTGTTTGTGGGGTTGGTGTCGGGGGTAGGGGGTGGAGGTTGAGGCGGGGATAGGGGGTATGTATAAATGTGTGTGTGTGTGTGTGTGTGTTTTGTGTGTGTGTGTGTGTGTGTGTGTGTGTGTGTGCCTGCCTACCAGTCTGTCTGTCTGTCTGTCTGTTTGTGTGTGTGTCTGCCCGTGTTTGTGTGTGAAAGTGTATCAGTGTTCATGTGCGGGTGAAACAACGCATGTGCGCACGCTTGCGCAAAAAGCATTGCACATTTAAAAACGTCATTCACATTAAGCTGGTCCCTTTCTAAACAGTGCAGAACTCTAGAAACATCTAACACGCTGAATTTGACAGTGGAAATAAAACATTTCAAATGTGCGCAACGCAGGAGCGCATACAATGATCATTTCAATCTCTGGCTCGATCACTTGATCTTCTCGATCTGATGGATCTCGCCTTTATTCAACACGCAGTGCAGAACATTTCCGCTCCAACTACATGTACCTCCTTATTTAACAGAGTTTTGTCCTTTGTTAGCAGAGTTACGTTCCTTGCGCGCGTCAGTTATGCCCCTTCGTGAAGCGTCTGAGAAGACCGTAGGTTCTGTTAAAGGCACAGTAAGCCTCCCGTAAACCATCACATATACTGTCAGGCTTTTACACACAGTACAAACACCCTTCCATTTGAACGCTCACCAAACGGGAACATCCTAGGTGCCTACGTAAAGAGCGAGCAATTTTCAAAGAATTTATTTTTGCGTGGTTTATCTTACCCCTGAGCCATCGTGAACCCGTGTGATCCAGTTTCCCTTTTTCACAATGCAGTCGTCAGTTTGTAATTTGAATGCGGCTCGCTGTGAGCTTATCTGCAATAGCACGTTATTATGTACCTCTGACTTTTCACGAAACAAACGAATGTGGTTCATAAGAAATCGAGCGATGGCTTTTGACTGCTTATAAACCGTCGTCTGCTACGAAAACCACGACCACGACCTTCCGGGCTTTTCTTTTTTCAAACTTTAAAAACTTCGAATTGTACTGATCAGTCTTGTCTTAATGAAAAAATAATTCTTTTATGATTTAAGAATGTTTGTGTAACAAGCTGTCAATTTATTATTTAGATTTTAAAAGTTAGGTCTGGCGCTAAAACGCACAATCATCGCCAGTTGAAGGGAAGTAACTCATTTTTGACCTGAGTTCAGATTCAGAAGATGGTCTCAATCCGAAAAATCAATTCTTTGAAAATGTCTCGCTCTTTACGTGCGGGTGAAACAACCGTTCGGTGAGTGTTCAAATGGAAGGGTGTTTGTACTGTGTGTGAAAGCCTGACAGTGTCTGTGATGGTTTACGGGAGGCTTACTATGCCTTTAATAATTAAGCGGACCATCGATCTGTTCGACCTTTATAAAAGCAAAATTGTTGGGTTTTTTGGTTGCGCCCCAGCAGTACCTTTGTAATGAGGTCCTTCATGTTTGCAGCTTTTTCTTTCAGCGAAGAAATATTCTGAGGGACTGATATTATTGGGCGAAGTCTGTTTCGCGAAGTCTACTTCA
The DNA here is from genome assembly GCF_037325665.1 of Littorina saxatilis. Taxonomy (NCBI): domain Eukaryota; kingdom Metazoa; phylum Mollusca; class Gastropoda; order Littorinimorpha; family Littorinidae; genus Littorina; species Littorina saxatilis. The sequence goes on along the minus strand of NC_090249.1, from coordinate 39,670,821 downwards.
CAAAGCTTGCTGCAAGAAAATTGTCGGTAAAAATACTTCGCGAAGTCGTTGCAAAGTCAGCTTCTGGCTAAATTCTATTTATTATTTTCATAAATGTCTTTTTAATAAATTAATAATTTTTCAAATTGGTATTATTTATTTAAAGGACAGTCTTTCCGAAGAGGCTTTGACTGAATCTCTCCCGTGGTCTTCCCATACTTACGTAGCCATTTGATAGCTTAATTATCTAAGACTAAGCAGAATCTGGGAAATGGTGTTGGTGTTATTTTTTGTCCTTGAGATGTCCAGTGCATCTGTATCACATATCCGTTCGCATATAAACACCTCATGTCCATAATAGGCTCTTGTTTCTGTGAGGACGTTAAACTTAAACTAGCCAGCCAGCCGTCTCCGGGAGACCAAACCTTGTTATAAATGAAGTAGAAGACCACAGAGCTAAAATTAGTGTTGAAAGCACGAGAAACTAGAGATTCATCTGCCGGAAGCCGATGTTGGCCTTTAACTGAGTGGAATCCGGAAGCCCAGATGTCACGTGGACTTATCTTAAAGTTTTAATTAAAAAAAAATGTTGTTATCAAATCGGACGGTTGGTTTGAGTATAATCATTAAAAGAAGTTGTGATACGTACGGGGGGCGTCTAATTATTGGACTTTTCCTCGCAAAATGTCAGCACTGCATTCGACTTAGTTTTCAATCAACTCAATTTAACAACCGTTCGGATATTTATCCAAAGCACTTGTCCTGTTCGAAGATGCTTTTTAGAGGAGTGGCCAGCCTTTTGTGCTCATGAACAATAAACAGGAAACGACCGTGGACGCAGCCTTTGCTGAATTCATACGATTTGTGTCAAATTGTTCACATTTATCAATCGTATTCATTCATGCAAGCGAAGAACATCTTCGCTTGCAGGAATGAATACGATTCATAAATTTGAAATATTTTCCTATTCGAAGAGTTTTAGAGGCGTGGCCAGCAATGCGTGTTCATAAACGATCAACAGTACACGACCGTGGACGCACGCAGTCATTGCTGAATACATAAAATATGTGTCATGTTCTTTGCTTACATGAATGCACATGTTTGACAATCATTGACGCGTGTGCCTGGGATCTAAAAACCATGGTCCATATGTTACCCTTTTGCACCTGTAAAGGGTATTCTCAATAGACAGCTCTCGATAAACATGTTCATTGGTGCTAAAATTGTAGCCTGCTTTTCACGCCTTTGTGCAAGTGATCGAGTGCATACAGTCTGCACCTTTTACACCTTGTTTGCACTTTCTAACCGCCTTAAAACTGATGCAGATTGATTTCTCGCAGTTTGCCGCTCTTGCACCGTAACTGAGATTCTAGCCGTACCTTCGTTCTGATTTCAGCCCATATGCTCACAGGCCACGAAACGAGCATTTAGCATTTGTTAACACCGTGGGGACAAGCCAGGGCCGTATCCATGGAATATCTTAATCCTCGCCTAATGTGTCGCCCAACTATGACTGGCACGCCGACACTACCAAGCAAAAGCCGAGTAAATCCCAGACCCTAATCGCGACACTCAGCGGCCCTGCGTGCTGGATATTCGATCTCGGCACCCGTCAGCTGCTTCACGGTTTCTAACAATGCTTGACGCAGGGCTCCCCTGAAATCCATCCGCCGCGCAATTTCTTGTCTTACATGAAATATCGCCGCATGACAATCGGCGAAGACAGGCGAGGCGGGTGCGAAACTACCGCGGTGAAAAGAATTAAGTGTGTGCGAAAATGCGGATGGAAAAAAAGAGGCCGTGACATGCAACCGTGCACTGGTCCTTCGGTTTCCATATTCACCTTCTCTACCAAGTCTGGATGGAAGATGTCTGCGTGTGTTTTACGGGGACAGCTCTGCCAAGTACGAGGAGTGGATTAGATGTGTGTTGGATGACACTGAGGTTAAAGTCGGATGAATTTTGTCAAGCAATCCAAATACTTGAGTGATTTCAACACATATAATCTACCAGTCTACCTTTCCGCGAGTGCGAAACGAATAAAGAGCACAGGTGCGTGAGGGTGGATGATGGGTGGCAATGTGTGTGTGTGGGCGGGGAGGGGGGGAGGGGGGTGACCCACAGTGTGTGTTCCCAGACGTGAAGAACATGACCAGAGCGGAGAAGAAAACACTACAATACAAACTTTATACAAAAACGTAAACCAGCTCGAATAAAATTGTTACTATTCCTTTCAGTAAATAAGATGACTTTAAATCCACACCTTGACGTACGGCAAACAGGCAAGATCACGAAAAGCGTCAGTGTCGATCAGCTTTCAAGAACAATGGACGAGAAAATATCTATAAAATTTAATACTGCTATATATATAAGACTTAATACCGGAATTTAGATAACCGCCTTTTCATTAAGATCTCTTGAAATACTATCTTTAAAAGGGACATAAAGACAATTTGACACGAAAGCTTTTTGACGAGCACGATGTAAATCTCATATTTGTAGTTGTGTGGGTTTTGTAGCCTATAGAAAAGTTACAGACACATGACCGCCGTGGGTTTTTCTTATTTTCGTTTTATTTGTAAAGTTGGGTTGTGTATTTCAGTGTCCTTTTTCTTGTTTCAAAAAGTTACTTACATTTTTGAGTTCAAACAGTCTTCCTATAGAAAATATGAATTGATGAAATTAACACATTTTCAAATAAATCGACATGCCATTTTTAGTTTAAATGTTACTTTTTTAGTGATACCCTGTACAATCGACGCAGCGTTGATACGTCTTCTCTTGTCTTTAAAAGGTAATGGACAACTAGTACTAGCATACGGTAGACAATTACCCCATGAACACCTCACGAGTTTGTGCACATCTAAACACGAAACAATGAGATGATTTTCAACGTTGTATGCAGCTAACTGTTTTTAAACAATATCATTTTTGGCCTCGGCTTTCAAATACTCTGAACTATATAGAAGCGTGTCACTGTGGACACACTTACCGTTAACCGTTTTGAACTATGTGGCATATGACATATTTCCACAGTCATACATGTCTATAACGTCCACCAAAAGGACCGAACAGAAGTGGTCCTCATAGACAAGTGGTCGCTGCAGAACGGGGAATGGATATCCTATGGGGTGGTCGTTGTGGGCAGTTGGTCGTTATCGAGAGGTGGTCGCAAGGACAGGGTCGACTGTCGTAGCAAAAGAAGTACAAGCAAACACAAGCGTTCCATTGGAACTCTATTCAGAGCCATTAGAACTCTAGTTTAGAGTGACAGATTCAGAGCAGATGATTAGTGGTTGGCCTCTGTTTCCTGAACACTTCTCTGGCCTGAAGTTTTCCGAGTTGTGTGTATAATTTCAACATTTGTAAAAAGTAACCCTTACAGCAATTTAGGCGAGGCAAGTGCGCGAAGCACTTTCCGGTATAATGATGCATGGATGGTACATCAGGAACTGACATGTCTTCTCAAATCTAAAATGTCAAACCCTTTAGCTTCTCTTATGAATGATTCGACTCGCAGGTGTTAACTTGATTCGATCAAACCTGTTTATTTTCTTTATACAGTCGAACTAGTCTATAACGACCGCCCAAAGGTCCGACCAAGTGGTCGTTATGGAAAGGTGAATTATATATATATATATTTTTTTAAACACGCTCGTCTGGGATCCTTCGGAGTTGTCGTTGTTGGCAGGCGGTCGCTTTTGAGAGGTGGTCGCAAGGGCATGTTCGGCATGTTGTAAGATAAAGCTATTGATAATTAATGCTAAAATCTACACGGAGTGTGAATGTTTGTCGTAATGTTTTGACGATCTGTTGTGGTAGTAGCGCTGATGAAGTCATGTCCACACTATTCAATGACAGTCATAAAATGTGTCCTTTTACAGGCAAGTCATGCTTTGTATGCAGTCTAAATTGACGAACTAAGGTTTCTATTGGTTGTTGAACAATTGCTTTCCCTTGTTTTTTCTTGCTTTTTCCATAGAAACACTGAGGCAAGCTACACGCAGGGGTGGAACTTTTTCCGCGAATCCGCGGATTTCCGCGGACACAACTTACGAATTCCGCTGGGGTTATCTATTTTTCCGCGTCCCATTTCATCACAGTATCTATAACTTGTTGACTGAATGATATGGGATAGAAGTGAAGATGGAACAGAACACTGGAGGCTTGAGAGTTAAATTGTGCTGACTGAAAACTCCTAATAACTATTAGTAATTTTGAGCTTCAATGTATTGGGCATCACTAGCTTGGATCATACTATTGCCAGTATTAGATTATGGATACATGGTTCATTACGTAAATATGCACCATTACAATGTTACCATTGTTGTGCGAAAGGTTTTTTCTTTGGTTGGGGTTTGTTTGTGTGGGTTTTTTTTTTGGGGGGGGTGAGGAGAATGTCTTTTTTGCCTGATCCAAACGAGTTGAATTTTAGTCTCAGAATGCACCAGATTGCACAGATTTTAATGTACCATTTAAAAAAATTCGGGGGAGAACCCCCCTAGATAAAAGGGATTTTCTCGTTTTTTATCACAAGAGAGTCCCACCCCTGTACACGTGACATTGTAGGCTTGCCTCAGTGTTTCTATTCAAACAAGAGGAAGCAACTCTTAACTCATTGTCTCCCAGGTTCGGATATATCCGTACCCACACATATGGCTCTATCTGACCACGTACGGATATATCAGCTCAGACTGTTAGCTTCAGTCGCTTCCTGTAACGTCGATCTAACGCCTGCATTCCAGCGTGTTGATGCACAGTTTCTACCCAGTTACTACTATTCTGAGTGACCTGCTGCAGCACAACTCGCCTAAAAAAAAAACCGCTTGGTCAAAATAGGTGTGGTAGAAAGTGTACAACCCATAAAAACCTGACAAAGTTATTTCCGAAAATCGTTTATTTATCAAATGCTATGCAAAGGTCGCAATCTAATGAATATGATAATGCATGACAAAATACAAACACAAAAACGACGACAATGCCGGACAACAACGAAGTCAACAACCACGGGGTAAAAAAGCAAACATTGAGAACAGAAAAAAACAACAATAAAATGTACAGACAAAACTAACCACAATTTGAAAAACAAGAAGTTTTAATATAACCACCCTCAAATAACAAACGAGCGCCAGTTGAATAACCAACACCAATAAACAACAGATAACCATTTCCATTAGAAACGGACCCGTGAACACGAGTTACTTAACACTTTTGTCCCGAATAACAAAGAGAGATGGCTGTACCTGGGAAGCGTTCCACAAAGAAGACATAAAGAAAAATACCCGCACAGCTGGGTCCCGCCTTCGAGGGTGTCTTGTTTCCGGGTGGGGTAGAGTTTTCGGTTCACGAAGAACTGGAAGATTGAAGACGTCTTCTTCGATGTCAGAAATAAACTCGTCATCGTTGCCGTACAGCATTGTTCAGCTTCAGAGTTGCATAACTGTGCTTGCAATGCATTGCAAGTCGATCTTTCGGTTTATTCATCTACTGTCACAGTGGTTTACGTGTCAGTTTGTTTCTGGTATTGTTTTATTCGTATGTTAATTTCTTTACAAACATTTGTAAACAATGGCGTGGTGCATTGAGTGCGTTTCGTTCTAAGAGAAGCTGAAGAAGATTAAGGCGATGTATTTTTCTTCGTGCTAAATTGCACGGTGCATTGAGTGCATGTATGTACAAGATTAAAGTTGCCCATGAGTTAACAGATATTATATTCGTTACGCCAGACAAAAAAAAAGGGGGTGCATTTGTTGTTTGTAGACAGGACTGGAAGGAACAAGAAGAAGTTAGCACTGAGTGACACATTACATGACTACACTATTCTGCTCAGTGATTTTCTGTTAGAGCATGGTCTTAACAACTGGTTGGAGAGAGAGAAGACAAGTTTTGACTCATGACAAATCGGTCATCGTTTAAGCCGACTAATTTTTTTACGAGTTTAAATTGGACCAAGGTTTTTTTCTGCGGTTTCCGTAGCAACAATAAATCCAACAACAAAAACAACAGCAACAACAACAACAACAACAACAACAACAACAACAACAACAACAACAAAACTTCTTTGGTTTTATAAATATCCGACAAAACTGCACACTTTCACAGCTATTCAAGCTTTTTTAACTACACCATCTGGAGTAACATCTTCTCCTCGACTGAATCAGTTTTTCGTCTTACACAGCCACATTGGGGAATTGATGATGGCCGAACAAGGCTTTCTTCTTCACGTTTTCTGGAGATCCCAGAAACAATGAGACTCTAATTCTCAATAAACTCTCACTGGATCACAGAACGGAAGATCTATTGCTCATTTCCGTCCGTCGTTCGAATTCGTAATGCTGTCAACAGAAAATGTTTTGGGTAAGTTTTACGACTTGTGTCCGCATCTTCTAAAAGAATATGACTGAAAGGAAGACAGCGTTCTGTGGCGAAGATAATGCGACAGTTTTACGACTGTTTGAAAGCAAGAGAGGTTTCCCTGGAAGTGGGGCGGGGGAGACATTTTCTTTATCGTCTCAGTTCAGAAAGGGAAACAACAATTCTCGTCTCCAACTTAGGGGAGATAATTCAATTTTCCGCCATTTCATTTTCTGAGTAGGATCAGCTTGCTTGAGCACAAGATGCTGGTCCATCCTCCATCATGCCATTCAACGGAGGTGACAGCACGGATTTTATTCACCCACCTTTCAGCCATCATTTGGTCGTCTGCGACGTGTCAGCAGGTAAACGGTTGTGACGATTGAATAGCAAGTGTTGTGGTACTCCTGTTGTTGTTCAGGTTTCTAAGATGGCGTAAGATTCACACAAGAGAGTTCTGTCGATGATTGTCCCTTTGTGGTTAACGTGGCTGAGATGTTTGTGTTAACTGTGTCTTTGATCTTTTCATGTCGGAGTTTAATGTATTCGTGTTTTGTCTTGTTGGCTGATCTCCACATCTTCAAGCTGTTGGCGAAGTAGCCTAGTTGTGGGAGAAGGTAGATAATCAGTTGAGAGCGATAGTAGTGATCGAAGTGCTATGCGTCACTGCGGTATGAGCACACACACACACACACACACACACACACACACACACACGCACGCACGCGCACACACACACCGCGCACGCACGCGCACAAACACGCACGCACGCACACACACACACACACACACACACACACACACAGTTTCCATGCTAAAATCTTTGATTAACCAGGTCTTTTGTCAATTGCTCACAGTAAGGGTTCAATATCTGCTGAAAAGAGAGGATTGTCATACCCAAATCAAAGCGCAATGGCAGCTGATTGTTGAATTTACCACTGTCTGTTACTTTTTCTATTCTTTCTTTATTTCTACATTTCTTACGTTCTTTCTCGCTCTATTCTTTCCTTCTCTATTCTTTCTTTCTTTCGCTCTTTCTTTCTTTTAAAAACGATTATCGACATAATTATGTATTTATTATTTATTTATTCATTTATTTATTTATTTAGAGTAGAGTATTTTACTGAAAAGTCATGGATATATATATATATATGTGGTTCTACAAAATGAATTGTTTTTAAACATACTCCCTGAACCATTCGGTTTTTTCTCCATATAATCCTAATCATGAAAATGTACTCTTATTTTTAGTATCATTTGTCCACATTGCGTAAGTAGCTTTTATTGTGAAATAAGTTGTGAAATGTGTATAATTATGCATGAATTATATATACGGAAATAAAGAAATAAACGTATTACAACATTTACCACTCTTTTTGTCTTTTTGTTTTGTTTTGAGGGGGGGGGGGGGGGGGGAGGGGGGTGATTTTTTTGTTCGATTTTCAGACTTGCAAATGAAGTGAAATGAAAGGACGATTTATTGAACCCGTCGCGATATAACCTTCGTGGTTGAAAACGACGTTAAACACCAAATAAAGAAAGAAAGATTTATTGAACAAAAAAATGTGAAATTTGTTCAGACTTGCAGAAGTCCTCTGTGAGTTTTGTACAGGTCTAGCGGTAGCTTTTCAGCACTTTCAGTCAGCCCGTAGTCTGCAAGAGCTCCTTAACATCGGATGGAACTGTTTGGTTGACAAAGCATCCACATTTAGAGGGGACCAAATATAGCTGTCACCGATGAAAAGGAAAACCCGAAAACGGGGTCACTCGTGTGGAAAATTGGAAGTCATCCGTGCAGTTAATCACTGGGACTGTCACGCCCCGTTTACGTCATGCTTGCGTGAACATCTCGCTATGAACACAGTAACGTAGTGACGTCACCAACCTTTGTAAAGCCAGGCAGCATTGAACAGGTATAGCATAAAAACCACATCCGGAGAAAGGGGGAACGATTTCATGCCCCATTCAGGGATGTGGTTTGGTGAAGCGCCAATATTTTCTTCAAATCCTCGAAAACTTTGTCGCCATTTCGGCCGATTTGACAAACGCCCAAGGCCTGCAAAAAAAAAGAAGAGTTAAGGTCATTATCGACAAATTTGCCGAAGAAAGTAAATCCTGTCAACAAACATGCTTGCCAATTAATTATGTCCATGGTCAAAAGGCAAGAGATCATAGACGTAGGCTTACCAAAATAAGGTACTAAGTTTAGTTCTGTACTGATTTTTGTTCTGTGTTGATTTTTGTTCTGTGTTGATTTTTGTTCTGAACTTATTTTCTGTTTTGTACTGATGTTTGTTCTGATTTCTTGGGAATGCCTAAAACTCCAAAAAGGTCCAGATGAGCCAGTTTTTTCGTGTCCTGAACTCAAAAACTACCGTTTAAACTATTTTTTCTTGAGCCAAAACAACCACATTATCAATTAGCACTCCCACAAGATTGAACTCGGGGGGAATGTTGGACTGTACATTTTTACGTCCTAATATTTTCAAGGAAAAAAAAACACCCCCCCCCCATAAAAAAAAACAACAACACCACACCAAACTTTGATAGTCTTACTGACGAAGAATCCATTGTTTCAACACCCCTTCTTATTTTGGAAACATCAGTGAGTAAGCAGGTTTTGCACGATACTATCCGACGATCTTGATTTTCTATGCTCATTGCATTTTAACTACAGTGGGCTTTATATTTACACCTTACCTTTTACCGCCACGTTTACTTAACACCCGTAACCACAGCACTTACAAGGTTATGGGACCCTAAGCGGTTAACTCCCTTTCGACTTCCGCCCGACGGTTAAGTCCCTTGAATCAAACCTCCCAACGCTAAAATCGCGCCTGATCACTCCCGTTTCAAGTCCATACCGTTCTTCCATAAAACTCTTTGATGCCAAAGACGAGGCAGTGACAATTCTTTCTCCCCTTTCTTTTCATTCACAAGTCCAATTTACGAGCAGTTTTTCTTCGCGCCAGAGGTTTGTCTTTCGAGAAGCGGTGGTGCGATCCCAAGCTGCCATTTTCCGGTGGGTCAAGGAAAGAAACGAGTGTGGGTAACAAAGAAAGGGGTCACCGCTGGGACGAAAATTGGAAAAGTGTGAGTTTGATGATGGTGTTTGTTGACCATAACACTCGGCCGTTAAAATGACCAGCAGGGGAGGCCATAAAGTGACCGCGACTCCCGAATGGTCACAGTTACTGACACATGGTGGGTGGCTCGGGTAATGGCAGGGAGTTTTTGGTGACCGGCGGGTAGCTTGGACAGTCCTATACCCAGCTGAGAAAGCCACACGTTGGCTGCCCGTTGCGATGACCAATCCCAGTAGTTGTTATTTTATATTTTTCATTTGTTCGCATTTTGTGCAACCCCTCCACCCCCACCCCCTTTGGTGGTCCATCCGCGCTGTGTGGTGGAGAATTTATTATGTCTGACAGATCTGTGACTAAAGTTTTGACTAAACGTTTTGTTTTAATGTGTTTTTGGTGGGTTTTATTTTAGCATGTCAGACAGCTCTGGAGTTTTGCTGCCAGCTTAACTTTTAGTTTCTTCTGCTGGCTGAGGACTTTAATTCCTTGTTTTTAAAATGTGTATTGTTGGTTTCTTTATTTGGTGTGTGTGTGTGCGCGCGCGCGCGTGTGTGTGTGTGTGTGTGTGTGTGTGTGTGTGTGTGTGTGTGTACACGCGCGCGCGTTTAGTATGCTTTAATTTTATTTGTTATGTTTCAACACACCCTGAATACCCTGTCAACCTGAATACGACAACTATCAACACAATTTTGTAAAATTTGCAAAGAGAAAAAAGTAAATTGCGAATATAAAAAAACCTAGGTTAATTCATTGAACGTATTTGTATATGGAACTGGATGTTGGAATGTTAGCAGTCCATCTCTTTCGGATTTTCTTTTTAAGAATCTTTTTTTTTATAGTTTGCCAAGCACATCATTGTGGGGCGTTTAATCACATAACATGCATCTGTCCCCACACAATGTATTTCATCCACCCTTCACTGTAATCATTTCCCACTCAAAAACTTATTTAAGTTATGATTCATAATATGAATAAAAGGCACTAATTGATATATATTATAAATCGGTATTCCCACACAAAATATATATGTTCTAACGTTTCTTTTTATAAAAGTATTCATGTACGAAACAGACAAAAAGACAAGAAGGAAATAAACCACAACATAAAGACAAACAGACCATATTATAACATATAAATCTCCTTCAAGTAGTACAGAATCATAAAGCACGCTGTAGTTATACAACACAAAAGGATAATAAATGTACAAACATTTCGGATTTATTTTTCATGTTAAAACGATTAAATGAATCACAAGAAACAATTCACATGAGATTGCTAAACTGTGAGTGAAGAAAAATTAATAAAAGTGCATGGAGCCGTTTACCTAACTGCACTTACTCAATATCTCAGTAATAAAAGACACAAAACCACCATTTGCTCTTCTGTGAACAGAAATAAGAACTCCTGAATATTTGATCAATCCATTCATAGGAGGCATTCAGGACATCGTCTTTATCACTCGCCATACCTTCGAATAACATTTGTTGTGAGCGTATAATGCCAATGGAGAAACTCTGTTCTGAGTAATAAAAGAAGAGCGAAGAGTAAGAAAAAAGTTCGTCTTAATAATCCATTAATTTTGCTTGTAGGAAGCTTTCAACTGCCGTCAGATTAAGAAATTGCCACACACCTCGAAGAAGACATCCATACACAACGGCAACAATAAGGCTTTCAGTCACTTTTTCGCTATTTGTTATTCATTATGAACCGAAATGTGTCGAGGTGTTTGCCAACATTTGTATGAGCAAAGAATGTAAAATAAACACGAGCTCATGTTCGTGAGAAAAGAAGCCTGTGAATCGAGTCACAGAATATCCATAGAAAACTGCATAAAATATGCAATATTGAAGATCGGGGACGAGTTTATGATGACCTGACGATCCGCTCTGAGCTGCTCCGCCTGACTTTTATTAAACAACTGCTCCCTTTGTCAGCGGCAGTGTCGAGACTTTCCAATCGACGCGTTTTTATTGTGTGAGAGTATAGTTTTCATTGAAGATAGTCCGCCGTGCTTGTCAATGGGAAGTACTGGATATTGGGTAGCGCAGGTGTTCAAAGAGACCTGTCTTTTGTCCCTTGATTTTCTTTCCATTTGCCATTTGCGATCGGTAGAAGTGACTTGGGGAAAATAATACGATTTTCGTGACAGGGATTAGGGTGATAAATTGTATGCGACATTGACAAAGTTGAACAGATAAAAACGCCTGGGCATAAATAGAGATTATAGAGTTGATAGTGCGGGTCTGGCTGTATACAAAAACACATATATTCGCACACAAACCAGCATGCACACTCACAGGAGGGAAAAAAAAGGTTTGAAATGCAAAGTAGCAGCACATTCAATTTCTATCCGCAAATTCGTCCAGAGATCCACAGTGTTGAAAACAAAAGTACAGCTTAAACTGAAACATTTGCTCATGGGGTGTGTCTGTCGCTCTCTATGTCTGTCTGTCTCTCACTGTCTCTGTCTCTGTCTCACAAAATCACAAGATCAGACATTGAATAGTTTTGGTAAATATTTGTTAAATATGTGCACTGCACTTGGACTGTGTATTCTTAATGGTGTGTGTAATGGGGATGTGCAGGGCTGTTTTACCTACATGTCAGAGAGGGGGAGTAGTGTTAATGATTATTTTTTGCTGTCTTATGCTTTATTTGCAATTACTCTGTCTTCGAGCGAACTATTGGCTGGCCGGATTGAGTCAGATCATAATTATGCCAGTTGAATTTCATGTTACGTTCCCATGTGATAATGTTTATCATGATATGCGTGAGAATGCAGATTGCTTTATTGAGAAGTATGTTTGGGATATCAAGAAGGTAGAAACGTATGTGAATTTGATGTGTGCAGATGATATGTGTGCAAGGAAAGAGTCTGCCCAAAATATGATCGAATCTGATATGAATGGAGCTTTGGAATTATTTAACACTTGTGTTAAGGAAAGTGCTGACTGCATGAAGAAAAGAATGTATTTGAAGTCAAATAATCAATCGGATGATTGGTTCGATCAAGAGTGTAGAATAACCCGAAAAAATGTGTGGAGGTTGTTAAGCAGATGTAATCAGCCTGAAGACATTCACGCTCGCAATGTTTATTGTTTAGCCAGACGGGAATATAAAAACATGTTAGAAAGAAAGAAAAGATTGTATAATGATTTGACATTACAAAAACTTATTGAATCTGTTAATGATCAACAAGAATTTTGGAATATAATGCATAAATTATCCTCAAAACGAAAACAAATAAAGAACAACATACCAGTTGATACCTGGTTTCAGCATTTCAAAGTATTATTAGAAAAAGATGTAATTGAGGCTGAAGAAATTGAATATGAAGACGATGAAGGTATTTTGAATCGTCCTATTTCAAAAGAAGAAGTGTTGATTGCAATGAGAAAGTTAAAACCTCAAAAGTCTGCTGGGCCTGATGGAATAATAGGAGAACTTTTGAAAAAAAAATTTCTCCAGGGATTTACTTTTTGGTACACTTGTTTAATTTTTTGTTTTCCAAGGGTGTATTTCCAGAAAGTTGGACAGAGTCCATTGTTATCCCTTTGTTTACGAAAGGCGATGTGAATGATCCAAATAATTATCGTGGAATTTCGCTGTGTAATGTTAGTAGGAAGGTCTATAGTACTGTGATTAATAACAGGTTGCAAGAATGGATTGAATGTAATAACAGTACGGGTGAATATCAAGCTGTAGTGTTGTGCGATTATTATGTTGTACCTTTTTTGCACCTGATAAGTTAAATTATTTGCAACGTTAACCATTTGTTCACACTCCTTCATAAGGGGCTATGGCCTATTGAATAAATTATCTGCGTCTGCGTCTGTCTCTGTCTGTCTCTGTCTCTGTCTATGTCTCTCTCTCTCTCTCTCTCTCTCTCTCTCTCTCTCTCTCTCTCTGTCTTTCTCCTGTATCCACTTAACAATCAGTCAATACATACATGTCTTTAACTCTTCAGTTGCCATTTGAATACAGAAGCAGCCGGATACAATGCGAACAAGATCATATTGTCCTTGCAAACAGCAGATTCAATGGACACAAAACTGGTGGAATCAGAATGCCCAGGTGAACCGAAGACTTCCTGAAAAAGTGCATGTCGTTTGTGCAATACAAAATCAAAAGCAATGTTGATCACATTCAGTGCGAACAATATCATTGTCCTTGCAAACTGCAGATTCAATGAACACAAAACTGGTGGATGCTGAGTGCCAATGGCGAACCGAAGACTTCCCGAAAAAGTGCATGTCGGTCGTGCACTAAGATTAGTGTGTTTAAAATTGTAATGTTTTGTCGTGAATTGGTTTAAACATAAGTTTATTTTAACAAGGGTTACAATCATGACATGTATACAAAGTTCACAGAAACAGCAACAAGCTAGAAGCTTATAGTGGTGTTCCTGCATGACAGTACAACATAAGGCGGTAACGGGTGAAAAATTTGTCTCAATAAACCAAATCTATTAATAACGTAATGAACGTTGCATAATGATTATAAAGAAAGACAGTAAAGGAAGGAAGGAGGGAAAGAAGATGAATAAAAGAAGAGGGATGGGTGGGAGATGTGCAGAAGTTAAAGTTGTTGTCCGGCTTGTAGAGCATTTATTCTGACTTGCCCAAAGCGGCCTGAACGTTCAATGAACGAGTGTACGGTGGAAAAAAATTTCCTGTTCAAATCTAAAGAATACTGTCTGTCTCCGTTTAAAAGGTGGGGGAGGTGAATTGTGTGATTAGGGAGGGTATGTATAGTTTCTTGACGTGCTTCGCGATAATTTGGACAATCGAATATGAAGTGTTGTACGGATTCGGACGGGAATCCACAGTCACAAGATGCATCTGTAGCAACGTGACGTCTCACTAGATCGTTATTGAGATCACTTATATATAACCTGAGCTTACAGTGAATTATTTGTGACATGCGATCTCCAGAATAAAAATAACACGGCGGACTTAAATCGTTTTTTGACAAAAAGTGCTTAAATTCACTTAGGGAATCACTAAGTTTTATATAGTCTGGTAAAGAATTCCAGAGTTGTGTAGTAGATGGGAGAAATGAGTTTCTATATAATTCAGTTTTAAACGATGGAACTTTCCTGTCTAGAGGTCTGCGCCGGTGATATGGGTTATTAGTTGATATCAATGGTGGCAATATCGCTAATAAGTAGTTTGGCACCTTGCGGTGAACGATCTTGTGAAATAATATCAATTTATGACGTTTTCGCCTCTCTAGTAATGAAATAAAGCCTGACTCATCGTACAATTTTTGATGGCTTGTACCGCGGACTGCTCCAACAATTGTTCGAATTGCATCTAAGTGAATACTTTCGAGCTCGGTGGCTAACTCCTTTGGGCAGTTGTCCCAGAGAACATCAGCATAATCAAAATGTGGCAATATGAAGGATTTATACATTGTTTCTAAAGCTTTTCTGCCTAGTCTATATTTATAAGATCGTAAGCAAGCTACTAGCGTACGGCATTTTGCTATAACAGATTTAATATGTAACTCCCACTTACCGTTATTCTGAATAATAATACCAAGATGTTTATGACTTTCAGTTTCTTGTAAAATTGTGCCACCGAAGTTTAAAGGGATGTAATCTGGATTCCTTTTCCTGCTTATATTCAGAAGTTTTGTTTTACTTTGATTAAATTTAACTTTCCACTGACTAGCCCACTGGTCGATTTTTTCAAGATCTGAGTTAAAAATATCTGTTCGCATCTGAGAATTTTCCAGGCTTAAATACATACTTGTATCGTCGGCAAACAGTTTAATAATGGATTCAACGTTATCAACTATGTCGTTAATGTAAACCAGAAAAAGGAGAGGTCCTAGAATAGAGCCTTGTGGAACGCCTGTTTGCACAGGTAAGTAGCTAGACATACTTCCTTTAAGCACCACTGCTTGTGTTCGATCAGTTAAATAGTTTTGCAACCAATTAAACATCTGACCTCGAATCCCTAGTGCAAATAACTTTCTCAGAAGACCTTTGTGCCAGACTCTGTCAAATGCTTTGGAAATGTCGAAAAAGATTGCCTGGACAGTAATGCTGTCGTCGAGTGACTTGCAAAAGTCGTTATATAGGCATGTTAACTGGTACACAGTGGAGTCACCGGGAATAAAACCAGACTGGGAAGGTGTGATTATGTTATTCGATACAAAATAATCAAACACATGTTTCTGAACACATTTTTCAAGAACTTTACCTACGCAGCTTAAGAGTGAGATGGGACGATAATTTGAACAGTCTCCTTTATCCCCCTTTTTAAATATCGGTGTTATGTGTGCTGTTTTCCATATAAACAAAACTTTATTCAATTTTAATCATGACAAGAACAATGCATGGATGATTACATACTCAAGCATATAATGCTTATTTTAAGCAATCATAGTAATAATAAGTAATCATATGCTTGGAAATACACCCTCATTTAATGATCTTGTAAATAAAATAGATAGAGGTTCTGCTATTATAGGTAAACTTGCAATAAGAATCTTATTATGAATTTTATCAGGCCCGACAGCTTTAGATGTATCAAGACTTTCTATTACACTTTTCACTTCTTCAGAAGTCACGACCATATCGTCGACAAAAAACTCAGCATTATCTATATCGGGAACATTATCGTCTGTGTCGTTTATTTCTGATTGTTTAACAAAAGACATATTAAATAATTCAGCCTTTTCCTGGTCTTCAAAATAGGTTTTACAATCAACTGTCGTGAATTGAACTCGACCCGCAGCAAAAACAGTTCGAAGACAAGATGTCTGAACATGATGAGTTATATTCAGAAGTTCTACGCACTCTTCATTTATCTGGAGAGAAAAAAGCGCTGGCTTCTTTTTACATTTAGTCAAGTTTTGACTAAATGTTTTAACACAGAGGGGGAATCGAGACGAGGGTCGTGGTGTATGTGTGTGTGTGTGTGTGTGTGTGTGTGTGTGTGTGTGAGTGTGTGTGTGTGTGTCTGTCTGTCTGTCTGTGCGTGTGTGTGTGTGTGTAGAGCGATTCAGAACAAACTACTGGACCGATCTTTATGAAATTTTACATGAGAGTTCCTGGGAATGATATCCCCGGATGTTTTTTTCTTTTTTTTCGATAAATACCTTTGATGACGTCATATCCGGCTTTTTGTAAAAGTTGAGGCGGCACTGTCACACCCTCATTTTTCAATCAAATTGATTGAAATTTTGGCCAAGCAATCTTCGACGAAGACTTCGGTATTGCATTTCAGCTTGGTGGCTTAAAACTTAATTAATGAGTTTGGTCATTAAAAATCTGAAAATTGTAAAAAATATATTTTTTTATAAAACGATCCAAATTTACGTACATCTTATTATTCATCATTTTCTGATTCCAAAAACATATAAATATGTTATATTTGGATTAAAAACAAGCTCTGAAAATTAAAAATATAAAAATTATGATCAAAATTAAATTTTCGAAATCAATTTATAAACACTTTCATCTTATTCCTTGTCGGTTCCTGATTCCAAAAACATAGAGATATGATATGTTTGGATTAAAAACACGCTCAGAAAGTTAAAACGAAGAGAGGTACAGAAAAGCGTGCTATCCTTCTCAGCGCAACTACTACCCCGCTCTTCTTGTCAATTTCACTGCCTTTGCCACGAGCGGTGGACTTACGATGCTACGAGTATACGGTTTTGCTGAAAAATTGCATTGCGTTCAGTTTCATTCTGTGAGTTTGACAGCTTGACTAAATGTTGTATTTTCGCCTTATGCGACTTGTTTTCTTTCTTTTTTGTTTACGTTTTTTTTGTTTAGTTTTTTTGTTGCATTCTTGCGACGCGCATTTGTATGATTATTTATCATCGCGCCATTTTAGACGTTGCGACTTTAAAGCAGGTAATATTGATGGAACTTAGCTGTGTCTGTCTCCCCCCTCCCCCCCTCTCCCCACCCTTTCAATAAACTTCCATAAACATCCCCACCCCCTCCCCAACTCTCCTTCTCTTGACCCCCCCACCACCACCCTCCCCTCCAAACCCTTCCCCGACACCAGTGCATCCAGCTCAATGTGATTGTCTGGCCAGCAGAGCGAGAAACGAAGTGGAAAAGTGTCTGGTGGTGAAAAGCACAAGGTGTGTGAATCGCCCAGGTGTTCTCATTGAGTGTCGGTGAAAGCCACTTTGTCGCCCAGTTAGCTGACAAAACATATTAAGCGTGAGGCTTCAATGCAGGCCTTTGAAAAGACCCCCGTCAAACTGCTGGGAGAAGCGACTACACAAGGACTTGACAACTCTAGCTATAGCTGTCTCTCTCTCTGGAACTTTAGTGCTGTCCTTCGGTCTTCGCTTCGCTGTTTCTATTTTTTTTTGTTTTTTGTTTTTTGGTTTTTTTTGCTTAACGCCCAGTCGACCACGAAGGGCCATATCAGGGCGGTGCTGCTTTGACATATAACGTGCGCCACACACAAGACAGAAGTCGCAGCACAGGCTTCATGTCTCACCCAGTCACATTATTCTGACACCGGACCAACCGTACCAGTCCTAGCACTAACCCCATAATGCCAGACGCCAGGCGGAGCAGCCACTAGATTGCCAATTTTAAAGTCTTAGGTATGACCCGGCCGGGGTTTGAACCCACGACCTCCCGATCACGGGGGGGACGCCTTACCACTAGGCCAACCGTGCCGGTCGCTGTTTCTAATTCATTAATCGGTTTACAGAGTGGACTGAAAACATGGAGAGGGAAAGTGGTTAGGGGTGTGTGGAGAGAGAGAGAGAGAGAGAGAGAGAGAGAGAGAGAGAGAGAGAGAGAGAGAGAGAGAGAGAGAGAGAGAGAGAGAGAGAGAGAGAGAGAGAGAGAGAACTTTATTTATTACTCAAGGATGGAGATTTTAGGCTCACGCCTTGTCTTACAATCTGTCCCTGCTAAACTAAGACATAAAAATAAAGACAATAAAAGGACAATTGTCAATCGCAATCATACAGTATTACTAATTACAACATTACCTATACGAATACATAATGCATGATAGAACATTGAAATGTACGTACATGTATGTCAATATAATACAAAGGAAAAGAAAAGTCGACTCGCACACACACGCGCGCCGCATGCCTGCAATCACGTTCGCACTCAATACAACACACACACACACACACACAGACAGACAGACAGACAGAGAGAAAAAGAGAGAGAGACCGAGATTTGGGGTGTCTGTCTGTTTATTTGCATGATATTTCTCTCTTTTTTTTTAATAAGAAATGCGGTTTACTCGAATAACTTTTTGTAGTCATATTAATTGTAAATTTTAGTCCTTCCAAGCAATTTCAATATTTTTTTCACGGAGGAAAACTCCTTGAAATAGCTTCAAATAAAATTTTAAAAAACGCTCGCGCTGGACCCGAGTACTCTTCAGACTGGCTCGCTCAATAAATATAAATGTTTGGAATGTCTGTGGTGTGAATGTTGGTTTCTGACCAGAAATGCAGATCTATCTCTGGCCGATTCATAGATTCAACCTACAAACTGCGACCTCATCTGTGATCAGATATTTTTCGACAAGCATCAAACGGATGAAATTAACCACATGCAGTTTATTCTTCAGAAAAATGCACACAAAAAATGGGTTGGGTTCGGTGATTTGTACATAAACGTCTTCCTCGCGATAGATTCGCTTATTATTTTGTCTTATGAAGCCGTCATCAACACGAACACAATGATTGCAGAAGCAAACTCTGTACCTACACGACCGAGACACAAGACTGATTATTTCACAGCTGCAATGAGAATAGAGAACAAAGACGTTTTGGGTAAGCTTACTCACGTCTTCACTGACATGCTCAGACCTGTTTACACTACACATTGAGCGTAGTAAACTACGAATTTGAATAATATACTACGCAACTACGCAAGTCTGTCGTTTTCTACGCAAACGGTATTTAAAAAAAAAAAAAAAAAAAATTTTTCTTTTTCTTTTTTGTCTTTACACCTGTCCCGTTGTGCTCTCACACTGCCCCGTCCCTGCACGCAAACGGTATTGTTTCGGCTACGCATATCACAATCCGTAATTTTCTTCATCTCCCTTGACCGATCCATTTTCCAATCCATGTTTTCGGCCAGCAGTCGTTTGCTGCGTGCAGCGCGTAAAGCGCCCACGGGCGTTGCGTTGTAGCTTGTTAATGCCGAATAGGCTTCTCCAAGCAAATGCCGGGCACAACTGAAAGCGTTACTGCCAAACCATGCGGGCGTTTCGACAAAATGGCTGAACGCAGAGCACACGAAAGTGAAGATGAAAACTGTGAAGAAAATGACTCCGAAAGGCCACCGACCAAAAAGAAAAAGACGAGCAATGCGCCGAACCAAGTCTTTCTGCCAAAATATCATCAGGACTACCCATGCCTTGTCTTCGCGGAAAGGAAAACATCATGCTCATTGCACTGTCTGCAATTCCCATTTTTCCGTCAGTCAATCAATACATGTGGTAAAAAGTAGCAATCATTGTTCTTGTTGTTGTGATAGGTCGACGAGAAATTCTACACATTCAATTACAAAACTACACATTTGCCTCATTTTGCTCCCAGAAAATACACATGCAATGTTTTAGGGGTAAACAGGTCTGCATGCTAGGAACAGACGGAAAATTCCGAACAAAAGTAAATAATAACTAGTTTAATTACTTCCAGGGCTTTTCCCATCGTTGCGGGGATGTATAAATTAAGCTTGCTGCAAAGTTTTAGGTTTGAAGTCCTTACCAATTACGAGAAATAACTAATTCTTTATTGCATTGTTTAGCAACAGTTTGCCAGGACTTGGGCTATTTTTAGACCGTTGACGTCACTTCGTGACGTTTCGTAAACCAAAGATGGCGTAGGAGACAGTCAAAGTGCGGTTGCGTACAAATTACAATGGCAAAAAAGATAGAAGTAAACCCGTCTAAAGCTGTCAAGGCCACTAAATCTGCTGAGAAGAGAAAGTGGACTCCTTGTTTCATCACCACGCAGCACCAGCGCTGGGTCGCGCTGAAAGAAAGATTGTTTTCGTGAGAGGCCCATCGCTTCAAATTGAGAACCAAGTACAAAGGGGATACTGAACTCGCCAAAGTTTTGCTGGACACGTGAGTACATAGGCCTATTAGAAAATTAGATGTACTTGTAGATTGCAATTGTCAGCTGCAGCCTGTGGCCTTATTCTTGCGAATATGTGCTGTGAGAGATCGTATATTTCCGCCTGCGCAATTTCCGGAAAACATCCACTTTCACTTTGAGACTGTTCTGTTTACATTCGTCACTATCAACACCACTTTGCAATACTGAAATAATTTTTTCTGTGTTCGAAAGCTACAGCCAATCGTTATTATATGCCCTTAGGTACAGTTTTATAACATTATTGGCACATGTAAACAACATGAATTAATTGATGAACGCTACGAATATGGCAGCCTTTAAAGGATAGAAAACGTATGAAAGCAGATTGATATTACAACACTGTTTTGTGTGTCCTGGAAGCTCATGTTTGAACATGTTCTTCACACAGTCTTTAAGAACACTTGACGGGAATGATTGGTCAAAAGAGAGTTGAAATCAAAATTCTTGTAAATGTTATCGAAATGCCTGCAGCAAGTTTGATTGTAAACAAATCTATTAACGTTCTTCAGAAGTTCACAAAACTCTTCTGAAACTACGCAGTGTCTTAATTGAAACTTGTGTGACGTTGACAAGAAGTGATACCAACTTAAGTATGAATTATTAATCTTCCACCATCTTCGCCAAATCTCTCTCTCTCTCTCTCTCTCTCTCTCTCTCTCTCTCTCTCTCTCTCTCTCTCTCTCTCTCTCTCTCTCTCTCTCTCTCTCTCTCTCTCTCTCTCTCTCTCTAGTTGTAATTACTACACATAACAAAACAGACAACTTTCAGTTCTCCATTGATTTCACTTTCCTCTGCTGCTATGCAATACTGGGAGGGTAAAACGACAAACAGAAGTAATCTTCAAACAGTGACAAAACTGCCCCAGGTAAAAACCAACACAAACGTGTGCTAATCAAACTTGCAGCAACTTTAACTCGTGTACACAGGAAAAAACGATAATCAGTCAAGACTTACAACAATTTGTGAACGGTATCCTGTCGTTTAATTGAAAAGCTAACAGGCAGACGACAATATTTTCCGCGATCGAAGCGACACAAAACACGAGCACGAACACTAACAACTGGAAAAGAAAGGAGTCAAGACGAAACGAACTCTCTTGAATGGACGAACAAGTGGCAAGTTCTCAGACTCAAGGGTTGTTACAAGAATTTTTTTTTTAATTATTATTATTTTATTTGTATTTCTTTATTTCTTATTTTTTTGAAGAGAGACTGACACACACACATACACAATTGAGAGAGAGAGAGAGAGAGAGAGAGAGAGAGAGAGAGAGAGAGAGAGAGAGAGAGAGAGAGAGAGAGAGAGAGAGAGAGAGAGAGGTGTTGAAATAAAACGATAAGAGACCGGATAAATGCAAAACAATTTTAATTGAAATAGAAATTGTTTGACGCGCTGAAAACGAAGCACCCTGCGAATATCGACAACTTCAGAGAGAATGCGGGCAAGAAACAGGCAACAATACGAAGCCATTAAGGCGCATTTGACAAGGCCAGCAAACCAACTCTTCATGTGGGACGGACACGCAGTAGGCTTGTTAAGATCAGAGAGAAATACTAGTAGCAGTATTTTTATTTTTACACCCCCGGTATTTACACCCCCGGTATAGGGGTGTGTATAGGATTCGGTCGATGTGTTTGTTTGTGTGTTTGTGTTCGCATATAGATCTCAAGAATGAACGGACCGATCGTCACCAAACTTGGTGAACAGGTTCTATACATTCCTGAGACGGTCCTTACAAAAATTGGGACCAGTCAAACACACGGTTAGGGAGTTATTGGTGGATTAAGATTCTACAAGGACTTATAGAGGGACATATTAATGGTCAAAGGGAAATAACCTTCTCAGTTGGTGGCAGTGAGAATGGTAAGGACGGGGGTGTTTTTCCTACCTCGGAGGAATTTCTTGTTTTATATTTTTTTACCGTGTTGACATACCTTCGATTTTGCTTTTCACTTTGCTCGTTCACGCATGGATGAAGCGGAACATGGGAGCTGGTCTTTACTGATCCTGTGGTATCGATCGACGGGCGAAGACATGGGCGTACAATAACAATGAGGATCACTGGAGCAGGCAGGATTCAACGCGCATTCGTAGCGTGCCCACTGGTAGTACACATACACAGACTGGCGGACAGGCAGACAGACAAAATCACACGCACATGCAACCATGCAAACGTACATAAAGACAGACATATAAACAAACAAAAAGCACGGAGAAACACACACACACACACGCGCGCGCGTGCGCGCTCGCGCACCCACCCACCCACACACGCACGCACGCACGCACGTACACACACGCCCCCACACACACACACTTTCAAAAAAACAAGTGAGCCCATTGTTATTGTTACTGCTCCCTACTGGGGTAACATGTTTGCAACAGACGGCATCGCTCACATCGAGTATTTAGTCCTCTGCAATTCGAATCTGTTGGTGTCCATGTGACAAATTGTCCTGTCATATTTCCCCCCCCCCTCCCCCCCCCCCCCCCCTCTCCGGTTTTTTCGGGGACTTCGGGGCATAATGCACACCCCTAACAGCCCACCCACTGGAAACAACTTCGCCTTCGCAGTGGGAGATTTTGTCACAGGTGCGATTGCTAGATTGTGTGAGCTACTTAGTTGTTACTTTTATTCTGCGTCTCCAGACAGCGTATTGTTGTTCAGTAATATACGCTGTCGTGAAATTGTGTTTATTCAGACAGACAAGCCAAAATATCCAGACAGAAAGACTGACAGTAATTGAATTAATAAATAGCTGGATAAATAACTTGATAAAAGCTTGAAAAAATAAGTAAATAGATAAAGATGAACAAACAAATAAAGAAATACATACATAAATAAATAAATAAATGAATAGAGACATAAATAAATAAATAAACCGATAGATAAATAGCGGACTAGGTCAAAACATGAACAATCAAACAAAGCAACCAGCTAACAAACGACCCTACCAACCAACCAAACAGTTAAAGGCACAGTAAGCCTCCCGTAAACCATCACAGATACTCTCAGGCTTTTATACACAGTACAAACACCCTTCCATTTGAACGCTCACCAAACGGGAACATCCTAGGTGCCCTACGTAAAGAGCGAGCAATTTTTAAAGAATTAATTTTGCGCCGATTGCTCAGAGACAATCGGACCGTGGTGCGTTTTGGCGCTAGAGCTAACTTTAAAATCTAAATAATAAATTGACAGCTTGTTACACAAACATTCTTAAATCATAAAAGATTTTTTCATCAAGACAAGATCAGTACAATTCGAAGTTTTGAAAGTTTGAAAAAATAAAAGCCCGGAAGCAGGGTCACGCAAGGTCGTGTTTCTCGTAGCAGACGACGGTTTATGTCTATCGCCAGTTCCTCTGAACAGTCAAAAGTCATCGCTAGAGTTCTTGTGAACCACAGCCGTTTGTTTCGTGCATAGTCAGAGGTACTTAATAACGTGCTATTGCAGATAAGCTCACACGTACACGAGTCGCATTCAAATTACTAACTGACGACTACATTGTGAAAAAGGGAAACTGGATCACACGGGTTTACGATGGCTCAGGGGTAAGATAAACCACGCAAAAATAAATTCTTTGAAAATGGCTCGCTCTTTACGGAGGGCACCTAGGATGTTCTCAAGCGGTGAGTGTTTAAATGAAAGGGTGTTTGTACTGTGTGTAAAAGCCTGACAGTATCTGTGATGGTTTACGGGAGGCTTACTGTGCCTTTAACTAACCAAAACCAACAACTAACCAGCCGACTTATTTTAAAAATCAATTACAGTAAACAACAAAAAAGTCGTAAGATATGGGGAAAAAATGAATGACATTGAGTTTGAAAGCCATTCTACAGACTGATACGTTGGGCCTAGGCTATATTGCAAGGTGAACACTTGTTCAGAACCGCTCCGTTTGTGGTAATGTTGATGGTATTGATTGCCCTGTCTTGTTAAACAGCTGTCGGTTGGCTTGCCAAGAGGAGTATTTCGCATACGAAACAAAAATAACATTGTTTTTGCAGCCCTCCTTCTGAGACAAGTCATCCGCGTCCAACCTGTCACGCTATGCGCGTCGCTTGCATGTTTTATGAAGTCTGCATTGTACTTTGTTTTGTTTCGACTTTTTCAAAGAAGAAAGAAGGTCCTAATCGTGTTTTTCTTCCATGGAAGATGTGAGTAGTTGAACATTTTTGGGTAATGTGTGTGTGTGGCGCACGTTTTAGGCAAAAAACGCTTTTTGCCTAAAACGTGCGCCACACACACACATTAAAATGTCTTTGTAAATCAATTGTATTGACATTATTTTGTCAATACTTCATGAAAACACTCTTCTGTCATTGGATCTATATACGATATACTTTTCCAATCCCACAACCCGAGTTTCATAGAAGGTTTGGACCCTCCAAGCATTTTTTCCGCTGCGGACAATGTCCCTCTCGTTTTTTTAGAATGAATAACAAAAATCATCTCAGATGTGTTCAAGCTTTTACGTGAGATAAGATCGTTCATCCACTTGAAAACATACCAAAAATCTACATTCTGGCTGCTTTCTGTGCAGAGCAGGAATGTTTGTGCTAAATTAAATTTGCAGATTAGCATAGGTGTCACTTGTTTGGCGGGTGTCCAAGTTGAGGGATGCTCCAATCACATGTCAGTAAAAGCCTGGACAAGTCTGAGGTGATGACCGGGGGCCCGGGTAGCTCAGTTGGTAGAGCACTGGACTTGTGATCGAAAGGTCGCTGGTTCGAATCCGGGCCGGGACGGACACGGGTCAACTTTATGTGCCGACCCAGAGACGGTATCCATCTCCCACCCCCGTGTCACCACAGTGGCACGCAACAGACCTCGGTCATTCTGCCATAAGTGCAGATGGTTGATACCACCTAAACACGCATACACTTGTGTATCTCATCTTAAGTCGGGTTAAAACCCGGGAACATGCCCCTATATAATGGCTTTGCCGTGAGGGCGTAAAACTTGAATTTCTCTCAGAGATGATGACCACAATCGTTCACACGGGAAGGACTGCGCCTTTAAAGAAGACCACGAAGTCTGTGAGCAAGACAAGGTCAGCCAAGGTGGACAAGGGAAGGCTGATGCACAAAAGAGCGGCGAAGAGTGGATGGACTGCCTCCTTCACATCCTTCACAGCCCCGTCAGCCAGCTCACCGCAGAACCTCACAAAAACCTCTCTCCCTAACGAAAAGAGGTGGGGCGAGACTGAAAGAGTCGTTGTTGTGTACCGGCGATTCTGCTCAAAAGGCACGATGGATACTAACTGTTCAGTGCAAAAAGCTGAGCCAGGGTTAACTTGTGGTTTTCCTTACGTATTTGTTTGTTTGTTTATTGGAATTTACTTCCTCATGTTGTTGTTTTCTTTGTGTGTGTGTGTGTGTGTGTGTGTGTGTTTGGGGGATGTATTTTTGATAACGGTTTTTTATGGGGTGGGGGGGGGGGGGGTAGGGAGTAGGGGGTAATCTGTGCTGCATCCATTTCTAATTTTGGGGAGAAAAATGGGTTATTTCAGAGTAAAATATCTGTCAACAAAGCCGTTTCAACGGTGTCTTTTCAGCAGGTCTATTTCGCCTGCAACTGCCGCACGGCAGAAATCCGCATACGGATCGCCAGAGCCACAGCAGCGATGACCAGACTAAACAGGGTGTGGAAGAGCAACGGTAGCTTCCAAACAAAACTGCAAAACCATCCTACAAGGCACTGTCGAAGGAGCCTGACGCAGACGTGGAAGACAACGGAAGAGCTGGTCGTACAACGTTAAAGAAAGGACACATGTAGATGAGATTCCCTGACCTCCTGTCGCCAGCCCCCAACAGAACAGCCTAGAGAAGGGTCTCCTCCTTATCAGCCCTCTCGCCCCTCCTCCCCCCCCCCCCCCCCCCCCCCCCCGACGACTGTCCCTGTCAGGGTACAGATGACGATGATGATGACGATGACGACGATGATGATGATGATGATGATGATGATGATTGCACCGGTATATGAGGAGTGGGGTGTCCCAAGTTTCTTTTTTTTTATTTCACCAAGGTCTACAATTTTGACCCTTTTCTCTTTCAAAAGGATGAGCGCTTCATAGTCGCAGATGTGCCTCAGTAGCTCGGAAAATGAGAATTTCATCAAGTTTTTGTGCGAACCCTGCGTGGAAAGACCTCTGTTGTAACCACCAACACAATGTCTCACTGAAGCCGAGGCGAGCTAACGAGCAAATAATCGCTGCGGAGTTCTTTTGCCTGCCCCGCACTCTCTTTTCAAACTCACTGAGCGTTCGCGTCTCACTAAACCCAAGTTCACTCCCTTTGCAAAAACCGAGCCCATACCTTGGTGGGTTCTGGGCGGTGGGTAGGTGGGGGTGAGCAAAAGGGGAGGTTGGTGGTGGTGATGTACGACTAGCTATGAAGGAGGAAAAGGCGAGAGAGATACGCTGGACGCTTTGACACTTTATTATGGGGGCGAGGACGCCCCCATTCTATACGGATAGTTTCGAGGTTGACCATGGGCAGCGCCATTTTGTTGTGAAATACGTCATCAGTTTGTGTACACAGGAAGTTGTGACATCCGTCACCCTATGGGAGGGGTGACGTCAAAATTGTTCATCTGTAGAAAGTTGTGAAATCCGTCACCCTATGGGAGGGGTGACGTCAAAATTGGTCATCACAGAGTTTGTGTAACACAGGAAGTTGTGAAATACGTCACCCTATGGGAGGGGTGACGTCAAAATTGTTCAACAAAAACATGATATGTCGCATTGTGCAGGGTCAACTGCAACAAACTCAAACCGAGCCATTCATACCTCGCTGTATTTGAGTGACTTATATACCCGACATTTTTATTTCTTATTTTTAGCACAGGTGTAGGAAAAATCATGAACCAAAATGTTATTTATTTTCTAATTTAACATTTTTTTTACAAATATGACCATGGTCTTTTAAACATACAGTGACATTAAACATTGTTATGTTAAAAAAAAGAAAAAAGAAAAAAAGCTTTTGTGCACAAATCAGAAAATACATTGTACATTTTACCTACAGGCCAAACCGTGAGTGTCTGTGGCAAAGCCCGACCCAGGAAATTGCACTGATTTTATATTTAGATCAGAGAGAAATTGTCAAGAACAGGCGCTTGCATTTGGATGTGTCCAATGATAGTAGGTTTGGTTGTGATCAATCAGAATAATGTAGGAATAAAAATGTATGACAGTTTAGTATGATGACATGTAATTCACATATGCTGAAATATGATATTATACATCATGTAATATTATTATGGCTGTTGCCATGACCATGAAACCCAACAAAGGTTTAATGTAATGTAATTCAAAATACCAAAACCGAGCACCTATTAATCTCGTCTTTGCGCGTGAAGATTGAGGCCGTCTGCCAGTAGCGGTTAGGTCATACAGTGGAACCCCTCTCTAGCGACCTTTAAAATGTTGACAAAAATCGGTCCTTGTGGAGGAGGGTCCTTACAGAGGGAGGGGGCGGAGTCAGGGGGCCACAAAGAAAGTCAGATTTAAAAAAAAAGAAAACAGAGAAGTTTGAGTTGCTGACGACCGTTCTCTCTGAAAGCAAACTGCTTCGATTTCATGTTTGTCCTTGGTGTCCACCAGTTCTGGTGCATGTACTACCCTGGCCAAGTTTCCTCTCAAGACATCAAAGAGACCGCCCCAGTATACTCTACAGCCTCTGGGCGAACCACCTCTCATAGCTAAAACTGGGTCAATGACCCCTGGGAAGAAGGTCAGTGTCTATAAAAATTTTACTCCTAGGCCTGCGGCCAGGGGGGGGGAGTATACCGGTACCATTTGAGAATCAGACCAAATGAGAATTGAACCATTTGAGAACATCCTTTTTTTTCAATCACTACATCGAAGGCCTGCGGCCCGGGGTTCACATGGGTTGGTTTGTTTGTTTGTTTCAAACCCACACCCATATACACACATTTCCCATTTAAACCATTTGTCGGCCCCCTGTCGATATTTATCGACTAAGTTCCTTGTTGTCTATAGCTAATAAAAAGCCTTATAGACAAGGTAAAACAACAATTTCTGCATCATTTATAAAAATAAAAAGGTAAAAGGACGAATGAACAAAACAGCAATAACAACAAAAACATAGCACACCTGTTTATGAGAATGAACAAATAAACAAACAAACAAACAAACAAACAAACAAACATGAAACCCATAGGTGAACAGAAAGATCTAAGACTAAGGGTAAAAAAAACAAGGTATAGTATGTACACAAAAAGGAAAATATTGATCCAACTATTCGGGAGAGAGAGAGAGAGACTGAGAGAGAGAGAGAGAGAGAGAGAGAGAGAGAGAGAGAGAGAGAGAGAGAGAGAGAGAGAGAGTAAGAGAGAGAAAGAGAGAGAGAGCGCTAGCTGGGAAAGAAAGAAAGAGGGAGAGAAAGAGAGAGATAATAAGAGAGAGAAAGAGAGAGAGAGAGGACGGGAAAGGGTGGAGAACAGATGAAAGAGGGGGATTGATGCTGTGTGAATGTGTGTGTGGGTAGAGAGAGAGAGAGAGAGAGAGAGAGAGAGAGGGGAGGGCGAGGATTTCGAATTCATACGGCGAATCTCATTGATCCGCGTTATCGTCTGTGAACACCTGTGAGTGTTCCTCGCGACTGATCGAGTCTCTTCACTCACTCGCACACCTTTGCAAATCTTTCTGCCTGCTTATTTACACACTTTGTAACGCTTCCTTCTTTTCGAAGAATTGGGCCGCGATTTTTATGCGAGGACAAGAAAAATGTGTTTTGTCAGTTACGGTGCGAATAAATTATGCACGGTCACGAGTTGGGTTGAATGGTTTGCACATTGGCGAATGTAGTCATGGCTGTGCAGTCGGTTTTATTTTTTCTATCTTTTCTTTTCTTTCTTGTTTCATTCTTCTTTTTCTTCGTCTCGCACTGTGCACTCGCAAATGTATTCAGTCAAGGGTTGCGTCATGGTCTCTAGTCTGCTTCTACACTTCACAGGTAAGGCGTATTTAATTATAGTCTGCTTCGTGCATACAATTATCGTTCAATTTAGTTCCATCTCCCCCTCCTCTTTCCCTCTCCTTCTTCCCAAGAGTTATAATACTGCACACAATTGTTTAGAAAAAAAAAAGCACACAGGCTCTGCATTTTTAGACTGGAAGAAAAGCGACGCAAGGTTTACGTTTGACTTCACATTTTCAATTATGACGCGATCGATTGAGCTTCTGACGCCCTTTTGGGCCCTGAATTCATTGCATTCTAAAAAAAAATAGGCTCCCTCTGTGTGACTGTGCGTACTTTTGCACTTACCAAAATTATGACAAAAACGATGTTTGGTGGCTTATTGTCAGACCATTATTTTTTTGTTCGTCCTCGGGGAGCATAATTATCGCCTTTTATTACATCTGTATCAACCTCGGCCTTCGGCCTTGGCCCATAAAGATGAAACAAACGATGAAATGGTCCTCTCGGACCAACGAAAAAGCTGGTCTGCCAACAATTAACCACTAAACATCTTACATCGACGAACCTGTATATAATGACCATCCCAGTGGGGGCTGACAGAAAATGGTCGCTATAGACAGGTGGTCGTTATGGAAAGGTGGACTATGTAGAAGAAAAAACAAACATTTCGGAGGTCCTTTGGAGTAGTCGTTGTTGGCAGGTGGTCGTTATCGAGAGAGGGTCGCCAGGGCATGTTGGACCGTACAATGCACAGAAAACAGCCAGGCTGTATCTGTGTACAAGTGAAAAGATGTACTTATCCCATGTAGAGAGCTAGCTTTGACGGGTCCGAGGGATGGAAGAGATGGTTTACACGGGAAGGGAGATAGGTACATAATATACCAGGGGCGGATCCAGGGGGGGGGGGGGGTTCCAGGGTTTCCGGACACCCCCCCCCCCCCCAGCCTAAAAAAAAAAGATTAAAAAAATAAAATAAATAGATTTAAAAACAAAGAAAACCTGATGGCTCAGATTGCTCCATTTTCCTTAATTTGTATCAATTTTTCCGGGGGAGCATGCCCCCGGACCCCCCTAGGAGCCGGCCTTTGTCTTCCAAGTGATGGTTTTGGAAAGTAATTTGGTAATGTACTGTCTCAGGTTGCACCAGATCGGTCAAATGTCCTTGTTTTGATCCAAAGTTTTCTTCTTGAAATTACATATTGGAAGGTGTATTAGGGGAAGTTTTATTTGCTCAGATTGCATCAGATTGCTCCATTTTTCTTGTTTTTATCAACATTTTCCAGGGAGGGGGGGGGGGGCATGCCCCCTGACCCCCAAAGGAGGTTCGAAAGCTTCGCGCCCTCAACTAATCGCTTCGCGTCGTCGAATTGCCCCTAAAAGAAATTCGGAACACCCCCCCCCCCCCCTCGAAAATGATGTGATCCACCCCTGTATACCTTTAGCTTAATTCAGTGACCGGGAGCAAAATGCAGTAGCGGAGGGCTAAAGGATCGGGGTAACGATACCAGAAAATTACACCCACAAGAGGAGTACAGAAACAATCATGTTCGTTAAAGAAAAGTTGTTGTACATGTACAGTAGAATAAACAATCAACAAGGAAAGCGAAAGATAATCACTCCCTCGATCCATCCATCCCTCGATCCATTCCTTCATTCCTTCAATCAATCAATCAATCAATCATTCAATCAATCAATCAATCAATCAATCAATCCATCCATCAATTCAATACAAAACAAGTAAACATTACCAACAAAAATACATATAAGTTTTAGTTGGCCTTAGACGTCACATAGCTCTAAGAAGGGACAACCGGTGTTCAATCGAGAGGTAAATAAAATGAGGAGACAAATGATGATAAACAATCGAACACTTAAAATGTGACAAGAATATGATCACGAAGTACACTCGTGGGCAGACTGTAGCATGTGTTTTCGATCATCACATTCACACACAGCGGATGGATGCTACTACACTACGTTGAACTATTTTAAGAAGAAACAAGTCGCGTAAGGCGAAAATACAATATTTAGTCAAGTAGCTGTCGAACGCACAGAATGAAACTGAACGCAATGCAACGCAGCAAGACCGTATACTCGTAGTCCACCGCTCACGGCATAGGCAGTGAAATTGACAAGAAGAGCGGGGTAGTAGTTGCGCTAAGAAGGTTAGCACGCTTTTCTGTACCTCTCTTTGTTTTAACTTTCTGAGCGTGTTTTTAATCCAAACATATCATATCTATATGTTTTTGGAATCAGGAACCGACAAGGAATAAGATGAAAGTGTTTTTAAATTGATTTGGACAATTTAATTTTGATAATAATTTTTATATATTTAATTTTCAGAGCTTGTTTTTAATCCGAATATAACATATTTATATGTTTTTGGAATCAGCAAATGATGGAGAATAAGATAAACGTAAATTTGGATCGTTTTATAAATTTTTATTTTTTTTTACAATTTTCAGATTTTTAATGACCAAAGTCATTAATTAATTTTTAAGCCACCAAGCTGAAATGCAATACCGAAGTCCGCGCTTCGTCGAAGATTACTTGACCAAAATGTCAACCAATTTGGTTGAAAAATGAGGGCGTGACAGTGCCGCCTCAACTTTCACGAAAAGCCGGATATGACGTCATCAAAGACATTTATCAAAAAAATGAAATAAACGTTCGGGGATTTCATACCCAGGAACTCTCATGTCAAATTTCATAAAGATCGGTCCAGTAGTTTAGTCTGAATCGCTCTACACACACACACACACACACACACACGCACACACGCACACACGCACGCACACACGCACATACACCACGACCCTCGTTTCGATTCCCCCTCGATGTTAAAATATTTAGTCAAAACTTGACTAAATATAAAAAGCTGTACAAATGGACCTTTTTGTAAATAACTAAATAAATAGATCAATAAATAAATGTAAAAAACATTATCAATACAAAAACAATCAATTCAAAAACCCGAACTTCTCTCATAATATTACATTATTAGTGTATCGCGCGTTGACAACATGACTTCGGGTCTATGTCGACATTGGTACCTCCAACGGGCAACTCGTCCGTTTTTAGTATGACTGAAAAAATACAAACTGTCAAACATACAACATTTTATTTTACAGTACAGCTCAACCTCCGGATACAGTAGAATTGAACTGCCACTGTGACAAGAAGGCGCAAAAAAATGTCAAGCGCTTGACTTCCAACCCTGAAGCTGACGACTCTAAACGCCCGAAACAGCTGTTCACCCTTTAAAAAAAAAAAGTTATTACCCCGTAAACATACACCCGTGTCAAAAACGATAGTGTTGTTGAAAAAAAACATGGCCATAAAATGTGATTTGTTTATTTCACCGGTGATTTGTGAACTGTTGCGTGGCATCGATTTTCACACCGTTTGGAAAGGTTGGATGCGGTGTGATGGTGTTGCTTCTGTCAAGGAAATTTACTTGTTTTTCAAAAGAGAACAATAACAAGATTAGAAAGGGGGGGGGAGGGAGGAGGGAAGGGGAACAGAGACAGAAGTGGGCGGGGGGGGGGGGGGGTTAATTGGGGAGAGAAAGATCTCAAAGGGTATGTGGTAGTAAAGAAGATAAATGCGTTTGATGACGTCATAATTATCCGTAAAAACAACTGAGGCGACCGTATTTTTCAATCGAATTCATTTTTGTTCAACAGTCTTTGACCCGGTTCGGACAACGGGATTACATTTCAGGTTAGAAGCTCAATTTAATTAGTTACATTGTCAATCAAAGTTCTGCCGGAAACTGACATTTCAAGAATAGACTCAAAAGTTAATTCATTGTATTCTTTAGTATTTCCTTGATCTAAAAATAAATTCTAAATTAAAAAAACAAAAACTTTTTTTTTAAATCATTTTACGCAAATCGGGTTCACTGTTTGCTTTCTTTCCCTAGAGAAGTCAGTGTTGTCTCAGTCGACGGGTTTCGGCCAGCTAGCCAAGGACTAACTGACCTTGTGGAGACTGATCCAGTGCGTTCAATTTCAATCTTTCAGGCCTAAAAATGGACTGAATGTTTTCTTTTTGCTAATAGCGATTTGTTTCTTCTTCTTTTCTTTTTTTCTCGTTTATTTAATTGTGGTTTATTTAATTTTACTTCTCTTCTTCTTCTTCTTGTCGTTCGCTGTTAGAGCGTCAGTCCGGACTGCAGGGCGAAACGTGCTGTCCTCTCCAAGTCCTCTTTGGGGCCGTATAGCTTCTTTTGTAGCGCTGTCTCCTCTGGCCAGGTGGTGTCCCTCAGAGCACTGTGGTATGGACAAGCCTGCAGGATGTGCTCTGCTGTCTGATTCTTGCCACACGGACATAGGGGGGAGGGAACTAGCTTCAGCTTTGTGGCCATATGATGGTTTATAGTCTGTTATGTCCAGTGCGGAGTCTGAGTAGGACGACTTGTTCTTCACGTTGGAGCAGGTGGTAGTCATCTGTCTCCGCTCTGGTTTTCCTCTTGTTTTTGATGATTGTCTTTTTTTCCTTGTACTGCAGCTGGGACGTGAACTGTTCCTTTGAGGCACCTTCCTTGGCAAGTTTGTCTGCAGCCTCGTTTCCTGCTATGTCACAATGAGCTGGCACCCACTGAAGCACGACCCTTTAATTTTACTTCCAGTCCTTATGTTATACTTTATTACGTTTCGTGAATATATTTAAAATGAATTAATTACATTAAAAGCGAACAGCTTTTCTATTCCACAAAATGGATGTCATCACTTACTGCTTCAGCACAACCCCGTCTTTTACAGCTGAATGCTTGCAATTGTTGATTATTCTCGTCCTCTGATTTGTTGTTAATTTGTTTTTAAAGCCACATATACATTGTATGCATATATACAATTGGCAGACACGAGTTTCTGACAGAAAGATTTTGCTGTCTAACAATTCAAATAAAGTACAGAGACATTAGAGACTAGTTTGTTTGTTTGTTTGTTTGTTTGTTTCGTTCGTTCGTCCGTTTGTTTGTTTTGCGGCTTTTTCATTTTTTCCTTCCGAAGTTTATTATTATAAAATTTTGAAACAATCTGTGTTCAAAGTATGAATGCGTGATCTGAGACTACCGAAAACATGCAGGCATCAAATGATATGAACCCGTTAAACGGAGGGAGAGAGAAAGAGAAGAGAAAAAAAAAGAAATAAGAAAACGAAACAACCAAATAAAAGAAAAATAAGTAAATGAATAAATTCTCAGCACTCTCCATAATTATTCGCTCGCTAATATTGCGAATCGTCATCTGTGTTGGGTTCTGCACAGCTGAAAAGGACTACAAATAAAACGGAAATTTTAAGATTTATTTATGTAGCTTAGGTCTATATATGTCCTTATCTTTTTATTGAATGATTGATTGATTGACTTATTGGTGGATTGATTAACAAATAGATTGATTCATTCATTGATTGAATGATTGATTAAATTATTTATTTTTTTATTTATTCATTTATTTATGTTTCTATTTATTTATCTATCTATTTACTTATTCATTTATTTATTCCTTTACTCCATTGTTTATGTTTTTCTTTTTCGTTTTTCTAGATCTATGTATGTATCCGTGTGTTCATATACATATCTTCATGTCTTGAGTGTTTTTGAAAACCAAACTCCCACACTGCGTCGTGTGAGCGTGCGAGCCTTTCTGGGTACGTAGGTGTTGAAATTCAGAAACAAAAAGTGTTATCTTGCATTTTGTCGAAGGTATGGTCTGACAATATAAGTGTGATCGACAAGAAGAAGAAGAAGTCGAAGGTATAATTATACCGATATTTCTTCCATTAGTTAAGTTCTTTGGGCAATAATATGTCCCAATTTAATAGGCTTTGTTTTTAAAGTTTTGAAATGTGTAGGCTTTTGTGTTTTTAACGTTTAGACTAAGTTTAGTTCTCGTGTTGGCATGTTCTACATGCCCGGCTGAACAGATGGATTGACGTACAATAGAGAGTCACATATTCTTCTTCTCCGTTTGTTGCAAATAGATAGAATATACAAATAAACGCAAAAGAAATCAAACACGCTTGAGAGACAAGCAGACAGACAGATAGACATACATACATACATACATACATACATACATACATACATACATACATACATACATACATACATACATACATACATACATACATACATACATACATACATACATACATACATACATACATACATACATACATACATACATACATACATATATACACACATACATACATACATACATACATACATACATACATACATACATACATACATACATATATACACACATACATACATACATACATACATACATACATACATACATACATACATACATACATACATACATACATACATACATACATACATACATACATACATACATACATACAGACAGACAGACAGACAGACAGACAGACAGACAGGGTAGATTCGGAACCAGAAAAACAATGAACTGAGCAGATCAATAAAGAAACATCTAACAACATGCAACACATATATTTGTCAAGACCTCACACCAAAGGCAAACAAAACAACGCAGATGTACGACGAACTAAGAGACGATTTATTAGCACCTCTCCCGATCTGACTCTGTGTAAAGTGTACAAAACCAACCGTATCCTCTTCCGTCCCGCTAACAGAAAGAGCATCATATATCAATCAAGATAAACAAAAAATTAACTCTTTGAAGCAGACAGTCATTAGTGCAGTGTCGACTATCACTCTTCTCCTCCTAAAAGTCGAGAGAATTTAGATAAACTGTGGTGATTAATGGGTGAAGATTTGTATTTATTTAATGGGTTTTTTTCAAGAAGAAAACCTGTTCAAGTACTTCGCCAGGGACAGTGAGAAGAAACCGATACAGCGCTCTGAAAAGCGAATAAAATATACGTCTGTCCGGCGCAGTTTATTAGTGAACACAGCCCTACAAGAGCACTTGAAATTTTGCGGATGAACTCGAAAAAGTCTGTTTGCGAGGACTTAATATTTGCGCCGTAAATCGTCCATTTTTGTCGAACTATCTCGACTTCAAAGGCCGCCAGTTTGCTCGCCCAATTTTCTCGCGTAAGTGTTGTGAAGAATCCATAATTTTTGTATCCTCGGCGCTTCTGGTTATGTACTGCGGCTAATCTGGTTTGGGTTAACAGGTCACAGGGTTTGGGTGTCCGAAATGCACGTAGCTCGAACAAGTATAGACTTTGCTGCAAATCTTTGTGCTCTTTGCAATGTTGTCTCCTAAATCTTCCAAGTCAGTTTGACTGAGGAAATTCAGGTTCAAAAGAAAAAGACTTACAACCTATCTGACATTGCTCCGCTCCCAGCTCTCTCCGAGTCTCCACCCCCTCGCACCCACTCTTTTCGGCCACCCCTTTCTTCCCAACCGCGACTCAGCCCACCCATCCATCCCCATTTTCTTTCTTTATTTGGTGTTTAACGTCGTTTTCAACCACGAAGGTTATATCGCGACGGGGAAAGGGGGGAGATGGGATAGAGCCACTTGTCAATTGTGTCTTGTTCACAAAAGCACCAATCAAAAATTTGCTCCAGGGGCTTGCAACGTAGTACAATGTATTACCTTACTGGGAGAATGCAAGTTTCCATTACAAAGGACTTAACATTTCTTACATACTGCTTGACTAAAATCTTTACAAACATTGACTATATTCTATACAAGAAACACTTAACAAGGGCAAAAAGAGAAACATAATCCGTTAGTCGCCTCTTACGACATGCTAACCCGCGGGGGGGATCCATCCCCATCCCAACCCCCTTTCTCATATCATCACTTCTTCGTCTTCTTCTTCTTCTTCGTTTGGACAGAAATGTTTCACGACCTCCCATCGGTTCGATGCGTTTTTCTAACCTGTTGGACTTTGTGTCTGTGTTATCAATCCTTTAATTATCTCTTCATTGGCTTAAAGGCTGCCCTTTTCGTAGCGTTCATTAATTAATTCCTATTGTTTACATGTGCCAATAATGTTATAAAACTGTACCTAAGGGGATATAATAACGATTGGCTGTAGCTTTCGAACACAGAAAAAAATATTTCAGTATTGCAAAGTGGTGTTGATGGTGTCGAATGTAAACAGAACAGTCTCAAAGTGAAAGTGGATGTTTTCCGGAAATTGCGAAGTTAACAAGAATACAGAAAAGCGCGCTTTCCTGCTTTGCACAATACGCTACCGCGCAAATCTGGCGTGTCAATATCACTACGTTTTGCACGTGGAAGGTGAGCGATTTCCTTCACGCGGGGATTGACGAAGCTGTACTGTCTGTGTTGACGGTCTAAAAATAGCCCAAGTCCTGGAGAACTGTTGCTAAACATAGCAATAAACTTTATAAAGAATTAATTATTTCTCGTAATTGGTAAGGACTTCAAACCTAAAACTTTGCAGGAAGCTTAATTTATACATCCCCGCAACGATGGGAAAAGCCCTGGAAGTAATTACAATTATTAAATAGGACTATGTCAGCCTTTAAACATATACCTGAATACTCGTCAATTATCAGTAGCAGCAATGCATACAAAAGGAAGTAACATGTCACGTCAAGCAGTTAGTAAAATGTGAAGCTAAGAGCAAAAATCACAGACATTCAGTGATATTTGGGACCGTTTGGACAAGGGTCAGATTAACACAAAATCCAGGCTCACCATACTAGAGTTTCAGTCAACGAGGAAAATGGCCAAGATAAAGATCAATCATTTTCATCAATAAGGTTTAAAGGTTTCAATTTTCAAAATGCAAGAGTAGCTCATACAAATAAATATTAGGGTGCACCCTCCCTCTTCTCATCGTAAGACAGCCATTGAATGATTTCTCGTGAAAATGCGATTTAATGTATATTTGGTGAGTAAAAAGCCGCATGTGTGCAATGTTGAAAAGTTGTTTGCAGAAAATGCGTTTGAAACAGAAGAACGAATGATCCACGTGGATTTTTATCTCTCTCTCCCTTTCGATTTTACCATGCCCCTCTCCTCAGTTCTTTTTCCTCCTCCTCCTCCTCCTCCTCCTTTCCCTCCTCCTCCCCCTCCTCCTCCCCCTCCTCCTCCTCTTCAGTCCTCCTCCTCCCCCTCCTCCTCCTCTTCCTCCCCCTCCTCCTCCTCCGGCTCCGCCACCACCACCATTCCGGGACACCACATGTCTACCGATGCTGCTGCAGACGTGGAAGGAACAATGTCTTACCTCGGCCAAACAAAATATCTCTCAGTCCACGTCTTAACGCAAGTTGAAAAGCCGCAAAAACCATACAATCCATGCAGAAGTCCAACCTTCCATACCAGGTTAAAATGCGCGTCGCCCCGGTGACAAAGCAAGTTTGATCCCTCTCAGACAGATATCCAGCAATACTAGTTATGGCCTCTAATCCAGTGAGCAAGTGGCGACCCCTTATGGGGCCCTCAGATGTGCGCGGTGCTATCAGGAGGAGTGTTGGGATTCGATACGAGGAGGATTTGGTGGTGGCCTCCCGGACATTGTACACCCGAGACGACAGCGGCCAGCCTGACAAGGGTGGAATGCGTCCCGGGGACGAAGACATACGATATCTCGGCCCCGCTTGTGTTTAGCCCCTTGTAAGGAGCTATACATCATGTAAATGATATGCAAAGAAGATGTAAACGTGGCAAGGTTTATGGCTAAAGTGGTTGGCGTAAAAGCAACTTCTAGCTATATATGGTATCAAAGAAAAGATAGTAGCTCAGTTCTGTACATGGGGCATCTTCAACAAAACATGCACATCAAATAAAAGGAGAGGGATAAGATCAGATCAGACAAGACAAGACAATACAAGACAAGATCAGACAAGACAAACCGAGACGAGACGAGACGAGACGAGACGAGACGAGACGAGACGAGACGAGACGAGACGAGACCAGATCAAGACCAGATCAAGACAAGACCAGACCAGACCAGACCAGATCAGATCAGGTAAAATAAGGTAAGATAAGAAAAACAAGTCGCGTAAGGCGAAAATACAATATTTAGTCAAGTAGCTGTCGAACTGACAGAATGAAACTGAACGCAACGCAACGCAGCAAGACCGTATACTCGTAGCATCGTCACTCCACCGCCCGTGGCAAAGGCAGTGCACGTGGAATTGACAAGAAGAGCGGGGTATTCGTTGCGCTGAAAGGATAGCACGCTTTTCTGTACCTCTCTTCGTTTTAGCTTTCTGAGCGTGTTTTTAATCCAAACATATCATATCTATATATTTTTGGAATCAGGAACCAACAAGGAATAAGATGAAAGTGTTTTTAAATTGATTTCGAAAAAAAAATTTTGATAATAATTTTTATATATTTAATTTTCAGAGCTTGTTTTTAATCCGAATATAACATATTTATATGTTTTTGGAATCAGCAAATGATGGAGAATAAGATAAACGTAAATTTGGATCGTTTTATAAATTTTTATTTTTTTTTACAATTTTCAGATTTTTAATGACCAAAGTCATTAATTAATTTTTAAGCCACCAAGCTGAAATGCAATACCGAACCCCGGGCTTCGTCGAAGAGTACTTGACCAAAATGTCAACCAATTTGGTTGAAAAATGAGGGCGTGACAGTGCCGCCTCAACTTTCACGAAAAGCCGGATATGACGTCATCAAAGACATTTATCCAAAAAATGAAAAAAACGTTCGGGGATTTCATACCCAGAAACTCTCATGTCAAATTTCATAAAGATCGGTCCAGTAGTTTAGTCTGAATCGCTCTACACACACACACACACACACAGACACACACACGCACACACGCACATACACCACGACCCTCGTTTCGATTCCCCCTCGATGTTAAAATATTTAGTCAAAACTTGACTAAATATAAAAACAAGTCGCGTAAGGCGAAATTACATTTAGTCAAGCTGTCGAACTAACAGAATGAAACTGAACTCACTGCATTTTTACAGCAAGAGCGTATACTCGTAGCATCGTCAGTCTACCGCTCGATGCACAGGCAGTGAAATTGACAAGAAGAGCGGGGTAGTAGTTGCGCTGAGAAGGATAGCACGCTTTTCTTTATCTCTATTCTTTTTAACTTTCTGAGCGTGTTTTTAATCCAAACATATCACATCTATATGTTTTTGGAATCAGGAACCCACAAGGAATAAGATGAAATTGTTTTTAAATCGATTTCAGAAATTTTATTTTAATAATATTTTTTATATTTTTAATTTTCAGAGCTTGTTTTTAATCCGAATATAACATATTTATGTTTTTGGAATCAGAAAATGATGAAGAATAAGATAAACGTAAATTTGGATCGTTTTAAAAAAAAATTTTTTTTTACAATTTTCAAATTTTTAATAACCAAAGTCATTAATTAATTTTTAAGCCACCAAGCTGAAATGCAATACCGAAGTCCGGCCTTCGTCGAAGATTGCTGGGCCAAAATTTCAATCAATTTGATTGAAAAATGAGGGTGTGACAGTGCCGCCTCAACTTTTACAAAAAGCCGGATATGACGTCATCAAAGGTATTTATCGAAAAAAAGAAAAAAAAAACGTCCGGGGATATCATTCCCAGGAACTCTCATGTCAAATTTCATAAAGATCGGTTAAGTAGTTTGGTCTGAATTGAATCGCTCTACACACACACACAGACAGACACACAGACACACACACACACACACAGACATACACACACACACACACACACACACACACACACACACACACACACATACACCACAACCCTC
Organism: Littorina saxatilis; assembly: GCF_037325665.1. NCBI lineage: Eukaryota > Metazoa > Mollusca > Gastropoda > Littorinimorpha > Littorinidae > Littorina > Littorina saxatilis. Next base: position 39,629,644 of record NC_090249.1, on the reverse strand, counting down.
GTCTCGATTCCCCCCTCTACGTTAAAACATTTAGTCAAAACTTGACTAAATGTAAAGATAGAATAAGATAAGAATAGATTTTTATTTTTATTTACGAGGGTATTGATATAAGCAATATATGTTTGTTATACAATCAGCTTTCGCTCATGAGGGACAAATTCAACAACAAGAACAATACAAACATACCCCAATTAACTCATTATATCGCAATCATTTAAAACAGAGAGAGAGAGAGAGAGAGAGAGAGAGAGAGAGAGAGAGAGAGAGAGAGAGAGAGAGAGAGAGAGAGAGAGCTGTTGCTTATGATTACGGAGTTCTATTACTAATGCGAATGCAAAATATATCTGATAAAAAGAAAAGAAAGGGAATGCCCAGAGAGAGGTACACCGATAGAAAAAAGGTGGGTTTTTTAAACACTTAAAACTTTGTAATCTTCTTCTGTCGCTCAGATAAATATAAAAATCTTTTTTTTTTGGAATGGGGGTCAAGCTTGTGCGTCTATCCATCTTCCCCTCGCGCTTTACCACTTAAAACCTTCGGCTCTTAATAATTACAGAACCGTCCGAATTCAATGTGACAATGTAATTAACAGTTGCAGGTGTCTCACACACACACCGTCTCTCTCTCTCTCTCTCTCTCTCTCACACACACACACACACACACACACACACACACACACACACACACTCACACACACACACACACACACACACACACACACACACACGTATCAGACCCCTATACGTTAAAAATGGCAACACCCTGTTAACAGTAATTGCCTGATATTTAAGCACTAAACAAACAGCAGCTCTCGCCTGTGATACGGTTTAATCCGGGCAGGTGCGCTGGTTTTAAAACAGTTTCAAAGACAGACTCATGCAGGGCGCTCATAAAACTTACGACTAAGCTTAGCCTCTACATGAGAATGGTTACCTATTAAAACTGCTTCCGCGATAAGCGTTTGAAGATACAATCCTCTCTATGTAGCTTATGCAGATTGCTACACATGTCATTTTCATGGGATAAGAGCATTTTTTCACTTGGACACATACCAAAGCTAAACGATGTGGGATTTAAAAACAAACTGATCTATTTGCATCTGCCGGCGATAGTACTGTACCATTCTGATAAGCATCGCTCCACGGCTATTGCCAGTTGTCTCTCTGACCGGACGCTACAGTCCTACGCGAATCTATCAAAACAAGAATACAGAGTTTTATCTCCCATATGTTTTTCGCGAGCACTGATCTAAATTTGAGATCAGTGTTCGCGAGACGAAAATGATTGCAGATTGGCCGACTTCGACAGTAATGATAAACGAGACATCGTTCTGAGGTCAAAACAAGTCGAAATTTTGGGACTGCTGCCGGAAGGAGACCGTTATATATATATGGTTTTATCACTGTCAACTGGTTACAGAAAAAAATCATCTGCTCCAGTGAGCGCCGAAACCAAACGGTTGATTATCACGTGACACTTTTGCCATATTTAGAGTTTGTTTGTTTGTTTGTTTGCTTAACGCCCAGCCGACCACGAAGGGCGGTGCTGCTTTGACATTTAACGTGCGCCACACACAAGACAGAAGTCGCAGCACAGGCTTCATGTCTCACCCAGTCACATTATTCTGACACCGGACCAACCAGTCCTAGCACAAACCCCATAATGCCATTGCCAATTTTAAAGTCTTAGGTATGACCCGGCCGGGGTTCGAACCCACGACCTCCCGATCACGGGGCGGACGCCTTACCACTAGGCCAACCGTGCCGGTCATATTTAGAGTTGTTTGCACAGTAAATACAGCCGCGAAAAATAGCTCGCTTGAAACTGTCTTACATGATATCAATTCCTTTGTAATTTAAAAATTACACAACACCATGAAAAATCATTATCGACGATCGCGAATCTGCTTACATCCATAACACATTACGAAAATATCTAAATATGTAAAACATCGATTTCCTCGCCAGACAAGGAAAACCAAGGCATCCTGTCAGGGAGAGAATGAGCCGAACTCATTTTGACCTGAGTTCAGGATGAGTACTGTACGTGATAAAAAAAAAAACCCGCCTGTACAGAAGTGTTGTGGTGTACCCGATCGTTTCACAAGATGGAGGCCAAAGTTAAAACTCCAGGAAGACAACCCAAACACCAATCATTCACCTTCCCCCTCCCCCCCCTTCCCCCCACCGCCCTTTTCCTTCCGTTTGCAGTACAAGAAAACATCCCTGTTTGCTTGAAAGAACGGTGAAAACATTATTTTAAGATTTATTTGTCTATGTGTTTGTTTGTTCGTTTGTTTGTTTGTTTTACAGAAAGAAGTTTTCGAAAATTGAGTTTTTTTCTGTGTCTTCGATCTTTCTTCTCTACTACGTCGCTAAAAAGGTGCCTTTTTTTTGTTAATCCCGTTTCTATTTGATGGTTAAATGCTTCTATTGTTCGAGCAGTTCAACACTGATTAACTTTACTTTGTTTTTCTTGTTTATTGATTGAAGTGTTCGATAAATTACACTTTTTGCATTTGTTGTTAAACTTTTGCGACTTATTGGCTTGTGATAAATGCACACACGGTGGGGTGGAGTAAAGAGACTACAGTATACTTCACATGCAGTCACCTTATTGGCAAGACTGAAACGACTGACGGCCGGCCATTCTTCCTGGTATTCTGGGTGGTGGTACAAACGAGGAGGGGATTTAAGCGGGTGTTTCACTGTGCAGTAAAAGACGTCAGCGCTGACTTCATGACACAAGAGCTTAGCACCTGGCTACCCGTCGAAAGCTGGGTGGTCTCACGCCTTTTAGCCCTTTCAAATCAACACTGGCATTCTCTCTGTGTGTCTTTCTCGCTGTGTCTTTGTCTGTGCCCCCCCCCCCCTCCTTCCCTCCCCCCCCCCCCCCGCCCCTCTCTCTCTCCTTCAAATCAACACTGCAATTCTCTCAGTCTGTCTGTTTATATGTCTGTCTATCTGTCTGTCTATCTGTCTGCATGTCTGTCTGTCTAGTATCTAATTTTGTCTGTCTAATTATGTCTGTCTGCGTCTCTGTGTGTCTGTGTGTTTGTTTGCCTCTCTGTCTGTGTTTGTCTCTCTCTCTGTGTCTCTCTCTCTGTCTCTCTCTTTCTCAAATAAACAGTGTATTTCTTTATCTCTCCCTCTCAGTCTCTGTTCCCCTCTCTCTCAAACCAACACTGTTATTCTCTGTCACAAACCAACACAGACATACTCTCAGTCTCTCTCTCTCTCTCTCTCTCTCTCTCTCTCTCTCTCTCTCTCTCTCTCTCTCTCTCTCTCTCTCTCTCTCTCTCTCTCTCTCTCTTTCTGTCTCTCTCTCTCTCTCTAATCAACACTAGCATACTCTCTCTCTCTCTCTCTCTCTCTCTCTCTCTCTCTCTCTCTCTCTCTCTCTCTCTCTCTCTCTCTCTCTCTCTCTCTCACAATGAAAAAAGCATGTTTGCATTGCTTGTTCTGTCACCCTAAAAAAATAAAGTTCAACTGATTCAAAGTTCAATCCAATTCAATTCAATTCTCTCTCTCTCTCTCTCTCTCTCTCTCTCTCTCTCTCTCTCTCTCTCTCTCTCTCTCTCTCTCTCTCTCTCTCTCATGATCCCCGCTCGCTCGCTCTCTCAGTCGCAGGAAGGCTAATACACCAACTAAGTGGAGAGAGTGGAATGCAGACAGATATTGGGACGAAGCTGCACGCGTGAAAATAAACAGTTTTTAATTGTTTATCTTTGGTCTAGCTTTCTTCCCTCTTTTCTGATGTCTGTTGTCAACTTTTTATTTTGTGAGTTGGTTGACTGGCTGGTTTATGGTTCGCTACAGGAGCAAATATTTAGCACGAACACTTCTCCGGAAAGGCAAGATAACATGACTTAGGAATGTTTGGCTTTGCGAAATATTTGTATTCATTTAGTCATTCACACCCACTTAACATGCCTTCCCTGCCCCCCCCCCCCCCTCCCCAACACACACACACACACACACACACAGAGTAACCTCAACCCCCCACCCCACCCCCGCCCCAACCTCCCCACCCCCTACGGCCTCGGCCGCCTTTTTCAGTTTGCTCGCGTCAGTGTGGGTATCTGCTCTTATTCTAAACTAAGCTGTTGACAAACAGACTCAAACCAAGAAAAATGTCCGTTTTGTCAAGCGGCCGGTGGCATTTACTAAGACTCGGGGTAAATCACCTGTAAGCAGCACACAACTGTGCACACCTGGCTCGACACTCCAACTTCACTCTTATGAGGAACAAAAATCTTACACGACCGTACGAACTAAACTTGATCAAATGACTTGTCACCTTTTTCTTGCGTCTCAGTTCAGCCCATCTTCCCTCCCCCCATACCCCCCCTCCCCCCCCCCCCCCCGGTACTACCCCCGTCTACCCCATTCTTTCTCATCCTCCTGCGTAGTTTTTTTCCTTCTGTGTAAAACTGATCAGACAACAGCGGAGCATTCTTTCATTGCATTCTTCGCCTTCCAATGACGAGGCGTTGCGCGCAGCTCTATCGCTATCGCTAGCGCAAAAGTTCGGCCGGGTGGTGTGGTTTTTAATGCCAGTTCTGTTCTTGCCGTGTAAAGATTAATGAGATAAGAAACCACGCCTACCTAGCGTGATAACCACCCCATTTTGCTGACTGCCTGCCTGCCTGCCGCCAGAGCCTTCCTATTTAGCATTCAAAGCGCCTCCCACTTTGGTTTAATTCTTCCTTTGCTTCACTTATTGTTGAATTGCTTTTTCGATCAAGATGATAACGATTGCTTACAATAGGGCGAACCACGGACTTATTCCGTGTTCTCCGCGCCTTACGATAACATAATTATTAGACACACAATAGCATTACAACGCAATAACATTTATTTGTGTCGCAGACAAATCAATATTGCCTAGAACTGACAGTCAAACAACGAAGAGTATAGTGCTACAGAAAATGGCAGTAAGAATACATAATATAGTTATGCTCTCCAGAAAACCATGGTACACAGCATGTTTCTCTTGCCGCCAAAGTTGTTTTTAATTTATTAATGAAACAATCATAAAACAAAGATAATCACCTAAAACTTTGTTAATGTTTCGTTCAAACTGTACAAGATTCAGAATGTTTAGTCACTGTTTGTTGATCTGACAGACCTTAGAACATGGGTGGTAGGTTGTAAAGAACAAAAGTCAGAAAATGGCCACAGCGCGGCTCTCTTCTCCCTGTTTCAGTAATTGAATTCATAATAAAAGATTATTTTTAAAAAAAGAACTCCACTCATTATTAACAACAACAAAATAAAATTAATAAGTTGATGAATTTAATCAAAAACACGTACGGATGTGTGTGTTGCGACTCTGCTTTTATGGTACGTCGAATATACAGTAAGTTGCACAGGTGTGCCAACTGTATCAGTGCATGCATGAAAATGTAAGTTTAGTTACTAGTCGAAATTAGGATACTTTTGCATAATTATACCAAAGGAAGTTCAATAAATTTTGGGTACAATAAAAACTGTCCTTCATTGATAATAACTGAACATTGCTGCCTAATGTTTCAGGGCCGGACTACCGGGGGGGTTATGGGGGTTGCGCAACCCCCCCCCCCCCCCCTAGCCTAAACATGTACCTTACTTATTTTTTTATTTTTTATTATTGCTTATTTTATGCCGTTTCATGCAAGGAGCGACCATTTTCCTATCTCAGAATATGACCTACCCGTCAGCTTCAGGGGGCTTCGCCCCCTGACCCCCACAACGAGGGGGGTGGGTGGGTGGGTTCTAGGGTTTCCGGATCCCCCCCCAGCCAAAAAATAAAAATATTGAATAAGGTATGCATTTCTTTATTTTACATTGAGTTTCAATTTTTGGGGTATTAATCAGTGACAAAATCTGCTGCCTGAAACTGGTAATGATCATCCTCAGAATGCACCAGATTGCACCATTTTGCATCCTTTTTTTCAAAATTTTCCGGGGGGGCATGCCCCCGGACCCCCCTAGCAAGCTAGGCGCTTTGCGCCGTCGGCTCGGCGCTTCGCGCCTTCACACCCATATCTTCACAATATACTTTTGAAAAAAACCAGTCATAAAATGAACTGATCCGCCCCTGCCGCCTGGGCCACCACTGGCAACCCCCCCCCTCCCCCCTCCTCTTCGCCTAGTCCGGCCCTGATGTTTCTCAGTTGAGCATTAAAAACCATTGCTGTCACGAGTAGACAAAAATTGATGTTGCTGTATATGAACACATAACCGTTAGATTCTCTTGATATTTTGTGCCAAAGGCATATTTTAATGTACCAATTAAGCATACCGATTTCACGCCTTTTGGACGTGTGGCTGACGACTGCATCATTCTGCCCAAAACAGCTAAAATGTTGCTCTTCTTTGCACCCCCGATACTTATTATTCATAAATCCAAATAACTTGAATTACGACAGTTACACTCCACACTCTTTTATCACACATTTTTATCACGATACATAAATTTAAAACTACTGTAAAATCTGTACTGTCAAAAGTTAGAGTGAAATTTCCCCTCAAAACGCCCAATTCGTCCACGTGCGACATCGCGCATATCAGACTTATTGCATTTTTTTCTTCATTTTTCTGTTTCCTAATCGTTGTAAATTCTCACAAGTAAATTTGGATAATGTTTACTCAAGCAATGGAGGTTCATAGTTATGCCGAACTTGAAAATCGCAAAATGCATGTGCAGACCGTAGCGCCGTTCCTGTGTGCAAATTACTAATATCCACGTACAAAAATGGCCTCTGTGAACTGTACCCTATACAATTATCCATTATGTTTGATATTACGTATGTGACACAAAAAGTGTGTACTATCTATTGCCCGTTTATCTGAGTTTCTAATTAGTGAGGGCTTTTGAGCTTTTTGCACTGAAAGTCACAGTGTCTGTTTTGATTTGAAGCAAACATTTCAAATCGTGGCCGAACAACCCGCACTACACTGGGAGTAAGTCAGTGTAACAAAATCGAGACAGGAGGTCGAGATTTTGATATCACTGTCTTCTTCTTCTTCTTCTTCAGCGTTCGACGATGGATATCACTGTCGAAACAGACCAATAGCAGAAGATATCATCACACAGTCAGTCAATTTTAGATACATTGCTAATTCTCTGGACATTTTGTATTTACTGTAAAGAAATTACAAAAGTATTTGTCTCAGTTTTGGCTGTTCCATATCCCTCCCTCTGATTATTATTTCTTTTTGTTCACTCTTTTCTTGTAATTTTCAGTATTTAAAAATGTCTTTTCTTTCAAAAAGTCTTCAGTCACTTGCTCAACTAAATCCTGGGATCATTACATTTTCATATATATTTGTTTGCGGTTTTTAAATTTAGGTGTTTTTGTTTTTGAAGTGGGGAAGCAATAAAGAGGTCGTCGATATCAAAACTGATATCGACGGAAATGTCGTCGATATCAGTTTTACAATGAGCTCAGTTTTGCCTAATTGACCAATGGAAATCCACGTAACATATGAAATAGCAATATGTTTATATATCTTTGATGACATTTGAAAGCAATGGAAATTGACAACTTTGGCAATTGGTCCACTTGAAATCAAATTTGTTTCAACTTTTGTCAAATCTCCATTAATTTCTTGTGATACATAAACCAGAAGTGATGATTGAATACATGCCTGTAGATTCGAACCACAAACCACATGGGATATATTCAAGCAACAGTTACTTTTTGATCGTTTATTGTTGTTGTTGTTGTTGTTGTTGTTGTTTGTGTGTGTGTTTGTGTGTGTGTGTGTGTGTGTGTGTGTGCCGTGTATGTGTGTGTAGTGTGTGTGTGTGTGTGTGTGTGAGAGAGAGAGAGAGAGAGAGAGAGAGAGAGAGAGAGAGAGAGAGAGAGAGAGAGAGAGAGAGAGAGAGAGAGAGAGAGAGAGAGAAAAGATAAGATAAGATAATGTTACAACATAAGATGCATCTTTCTTTACGCGGGTTGCTACATATAAGGATACAAGCGAGTTCATGTTTTACCCGGCTTCCAGCGGCCGGGCCCGGAGAGAGAGAGAGAGAGAGAGAGAGAGAGAGAGAGAGAGAGAGAGAGAGAGAGAGAGAGAGAGAGAGAGAGAGAGAGAGAGACTGGAGAGAAAGAGAGAGAGAGACAGAGAGAGAGAGAGAGAGAGAGAGAGAGAGAGAGAGACTAATCAAGTCAGGAGGAGGAGACAACCATTGGAAAAACGAGAACGTGTGCTCACATCTTATGACCAAACACCATCACCACGCACCGCGGCCCTCAGCAAGAACACAGCAACGTCTATCGCAACTGAACTAGCCACTGTCACAAGAAAGTAAACGGCATCACAAACACACACACACACACACACACACACAGCCGAAGAGACACACAAACAGACACAGACAAACAGACACTCAGGTGACACACACACACACACACACACACACGCACACACACACACACACACACACTGTGACACACACACACTGTGACACACACACACTGTGACACACACACACACACCATATTAAAAAAAAGATATGATCCAAAATTAAGGAGAAAGTCTTTGAGAAGAAGAACTTTACCACAAACCAGCCACATATATAGCTGTCAGCAGAGAGGCTGTCAGTCAGTCAAAAAATTGAGTTTCCGCCGGGCTTTAGTCGCTGGAAATCTCCGCTAGCATAACTCTAACAGTAAAGTCATATATACACAGAAATTGCAAAATACAAATTTTCAACCCAAGCAAACTGAATGCTTCACAATGCTGTCAACAACGAACACCGAGAACACATGTGCGGGAGTTTCCCTCTTCGCTATTTTTAACTCCACTGAGCGCGCCCTGAAGTTGATTTCCGCTGCAGCCTCGTTCTGACGCGATAGGGAAATCCCGAGGTCGCACCGAGGCAGGGTTATCGCCGAGCGACTTGGAAGTAGCAAGTAAGTATCGACTTTTGTATCCATTGAATATTACTGCCATCGATTACTGATTTCCATCATAATGTTATTTTTCCTTTAAATCTATGTTTTCTCTGATATTCCTAATCGTCATTTATGGAACCACATTGATATTTTGGCTGTACCACACGGTGTATTGACGGAACCGTCTGTGGCGAACTGCGGGGTAGCCGCGCAGTGATGGTTGTTTACAAATCGCTCTAAATGCAATATCGCTCGCCATCGGCCCTTTTCTACTTGAGGAGCACCCGTAAAAACGGTGTGCTAGCGCACCAGTAATCGTAGATTTTTCCTCAAGTATTATTTTTCTTATAAAACAAGCGAGCGTCGCTCTAAAGTTTTATCTTTGTACCCACCCCCTTTCTCTCAGTCGCTTCTTGCAGTCAAATCAGTGTTGAGGGCGAAGTAGAAGCTTTCGCTTCTGTCTTCTCTCTCTTCGCCTCGCGCGGCGGAGACTGCGTCACGGAGTGGTTTCCATTTATGGGTGGTCATTGAGAATGGCTTTAGCTCGCCTGTCACTCAAGTGGCGGCGGTGTCTTGGGCGAAGAAAAGGTGTCGGGGAGGTGGTGGCAGCACACAGAGGGGTACATGTCCCAAGAGAAGTGATGTCTGTCATTCGTTCTGGCGCCGACTGCACAGAACCCATCTGCCGGTGCTAGTCACACACAGAGAGAGTTCGTGCTTCTACCTCGACAGTCCCAGAGTGCGATCTCTATGGGTCTCTTTACTGCTCGTGTCCGTGTGCACTACCCGTGCTATAGCGCTACTTGACTGCTCCTTTCTCTCAGTGCACTTGTATTATTGACGCCTCAGTCACACAGCGACTGGATAACCGCTGGGTGCTTTTTTTCGTACTGTGAATACACTTTTTGTGTTCATTCGTGTCTGGATTTTTTCCTCCTGTAACTTTTTGGTTTAAAAAGAACTTTTTGCATTTGGATCGATCGTTCAGTGTTTTTCATTGAAGGAGTAGATTTCTATGATTGATGGCACTTTCCCAGTGACAACATTTTACTGTGATTTTGCCTGTGAAAAATGAAGGGCACGGTGAAGATACATTTGTTTTGTGGCTGGCGCTTCTTTGGAAAGTTCTGATCAATACGGATCTGATTTGATTCTTCATTTTGACGAAAAGAGTAGGCGAATGAACATATTGCATTTGGACGAGGAAAAACCCAAAACAAAGCATACTTTCAAACATTGTGTGATATTCACTCTACTGTCTGTTTTTTGTGTGAAGTGAAAAGATTTGTAAATTTTCAGTAGAAATGAATCTTAACCTAACCCAACTAGCCATGTATCATTATAACTTTTGGCCAAAGGCCTTTCTACCGCCTACAGCTTCCGGAGCAGTCAGGATGGACAACTCTTCGTTCGTCCCGAACCCGGCGCTCATGGTTCTGGCATCAACGGCGGAGGGTCGTGAAGCTCCGCGCTTACCTGCACCGCCCCACCCCTTTGGCGGTCAGTCTTTAGACAAGGAATTATCAGGACATCCGCCACCTTTCAGCAACGCCGGTTTTGTCTACCGCCCTGGTGAGCCCTTCCCTTCACCGCTTTATGCGCCCATGCCGCCATTCGTCCGCCCCAATTTGGACAGAAGTTTAGGCCTCATTGGTTCGGGTGGCGGAGCTTTTCGTCATCTTGGTCCTCATGAAGGCGTGGAACCCTACCATTCAGCTTTCACTCCAGCGAAGAAGACCAAAATTGAAGATGCTTCATGCTCGTCAACCTACTCTTCAGACAATCATGATCAGAACTATGACAAAGATGGTGAAGGATTGAGAAGAAGTCACTCACCGTCGGTGAAAGAGGAACGACCGTCCAGTATCAGCTCAGCTGGTGGGGATACCAACTCGGAGATTCACTCGGACAATGGTGATCTCTGCGACAGGGGAACGCCAGACTCAGAAGGCCGAACACTAAGAAGTAAGTCGTTTTATGGATTTCATTGAACTTTTTAATTTTAACCATACAATCGGCGTACACTGTAATTGCTAAACTAAGCTGATAAGCATGCTGTTTTGGAGCTTGTTGATCCTGGCACCCTAACAGTCAATAATAACATGTTACGTGATTTTTTGTATAATAGTACTCATTTATTTATGATGTTGAATATTGTTAATTTAGCCCCCCGCGGGTTAGGGGGAGTCCCATATTGGTTGGGACGAGAAAGAATTTACCCGATGCTCCCCAGCATGTCGTAAGAGGCGACTAACGGATTTTGTTTCTCCTTTTACCCTTGTTAAGTGTTTCTTGTATAGAATATAGTCAATGTTTGTAAAGATGTTAGTCAAGCAGTGTGTAAGAAATGTTAAGTCCTTTGTACTGGAAACTTGCATTCTCCCAGTAAGGTCATATATTGTACTACGTTGCAAGCCCCTGGAGCAAATTTTTGATTAGTGCTTTTGTGAACAAGAAACAATTGACAAGTGCTAGTGGCTCTATCCCATCTCCCCCCTTCCCTCCGTCGCGATATAACCTTGAACGGTTGAAAATGACGTTAAATGCCAAATAAAGAAAGAAAGAATTGTTCATTTAAATTTTGAAAAAAAATAATTACTGGCACATTTCTCTGTGCCATTAACCTCGGACCTCAGTTCTACCTCTCGAAAAGAACCTTTTCAAGTCGATCAATGACCTAAACATTCATGATAAATTGTCAAGAAAAATGTGCAGAGTATCTTAAAATATGAACTATATAATATAAAATTCAGTTTATTTTAATGTATTTTGAATGAAACAATGCACACCTGAAAAAAGTAAATGGAGAAACTGTATTAGATTTAGAATTCATGCATTTATTTATTTATTTATTTAAACACCTGTACTATAATATATATATATGTGTACTGTGGAGTTGCTATTATTAATTATTTTATCACATAAATATTACTTTTTATTAGGTCCCATTGTTCCATTCCATTAATCATTTACCCCATAACTTTTTTTGGTACTTTCATTTTTCTTTTTCGGAGTTGATTTTAGTTATATATTTAAACTAGAATTGAAATGAAAACTTACATTTAAGCATTTAATGTTGATAAGCATAAAACTGGCTATTAAAGTAATTTAAAAAGGTCTACCTGACAGGGAAAGCCTGATGCTGTTTATAGTTCTATGAGTGAAGGTCTGTGGCATGCATGTGTTTTGCCAATCTGCACTGCATCACAGGGACTTAATCAGAGGCCAAGGGTGCTGTTAGTCAGCCGAGCATGAACTTGATGACTCATGTGATCAAGTGAATGCATCTATTTTTTTCTAGTATTTTCGAAAACAGGTATTCTTTGAGATTAAATTTACGCAACATGATCAATAACAGGAATAAATCAATTAATGGTATTGGTAAATCACAGTGTTCTAAATCAGTTAGGGTTCTGATTATTTGACAGTACAATTGTAACATCACTGTTTGAACTATGTTGAGGGGACATCTGTAATTTAGTATAAATGCATTTTGTTGCATATATCCTAAATGAAATTGCTTATAAATGAAATTAGCCACTAGTAAAACTAAGAGATTAAATTTTTAATTTTGATAAACTACCAGAAATACAGAGTAAAACTAAAAGGTAGGAGTGACTCAATAATTAAGTGTTTCCAAATCCAAAGAAGTAAAAGTGCTTTTACTTATTAGTTACCTGTTCATTTAATTACACACATGTATATCAATGATACCTGCAAAGTAACTCAGTCTCAGCCCTCCTTACACAAATAAGAGAAAAAACAGTTTTCGATTGAAAAGTTCCTTGCATGATAAATGTAATGACATGCAGTGAAGCTCTTCGGTGAGCCCATGCTGTGAGCTGAAATAGGCCAAGCTCTGACTGAGATTTTGTTGTGTGAAAAACTGACACAATATCTGAAGAATAGGGTTTCTGTTTCCACGCTGACGAGGTGTCACTGTAAGGAAACTGGTACATGTATGAACTTGAGGAAACTTGTGGGCAAGTCTTCCCACGCCCATCTTTCTCCTTGCACAGTCAAGATTTTTTTAATTGTTATTTTAAAGAAACATTGTACTGCAAAAGAAGTAGAACATCAGGTTGCAGACCTGTGGCTGTGCTTTGTTTGCATCGTGTATGGTTAGAATTTGTGTCCCATTTGATTGTGGAGACCTACATTTGTTGCAGCGAAATTTGTTTTCTTAACAATTAAGCCTAGTTCTAAGGTCAGTTTGTTTCGTACTGCAAAGCTACTCCTGGCATATTGTTGGAAATGGAAATGTTCATTTGTTTAATATGAGATGTGATATCGTGGACATGATAGAAAATATTTCTTGTCTCTACTTTTGCTTTGTTGCCGCCACCCCCCCCCCCCCCCCACTCCCACCACTACCCCCCCCCCCCCCCCCCCCCCCCCCCCCGCGGGTTAGGGGGAAGAATGTATCCGATGCTCCCCAGCATGTCGTAAGAGGCTTCTGTCTCTACTTTTGCTTTGCTCCCCCCCCCCCCCCCACACTCCCACCACTACCCCACGCGGGTTAGGGGGAAGAATTTACCCGATGCTCCCCAGCATGTCGTAAGAGGCGACTAACGGATTCTGTTTCTCTTTTTACCCTTGTTAAGTGTTTCTTGTATAGAATATAGTCAATTTTTGTAAAGATTTTAGTCAAGCAGTATGTAAGAAATGTTAAGTCCTTTGTACTGGAAACTTGCATTCTCCCAGTAGCTTGAGTAAGGTAATACATTGTACTACGTTGCAAGCCCCTGGAGCAAATTTTTGATTAGTGCTTTTGTGAACAAGAAACAATTGACAAGTGGCTCTATCCCATCTCCCCCCTTTCCCCGTCGCGATATAACCTTCGTGGTTGAAAACGACGTTAAACACCAAATAAAGAAAGAAAGAACTCCCACCACTACCTCTAGGGACCCTCCTCCCGCCCCCCCGCCCCCCCCCCGCTTATTGCTTCTGCTGCCCTCCCCCTCCTCCCCGCTTTGTTTCTGACTGTTCGGTAATCTGCCGCATTCACTTGGTGCCGAGTGCTTACAGTTTGTCAGAGTACGTTGTCAGCGTCACAGTAACAATTCTCCCGTTTGCTTGTACTTGTGCTTCTGGTAATTTACATTATGTAATGTTTATTTTCCCAGTTTTGGTTATCCCACACTTATGTTTCATTATAAAGACTCAGGTCTGTCAGAACGTTCTGTGCTTTGCATAATTTGTGCTGTTCAGTAGCGATCATGTGTTTGTGATACTCTCTGAATAGACCCTTCCCGTGTGAACGATCATGTCAACTGTCGCAGATCTTTCACGCGGAATGAACGCATCATTCCACCTGAACACATACGAAATTATTTATATTAGCCTAGATACGTTCTATGCAAAGAGAGTTTTGGGGCTGAAATTATGTTGCATGTTGACAGTGGTTACAATAACGACATTAATTCAACGGCTGAGACAATGGGTTACTTACACGAGAAGGAGGGTACATGTATTTAAACTAGTTCAAAACATATTATTATCCGTCTCACAAGTTACATAAGCTTGTCTATCCGCGCTGACTCTTTCGGGTATGTTTTCTGATAAACCGGCGAGTCCAAGGAGACATTCGCTGGACCTTGATTTAGGCGCACCTGCAATGACTTACTCACAAATCATATGCTCCGTAACTATAGTAATTAATTAGGGGGTGTATAAATAGTGGAACTGGCCTGACTATTCAGCGTCAGAGTCCCGATTCTTCATTGCAAGGCGTGTATCAAACGAAACCCGTTGCATTTAAAAACAAGTCGCGTAAGGCGAAATTACTACATTTAGTCAAGCTGTGGAACTCACAGAATGAAACTGAACGTAGTCCGCCGTTAGTTCAAAAGGCAGTGAAAGTGACGAGCCTGTTTGGCGCGGCAGCGGTTGCGCTGTGCTTCATAGCACGTTTTACCGTACCTCTCTTCGTTTTAACTTTCTGAGCGTGTTTTTTAATCCAAACATATCATATCTATGTTTTTGGAATCAGGAACCGACAAGGAATGAGATGAAATAGTTTTTAAAACGATTTCGGAAATTTTATTTTAATCATAATTTTTATATTTTTAATTTTCAGAGCTTGTTTTTAATCCGAATATAACATATTTATATGTTTGTGGAATCAGAACATGATGAAGAATAAAATAAAAGTAATTTTGGATCGTTTTATAAAAAAATAATTTTAATTACAGTTTTCAGATTTTTAATGACCAAAGTCATTAATTAATTTGTAAGCCTCCATGCTGAAATGCAATACCGAAGTCCGGCCTTCGTCGAAGATTGCTTTGCCAAAATTTCAATCAATTTGATTGAAAAATGAAGGTGTGACAGTGCCGCCTCAACTTTTACAAAAAGCCGGATATGACGTCATAAAAGACATTTATCGAAAAAATGAAAAAAGCGTCTGGGGATATCATACCCAGGAACTCTCATGTAAAATTTCATAAAGATCGGTCCAGTAGTTTGCTCTGAATCGCTCTACACACACACACACACGCGCACAGACACACACACACACACACACACACACACACACACACACACGCACACACACACACACACATACACCACGACCCTCGTCTCGATTCCCCCTCTATGTTAAAACATTTAGTCAAAACTTGACTAAATGTAAAAATCGAACCTTTAACGCATCATATGCTAGGAAGTTCCACAACTGTTGCAGGCTAATAATAAGTAAGACCAAGCATAAAATAACCAAGTCGTGTGAAGCAATATCAAAACATTTAGTCGATCTGTCGGCCTGCAACTAAATCATCAACACTGAAAACCAGTCATCCCCGAGACTACTTGTAATAAGGCTTGGCTAGCCTAAAACCGAAGACGAGACGGATTGTGCTCATGTCGGCGAAACATGGGAACGTAGTGTCTAATTTGCATGCACCGGTTTTCTTTAATTCTGAGTACATTTTCAGAGTAAACGTGACATATCTTATATTCTGTTTGTGAAAATTTGAATTTAATGAGAAAGCTTAATAATCACGAAAACAATGAGAGAGAAAAACACGTCTGGGGGTATCGTCTGGAAAGATGAATGTAGAGTTTCATGAATATCTGTCCAGTAGTTTTCCTGGAATCGCTCTAGACACACACTCACGCACACGCTCACACACACACACACACGCTCACACACACACACACACACACACACACACACACACACACACACACACCACCACCACCACCACCATACTCGTCTCGATTCTTTACTTTTAAAAAAACTTGAACAAATTTAAAAATTGATTACATTAAGATTCGCCATCTGTGTCGACTGTCTTATGACAGCGTTTAACTAGTACATTTGTATTTGGTCTGTAGTCTGGCTGCTACTCGTGCAGAGGAGAATTTTTATTTATTTCTTAAATACAGTTTGTAAATGACATCTTTGTCATACTCAGAATGTCAGGCCGTTGATCTTTTTGGCATGTGTCCAAATGGAATAATGCTGTTTCCTCTGCAAACGCCTGAACTTGTTGTGGCGAAAGGCCTGATCATATCTGTCTGTGATGGTGCGCACGATCCTTTACACGTGAAATAAGATATCTTTGATTCGAACATTGATAATTGACGCCACCCCTGTTTCAGACCATGTTTTTCAGAAGTATTTTTATCAAGGTTCAGGTCAGGCATCGGCCATGCACGCGTTAAGATGTAAACCGTCAAATCGGAGTCGGTCAACTCAAATGACAAGATTTTTCACAGAAGGGCGGTCCGGTTATTTCTCGTGCGATTGATTGAAAACCCGATCCTTTGATTATTTTTGATACATTAATTACTATCAACCAAGCGATCCATTTTTCTTGATCCAAGAATATTTCATGCTTTATTTAGAGTGCGCATGTCTTGTAGATATTGAGATAAGTTTGTACAGGTTTTATGGACTTTTGGACAAAATAATGGTAGCCAGGTATTCGCTTTGTTCGGACTTCTGTTTCAAGTTACGAACTTTGCGATATATTTTTTTTTCTGAAGTTGTGCTTAACGAATTCCGCCGGCGTTGATAATAAATATATACCTTGTGGCATCAACCTCAAATGCGTACGTGAAAAGTTATGATTGTTAAAGTGTGCAGTGTAAGCTTTGTTTAAAATAGTGTGATCGATATTTGGAACAGGACGTCTGGGTTGGCACATTTATGCTTGGACCTCGAATCGTGGGGACCATCTTGGCTTTGTTCACATAAAATATCTGCCAAAAGTCATTTGTGATGTCACACGGCCTCTTCTACGCGATTTTAGAATT
Source organism: Littorina saxatilis (assembly GCF_037325665.1). Lineage (NCBI taxonomy): Eukaryota > Metazoa > Mollusca > Gastropoda > Littorinimorpha > Littorinidae > Littorina > Littorina saxatilis. The sequence continues at coordinate 39,612,495 of NC_090249.1, read as the reverse complement.
CTTTCTTTCTTTCTTTATTTGGTGTTTAACGTCGTTTTCAACCATTCAAGGTTATATCGCGACGGAGATTTTAGAATTATCAATCTAACGAATTTGTAATATCTTCTTACTTCTTCTTGTCGATCACACGTCTTATATTGTCAGCCCGGACAGCAAGGAATTTTAAATTCCCAATTTACAATTCAACCACACACATTTTTCCCACCATGTTTGTTTGGTTACCAGAAGAGGGAACCCTCTTTCCTGTTCTCTTGATTGTGAAGATGTGATGTACATCTTCCTGGTTCCTGATACCGAATCTCCATCGGCGGAATGAGGAAAAACTCGTGTTTTGGGCACGACAATTTGAACAAGTAACATTCCCAAGCAGAAATTAAACTTCTCACATGTGTATGCTGTTCTCTTGTTACCAGCTCGGCATGCCTTCTTTTTTCCTTGGGGAAAGAAATAAAACCAATATAAATTTGCAGGTAATGTTGGCGCTGGAAAGTTTGATGATGGTGTTAATGTACTTCCCAGTTCTGGTGACTGTACAGTCTTATTTTCAATTCTGCGACCAATTTAACGCAATATATCTTAGGTCGCTGTGTTGGACATATTTGTCTATTGTTGCAATTTCAGTTTGAGGCAGATTTTTGAATAGCAAAGTAGTCAATCAATTGTTAAGCTTCCAACCTAAAATGCAATCAGAATCCGATAGCCCGGACAGGGTCGAAGATTGTTTGACAGGCGCACGTGAATGTCTTTTATTGAAAAATGCGTCGCAGCATTGTCGCTTCAACGTTGTTTAACGCGCGGATGTGATGTCATTAAACACAGAGCTTTGTTAATCAACAAAAAAATCAACGTATGGAGATATTATCAGGTAGAATGCATTGTTAAGTTTCATTGCGTCTGTTGGGTAGTTTTATAGCAATCTCTATGTACACATGCAATCATGTAGTGATGTACATGATGGGCTCCCCATCGATCTCAGATTGCCAGTAAAACATTCAGTGAAATATTATATGAATTGAACAAATATAGACTCAAGCATTTTTGATTTGCTAAATGTTTAGGTTCGGTATAAATGTTACCAAATGGTGATGTTCCTTTTTATATTTAGTCAAGTTTTGACTAAATATTTTAACATCGAGGGGGAATCGAAACGAGGGTCGTGGTGTATGTGCGTCTGTCTGTCTGTGTGTGTGTGTGTGTGTGTAGAGCGATTCAGACTAAACTACTGGACCGATCTTTATGAAATTTGACATGAGAGTTCCTGGGTAAGAAATCCCCGAACGTTTTTTTCATTTTTTTGATAAATGTCTTTGATGACGTCATATCCGGCTTTTCGTGAAAGTTGAGGCGGCACTGTCACGCCCTCATTTTTCAACCAAATTGGTTGAAATTTTGGTCAAGTAATCTTCGACGAAGCCCGGGGTTCGGTATTGCATTTCAGCTTGGTGGCTTAAAAATTAATTAATGACTTTGGTCATTAAAAATCTGAAAATTGTAAAAAAAAATAAAAATTTATAAAACGATCCAAATTTACGTTTATCTTATTCTCCATCATTTGCTGATTCCAAAAACATATAAATATGTTATATTCGGATTAAAAACAAGCTCTGAAAATTAAATATATAAAAATTATTATCAAATTTTTTTTTTCGAAATCAATTCAAAAACACTTTCATCTTATTCCTTGTCGGTTCCTGATTCCAAAAATATATAGATATGATATGTTTGGATTAAAAACACGCTCAGAAAGTTATAACGAAGAGAGGTACAGAAAAGCGTGCTATCCTTCTTAGCGCAACGAATACCCCGCTCTTCTTGTCAATTCCACGTGCACTGCCTTTGCCACGGGCGGTGGAGTGACGATGCTACGAGTATACGGTCTTGCTGCGTTGCGTTGCGTTCAGTTTCATTCTGTGAGTTCGACAGCTACTTGACTAAATATTGTATTTTCGCCTTACGCGACTTGTTGTTTCTTTTCGTTATTTGTGAATTGTATTTTACTTTCTTAACTACTGTGCCAAGCGATCGGTTGACGTGCTTCCTAATAAGGTGACTAGTTTTTCCATGATACAAAATCCCAAAAGCTACTTTACTGGGGACTGAGTGTGACATTTAGTTGAAGGTTACTTATGCTTAACTCGTTTGTTAAGATTATAACTCAGTGTTTGGGGTATCCTAAAGTGATTAGGTTCCTGTAATATTGAGCTTATTCAAGTAACGTGAACAAATGTGAGCTTCACACGATGTTGTGTACGGAAAAGATGTTTGGATGATTATTTGAATTCAAAGCAAATAGAACCGTGTTTAGACCTTGTCCTTGATCCGTAGTTCTATATTTCATTTCATGGTTATAATACAGCTAGAGGAACATATGTGAATTTCTTACAGAATCGCATTGTGCAGATGTATCAGAAAATCATATTCTTTGCATATTCTTTTATTCTTTGTTATCAATGTATATATATGCAACGAATTATAAGTTTGCATAAATACATAATAGCCTACCCTACAATTTGACGCCCAGGCTGACCTAGGCATTTTAGCAGAATGCTACCGGGAGAGGGGGCTAGAAAGGCGGTTGGTGAGGTGTGATTGCCTCAACATTTATGATTACATTCCGTTGCATCGCACAAATCAATTTACGAAAGGGCACAAAGTTCTTTTCTTATCTCATGTCGGTGATAAAAGCGAATTTCGATTATAATTTTGGTTGCTAATGATGGGCTATTGCGGCAGTTCGGGATTGGATCTGATCGGGCAGAAAATGCATTTGTCATCTAAAGAACGTCATCTTTATCTTGTGAAGCCCCCGCAAGCGTAAGGAGGCTTTGATACGTCCGCATATCTAACTGGAAATCGCAGCCTTTTGAGCGGACCGGGGAAGTGCAACCCAAGAAGTTCTTTTTGTTGTCCTTTTCATCGTCTTCTCCAGAAGCGAACGTCATAAAGGTGGCCTGGAACCCGGACCCGGAACGGGATCAGGCTTGAGACAAGAGTGACTGGCTAAAAGAGCCTGCGCGACGTTTTAGCTGATGCGGAGAGACGATAGCATGACAACTCATTTGGACAAAGCCAGAAACCCCGGACAGTTAGGAGAACAGGGGAAGACATTTCTGGACGAAAAACAAGGAAAGGACTTTCGGAATAACAGGAGATAGTTATGCGATAGTTGCACAATCCCCCATCAGGCTTTGAGTGTTCCAGTCTTTAGGAAGGAAAGGAGAGAAAGAGAGATCTCTCCCCTCACGCCAGCTAGTTCGCCAAGCACTCTTGACACTTATTATTAGCGCTGGCCCGTCCAGGCAGATGAAGTTGGCCCCGCGAGTTAAGCCCGCCTGCACTTGTCTTGTCATTGTTAGAAATTGCTGTTTTAATGGATGAGACGGCCAGGCTGGCCTTCCTCCACTGTTGCATGATGAAGCAAGGAAGGGGGTAGGATGGGGTAGTTCTGGAGGCGCGCGCTTTTGATGGGCTTGTAGCAGAGGGATCTGCTGCCGTCAGTATTTGCCTATCATCTTGCGATTCATCAAGGGGCGGCCAAAGCCTGAGCATTCGTGGCGATGACACTTCTTCGCCTGGGGTTGCGGTTCTGTCCCGGCGGGGTATTCATGGCGGAGATTAGTGAAAATTGTACGACGCTCGTTAGGAGTCGGGTCGGCATTACGGCGTAGCAGGGGCTTCCTCGCGGAATGATGAGGGCCCGAAACGGCGTGGCCGGCTTTACCCAGAACCTGATGCGTATTGCTGTGCGGTTTTGGGCCGGCCCGCATTAACTTTCAAATGAACCTGTTGCTGGTGTCCAGCGCCCATCAAATCATGTCTAGCTTTCCCTCAACGCCCATATTACACAGCCCCTCTCCCCCTGGACTCTTCCACCTTCGTCTTGATGCGTGTTTTAACTGCATTAAGCGCTGTTTTGTCGTTGGCCACGGTTGTGTCCCGACGAGGTTTTTAGTGTTCTGCCCCCCCCCCCCCCCCCCTCACCACTTTTCTGTGGGTAACTCGCCCAAGCTCATCCTGATTCGTGTTTTTAAGTGCATTAAGCGCAGTTATGTCGTGGGCGACGGTTTTGTCCTGACAAGGTTTTAGTGTCCTATTTTTTCCTCCGCCACCCCCACCCCCACCCCCTTTTCTCCTTTTCTCTCATCTTTCTTGCATCGATTTTACCCCTGTGAAAAGTTTTGATTTCTTTGATTGTCGTTGATAGGTTCGCCTTGAAGTTGGCTGCAAGTTTTGGCGTGTAATAAAGGAGGGAGTTGACGCTTTGATGAGGCCAGAGATATTGCCAGTCACGAAGCACGAGCGACGCGAAGAGACAGCGCTGAATAGACGAGGGGAAACCTATTTATTTTCATGTCGCACTCGTAGTATCGCCCCGTGAATGCGCTATGATTTAGTATCCAGCTTTATTTGTGTGTATTTCTATTTACTACAATCCGCGCGGCGGTGTGGCCACAGTAATTAAAGGGCGGGTGAAAAGAGGCTTTCCGCTTCGCGTTTGCCGAGCAACTGCAAAGAGCCCGTTTGCTATTTCATTGTGTCAAAAGTTAGGTTCCTGCTTTATTGCTAGACTGTTGACAAAGAGCTAATACGGCCTGGTCTTCGCTCGAGCAAAATCATGTTTGCCGTTCAAAAATCCCCTTTGTGGACACTTTTTTTTAAGGGACTTAAAGCGGCAATTGTCGGGCCACGCCGGCGGGGTGAAGGGGAGAATCATTAGGACAAATCAGGGTGAGAGGGGTGGCCCCATCTCTCTGTGCCGTCCCACAAACACGGGGGCTTCCACTGTCATTTATCTTCATTATTTGTCAGCCAACTTGTCAGTTTGTTCATACTTGAGTTTTCCCCCCAGCCCCCAGCCGGCAAATAGAGTCATTGAGAGCGCGCGGAGAATATTCCTGGTTTTGTTCAACCCTGTGAGCTCTGTGAGGCCCCTAGCCTTTGACAAAGAGAGCGGCTTCCAGCACGTCGCTTGCAATCCTCCCGGTCTTGGGGAGGGGGGAGAGGAGTGAAGGCAGAGAAAAGGACTCTTCACCAACTGCCAATCCCTGCTTGAAGGGCCGCGTCTCGAGCCCTTACCGACATTTATTAACTGCTATTTCTCCGCGATTTTCCCCCTGACTTCCCCCGGCTAAAAGGCCGAGCATATCAAAAAGTGAGCAGCCCCACGATATGAATTTCATCTTCCCATGCACTTCTTGTTCTCACTCACATGGGTTTTCGTGGACCCCTAGGGGCTTGGCTTTGCCGCTCTGGGCCCTTTTGCAAAGAGCTTCAAAACTGTGGTGGTCTACTAGCACCTAATGTGTTAATTATACAGGTGACACTGACAGTAATCTTTGTTGTGTGATCAGTGATGCTTGCCTGTGTTACTTGCAGAGATCACAGCTTAATTGCCGATAGCATGCAGTATGTTCATAATGAAGACTGCCTGAGAGAGGAGCCAATGATCTCCTTTTGTCTCTCGTCCCATGCGGCTTTGTAGGACCAAACGCATTAATTGCAAATACTTTGCAACATTTCGGTAATTCAAAAGTGTAATTATTTTTCATTCCCAGTGATGATAAGAAAGGTAGATGTAATCTGTGACAGTGCAATTATCAATGTTGGCTCATGTTTCTGAAGGCTCACTTAAAAGTCTTAGTTGTTATTATCCTGCGGTACCACGGCTATTCAGCATGTTTTAAAAATACTAGTTGCAATTCTTCGTGATCTTTCCAATGATTACTATGATCTTTTCATGTATCAATTTTGGCTCGTCTTTCTTTTGGTGTACGTATGCCAACAAGTCTTAACTAATTTAGCAGCACTCTTTGCAATTCTTAACAGAAAGTTTTGAGGATCAATGCTTTTTGAAATTGTCACTTTTGGCTCATCGTTTTGGGGACATACTGATATAACAATTATGCAGCGTTCCCGGCTTGTAAATCATCAACGGTAGACACACAGGTCATCATGATCATCGTTACTTTTGGTATAAGTATGCGTGCATAGTTTTAAAGCTGCGAGAAATATCCGCGAGTAGAGCTCGGCTCGTTGGACTTCTCATTACAAGTGACAAACTGCTTCGGTTGGGGGTCCTCCGTCACCCTTATACAGGTGCAAGCAAGCGCCGACACTGCCCTTAATGCTCAGCGATGTGCTTCCATGACTCTTAATGCTTTTTTGTAACTTTTCATGGAGTCTCCTGCCAGGAATTCGTTACGCAGCAAGCTGCCTGAAAAGGCGCGAGTTCGCTTTAAAAGGATTGCACTAATTTGCAGGTGTTTTGGCAATAAAATCTGTCGACCGAGAATTTACGTGGGTATTACTCTATTGCCATTCGACGGCGCACGGCATTGTTTTTTTTCCTCACGGTGTTAAAAATAGTTAATCTAGGTTGCACGTGGTAAAATAAAAGTGTTCTGTTTCGAATGCGCAAAATGGCGGACATTTGAAACGATTGAAATGCGAAGATGAATTCAGACGTGTTTGAGTTAATTTTGTTATGAATACAATTACGATAATTTTAGTCAAGGGTGTGTCTTTAGGTGTGATTTTAAATCTGTTTACGGAGACGTTTCCTTGCTTTTTTATATTTAGTCAAGTTTTGACTAAATATTTTAACATCGAGGGGGAATCGAAACGAGGGTCGTGGTGTATGTGCGTCTGTCTGTCTGTCTGTGTGTGTGTGTGTGTGTGTGTAGAGCGATTCAGACTAAACTACTGGACCGATCTTTATGAAATTTGACATGAGAGTTCCTGGGTATGAAATCCCCGAACGTTTTTTTCATTTTTTTGATAAATGTCTTTGATGACGTCATATCCGGCTTTTCGTGAAAGTTGAGGCGGCACTGTCACGCCCTCATTTTTTAACCAAATTGGTTGAAATTTTGGTCAAGTAATCTTCGACGAAGCCCGGACTTCGGTATTGCATTTCAGCTTGGTGGCTTAAAAATTAATTAATGACTTTGGTCATTAAAAATCGGAAAATTGTAAAAAAAATTAAAATTTTTCAAAACGATCCAAATTTACGTTTATCTTATTCTCCATCATTTGCTGATTCCAAAAACATATAAATATGTTATATTCGGATTCAAAACAAGCTCTGAAAATTAAATATATAAAAATTATTATCAAAATTAAATTGTCCAAATCAATTTAAAAATACTTTCATCTTATTCCTTGTCGGTTCCTGATTCCAAAAACATATAGATATGATATGTTTGGATTAAAAACACGCTCAGAAAGTTAAAACAAAGAGAGGTACAGAAAAGCGTGCTATCCTTCTTAGCGCAACTACTACCCCGCTCTTCTTGTCAATTTCACTGCCTTTGCCATGAGCGGTGGACTGGCGATGCTACGAGTATACGGTCTTGCTGAAAAATGGCAGCTACTTGACTAAATATTGTATTTTCGCCTTACGCGACTTGTTTCTTCTTCTACACAGCGGCATAATTATGATACATGCTTTCCCATTCAGACTACCTTCTGCGGTAAAGAGCGAGACTTTATTAAAACATTAAATGAGTGTGATATTATTCCTTTCATGGGCTCTAATTTGAAATAAAAACAAAAATAGGCATAATTAAAATATGATGTTTGCCGAGAAAGCGATAGTTTCACACATATACAGTGGAACCTCCCGTAACGACCTCTCCCAAGAACGACCCTCTCGTTTTGCCGACCGAATTCCTCGGCACGGATGCTTTTCACACTGTAACTAACATCCCAAGAACGACACCCTCCTTTTTCCGACGACCGACCTACCAACTTAGGGTCAATAACGACTTTGACCTTTTAACCAGTGAGTGTCAAAGTTCGTAATTACGCAGCACACGTGGAACACGCACGCCATTAGTCACACATCAAGAGTCAGGGGTGGTAGTCTGTTGTCAGTAGTGCGTGCAAGTCAAGTCGCCCATGGCTGTCATCTTCTCACCTATTGCTGTCATTATTGAAGGACTTCCCTTGAAGTAGGAGGGGGGGGGGGGGGGGGGAGAGAGAGAGAAAGGGGATAGGAGGGGTTGGGTATGGGGCAGTTAGAACGACAACTCAATAATGAATTGATGTGTACGTATTCTGTGAGTGTGTGCTCACCAACTGAGACCTCGGGTCAATGACTCATACTTGCCAATGAGCACGTTTTACCTATGGGACGGTCTCCTTTGATGTCTGAGAGGAAACTCTTCCTGTCCCAGGTTACAGACACTGACTGACCTTCTTACCCGGGGTCAATCAGAGAGTTTTACCTTTGAGACCGCGCGCGCGCGTGTGTGTGTGTGTGTGTGTGTGATGTCTGCCCGTGTGTGCGCTGGTGTATGCACGTACATCATGCTTATCCATATGCACATCAAATGGGAACAACAATAGGATAACGGACACAACTTTCAAGACTGAACTGCCCAACAGTTTCCACCCCTGTGAAAAAAATTATACAACCCAAACTCCCAATAAAGACCCCTCCTTTTTACGACCGATTTTTCTGGACATTTTCAAGGTCGTTAGTGGGAGGTTTTACTGTATTAGGTTTTGTGAATTTGATAAACTACCCGTTGACAACAGCCGAGCCCAAGAAAAATGTCTTTGGTGAATCTTGCTTTTTTCTCTTTTACACTTGTGATTGTCCGTTATCTTTGAGTTGTCCTTTGACACTTTCAAAAGTGTCCAAAATACGACACAGAGTGTACCCTTTTACCTTTATATCGTCCTGCGAGCCACCGGAACTTGGAATAACAATATTTTTAATGGTAATAACTTCTGTTTGTTTGCTGAAATGTCTGTTATGCTGTTGTTAAAAAATATTTGTGTCTGGAAAAAGAAAAAGAAACGCTATTCTCTTTATATTCACCGTTTGACTCGTATTTGAAAATGAGAACGAGTTCCTCAATGGTACATCTAAATTTAGGCTCATATTATATCAGAAGTAAATCAATTAGGCCAATCTTGTGAAACAGGTCTGTCTGAATTTACAAAGTGTGCGTGGGTGCGAAGATGTTTCAGAAACAAAGTTTAGTCTACCTCTTGAAGTGTAAGTGAAGTGTGTAAAAAAAATTTACTCTTGCTGTCTGGAGAAAAATATTAAGTTTTAAGGCATTTAACAAAAATGTGTAGAATAGCCAGGTTATCGACGCTGACTTGCTCACATGAAAAAAAGTTTATTACAAAACAAACACATTTTTTCCTGACACTTTTTCATTCGTTTAGTGTAAACTAGATTTGCACCAGTGATCCGATTAAGTGAAGATACCTGATTGATTGAGTAACTTATTAATTAAACACTTTATTCATTCATTATTATTCTTCTTCCATGGGCTGAAACTCCCACGTTCACTCATGCCTTTGCGCGAGTGGGTTTTTACGTGTACGACCGTTTTTACCCTGCCATTCAGGCTGGCATACGCCGCTTTCGGGGAAATTCATTTATTCAATTCAACTCATTGATTCCTCTTGTGGGTAGTCCAGTTCTTACGTTCTGAAGCATCAATCATGCAGCATTGATTTATAAACGTATTTACGTATAGAATATATACAAAATATTTAGACAGTTATCAATAATGGAAATTAATAATTCTGGTGGATTATGAAAGCGTATTGTCATGTGGTTTATTCTCCATTTCGAAAAAAACCATTCATCTGGATACCCGACGAAGCACAAATATCCTTTGAAACCGAAGTATGAGTGAAACATCTTGGTGCAAAAGGTTCTTCTCGTTTTTTTCTCTCGCTTTTTGCATACATCTTCATTTTATAAACAATTATAAAAATGGAAGGCATATTTAAAAATAAAAAAAGTCATTTAAATAAAACTCGAAGAAAGCAAAAGAATGAATGGATACATGTCTAAAAGACAAATCTGAGTTCAGTTAGGAATTTAAATTGACAGTTTCAAAAAACTTCTTCGTGGGCGACTGCGTTCTTGCCTGAAAATGAAATGTGTCTTTTAGTTCACGTAGTCGCATATATATATGCTCGCACGCACGCTTCCTTCTGATTTTGTAAGACACTAATTTTTTTTTTAAATTTGATCAAAAAAACAAAACAATACAAAAAAACACACACACGCACACACACACACACACAGACACACACAGACACACACACAAACATACACACAAACACACACACACACACACTAAGAACACACCAAGAACACGCGCGCGCACTCACACACAATAAAACAGGGGATTTTAAAGGAAACACTCTACACACCCACAGTATCTGACCATGGTTTCATTATCAGCCATACTACGACAACGTACGATTGTGATGGCGGCGTCCCATGTCCACCCCATGCCTTAATCAAGGCGGAAAACACCCAGATCGTTAAAAGAGTGTTTGTGTCCAGTGTGGGGTAGTGGACATAATCCCCCCAATCAAGCGATAGCCTTCGATACAAGGCTCTGCTCCCCCACTGCTCTTTCATCTCACTTTGATGTATGCTGTCAACACGCTCCATTCATCCCGTCTATCACTCCAGATTTTATGTTCTTTCCCCCTCTGCATCCTTTGACATTCTGCACGCTGAAGCCGTATCCGGACCCTTTCTCTTCAACCTCTGATCAGTTTTTGAATGGGGATTGATTCTTGGCGTTTTTCTGTTCATTTTATGCGCGTATCAAGAGCTTATCTATCGGGGTGGTGATCGTCGAGCTTGTTGTTTCTCCCAGAAGTTCAGCAGCGATTAGGGAACTCTATTTTGTTTCATTACGGGGAGGGTGTGAGTGAAGCTGTCGTTATCTGATTGGGGAGCACGGTGATGTTATCACCGGCGTCATTAAGTTCCTCTCTGAGAGCGATCTGCCGCTTCCTTTGCGGCCCGCGCTCCGTAGTGACAGGGTTTATCCTACAGTTAGTTAAAGCGAGAAAGGGGTTCCGCAGGGTCACAGATAACTTGCAAACTGTGAGGGATAGCGGAGATCAGGCAGTGTCTTTGTGGAGGGTGTAAGGCCCTGACACTGCTGGGGTTTTGCTTTCCTTTTGATCGGTGTGCATAGAGAGTTCAGCTTTAATGTTGGGAGTTATCAGTAGCGAGCTGTACTGGTTAATCTTTTTGAGCTCAGAAACCAGGGGTTCTTTCTTCTTTTGAATTTTCTGATTCAGCGAGAAACATTTGAGTATGTCTGACGTGATAAAAGAAGTGTGCTGTGTGGGTAGTGAATGAACGCTTTTGTGTCTTGGACTGGTCAAAGCTCTTATTGTAGTTTACGAGCATAAGATTATCATTATGTGGGTGTCGCCAAAGATACACAGGAAGGCTTACAGTTCTGATGGTCAAAATAGCAACATCAAAACTGTGTGGACACTTCACTGTACTATTTTTGTCCGGAAGATTTCATCTGCGGCAGCTATTCTAAAATTAATGTTTAAAACGCCATAATACTTTTCAAGAAATAATTCTTTCAACAACAAAAAAGAGACAGCGAGAACATAGAAGAAAGAACAAGTCGCGTAAGACGAAAATACAACATTTAGTCAAGCTCAGTCGAACTCACAGAATGAAACTGAACGCATTGCATTTTTTCCGCAAGACCGTACACTCGTAGCATCGTCTGTCCACCGCTTGTGGCAAAGGCAGTGAAATTAACTATCCAGAAAAGCGCGGTAGCGGTTACTCTGAGGAGGATAGCACGCTTTTCTATATCTCTATTCTTTTTAACTCTCGGAACGTGTTTTTAATCCAAACATATCATATATATCTATATGTTTTTGGAATCAGGAACCGACAAGGAATAAGATGAAATTGTTTTTAAATAGATTTCGGAAATTTAATTTTAATCATAATTTTTATATTTTTAATTTTCAGACCTTGTTTTTAATCCGAATATAACATATTTATATGTTTTTGGAATCAGAAAATGATGAAGAATACGATAAACGTAATTTTGAATCGTTTTATAATTTTCAGATTTTTAATGACCAAAGTCATTAATTAATTTTTAAGCCTCCAAGCTGAAATGCAATACCAAAGTCCGGCCTACGTCGAAGATTGCTTGGCCAAAATTTCAATCAATTTGATTGAAAAATGAGGGTGTGACAGTCCCGCCTCAACTTTTACAAAATTCCGGATATGACGTCATCAAAGACATTCATCGAAAAAATGAAAAAAACGTCTGGGGATATCATACCCAGGAACTCTCATGAAAAATTTCATAAAGATCGGTCCAGTAGTTTACTCTGAATCGCTCTACACACACACACACGCGCACACACACACACACACACACACACACACACACACACACACACACACACACACACACACACACACACACACACCACGACCCTTGTCTCGATTCCCCCCTCTACGTTAAAACATTTAGTCAAAACTTGACTAAATGTAAAAAGGCAAGAAAATTGACATACAAAAGGATGGAACCTTTTTGACATCTGTTACGTCCGCGCAGTCAGGCTAATCTCTGTCTCTGTCTCTCTCTCTGTCTCTCTCTGTCTCTCTCTCTCTCTCTCTCTCTCTCTCTCTCTCTCTGTCTCTCTCTCTCTCTCTCTCTCTCTCTCTCTCTCTCTCTCTCTCTCTCTCTCTCTCTCTCTCTGTGCAGTGATATTCATTTGAAAAGACTCAATTCCCTGCATCGCCGAGCTGCAAAACTTATTCTGCTTGATTTGAATAGGTCCACGGATGATAAACTAAAGCTCCTGAATTTCCTCCCCTTGAAAGATCAGTTGACGTTAAACAAGGCTGTGTTCATGTATAAAATTCTAAATGACGACTGTCCTAAATATTTGCAATCACATTTCAAACATGCCACAAAAAGATATGGGTCCCAAAAAATCATCCCTCCTATACCTCGCATAGACCTCTTCAAATCGAGCTTAGCCTTCTCGGGAGCATTTCTCTGGAACTCCTTCCCCCAACAGATAAGAAATGCAACTTCAGTGAAAATGTTTAAGAGACAGTCACGTTCACACATCATTCGTGAATGAAATGTCTTGTTCGATTGTTATTTTGTTAAACATTTTGTACTAGTGTTAACGGATGTGTAGCTGATCGGAGCAACTTTATTCCCAAATGAAAGGTATAACTATGTAATTTTGTAATTTTTGAGTTCTCCTTATGTAATTCCTTAAATGCACATTGTGTTGCATTCCATACAATGTATTTCTGTATTTTATATGATTGAATTTATATTTTTTTATGTGCGTCTGTCTTTATGTGTTGTATAATATGTAAGCGCCTAGGGCTATATCTAGATTAGGCGCATAAAAATGATCACAATAATAATAATAATAATAATAAAGGACAGGTTGGAAGAATAGCCTTTGCCTAAAACCTTTATCCTTTTGTAATAAAGTTCTGAGTCTCTCTCTCTCTCTCTCTCTCTCTCTCTCTCTCTCTCTCTCTCTCTCTCTCTCTCTCTCTCTCTCTCTCTCTCTCTCTCTCTCTCTCTGTTTTTAACATGCACTGTTCGAACCGAACAAGGACACGTTTTTTGTCAGCTCGCCTGTTTTGTACATGTTAATTGTAACATGTCAGTAAGTGTTTGTTGGTATGATCGATTTGTGATGGAGGACCATAAACATCCCACCTTTCTTCATTTTATGTGACAGGGCCAGCTGTGAAAGTGTTGGTAGCCGCATAACACAAGTCAATCAACGGTGCATTCTGATAGTGCAGGGGTCTATTTTATTGCCTAGTGGTGGTTGCACGAGTGACAGCTCAGGTTGAGCAAGTTTGAACTGCAGTCGACGGGCGCAGTGGCGTGGTGGTAAGACGTCGGCCTCCTAATCGGGAGGTCGTGAGTTCGAATCCCGGTCGCTGCCGCCTGGTGGGTTAAGAGTGGATATTTTTCCGATCTCCCAGGTCAACTTGTGTGCAGACCTGCTAGTGACTTAGCCCCCTTCGTGTGTACACGCAAGCACAAGACCAAGTGCGCACGGAAAAGATCCTGTAATCCATGTCAGAGTTAGATGGGTAAAAGAAACACGATCGAAAATACCCAGCATGCCTCCCCCGAAATCGGCGTATGCTGCCAGAATGGCAGGGTAAAAACGGTCATACACGTAAAAATCCACTGGTGCTAAAAACATGAGTGAATGTGGGAGTCTAAGCCCATGAACAAAGAAGAAGAAGAAGAACTGCAGTCGACCGGAGCCACTTTGTTGGTATTTTATGTTACAACATATGTTTAATGAAATACAGCGTGACATTGTCAGCAATTTTGAACGACCGAAGCCTTGAATTGGATCCAGTTCATGGGGTTGGCAAGGTGACGAAGAAAGATTTTGTTTTCAAAAATGCCCCTGAAATGGTCATTGGTTTTGTTTTGATTACCTGGTCGCTGTACGCAAGTGTCTTTATTAGATGTCCCTCTTCTAAACGGGAAGGGGTTTACCTGAATACATATACATTAATTAATTAATAAATAAATAATTTTTCATTTGGCATTAATCGCACGAAAGGAAAGAGGGAAAAGAAGGTGTTTTTTTCTTCAAGATAAAATTGAAGTTTTGATTACAATAATAAAAGCAAACATAATCACCCGACTCCTTGCTTGGGGCAAATAGCAAAGAGAGAGACAGACAGACAGACAGACAGACAGAGAGAGGGCTTGCAGTGAGTGTTGAGCACAAAGGGATGAGCTAATCAGCGAGTTTCATTGCTTCAAAGCCGAGGCCAGACCGGGCGGGGCGGCGGGCGTGAAACGCACACTACTGTCGGACCCACTGGGGCGCACGTGCCGCACAATCCTTGTCACTTCTCGCACTTGATCTTCGCCACGCGCCTCTTTCCGCTGACCCCTTTTCATCGGAGTTCGCTTTTCAGGCTGTAGAGCCCCAAGAGAGTCGGGGAGTCCCCCTCTCTCTCTCTTTCTCTCTGTCTGTCTGTCACCCATTTCTGGGCTTCGGTACATTTCCGGAACTCGCTGCCTGTGCATGGATTGAACTCCCGTCCTCCCGTACCCTTCCCTATCCCTGTCACCATTTTCTTGGATTCTGTAAATTTCCGGATGTAGCTGCCCCCCTCCTCAAACCTAGCTCGCTCTTCCGCTGTCTTTTCTCTGCCTGTCCATGGTTTTAATTCCCTCCCATCCCGACCTCCCTCTGTCTTATTCCTGTCACCATTGCCTGGGATTTAGTACATCTCCTCCCTTCTCCGAACCCTGGACTACTCGACCTTTCTCTATCTGCCCATGGATTGAACTCCCCTCCTGCCATACCCAAGCTCTTATGTACTTTCTGCTCCAACCCCTGTCACCATTTTCGTGGATTCTGTACATTTCCGGAAGTAGCGGTCCACTCCCTTCCCCCGGTTTGTCCTTTCGCTGTCTTTTTTTCAGCCCTGCTCATGGGTTGAACTCCCCCCCCCCCTCCCCCCTCCCCTTCCGACTCTTGTTGTTGTTGTCTTTTCTCTGCATGTTGATGGATGGTAACCCTGCCCCTCCCCCCTCTGTCATCCGTTTTCTGGAACTTGCTGCCGTCTACAGTGGACCCCACTCCTCTCTTGTAAGACCCCTCAATTTTAATCTTCCCCCCTTTTCAAACGATATCACATATAAAAATGTTATGTTCGAAACTTCTGTGAATTTACTTCCGCTTTAATACTCCCTCCCTTTTAAGTCCTGATTTTCCCCGACTTTGGGTGGGCTTAGAACTGTTCCACTGTGCTTCCCACCCAACCAAACCGACTCGTCTCTATCTCCGCTGTTTTGACTTTGCAAGTCAATGGATTGAACTCTCCTTCTCCCTCTCTTGCACCCCCACCCCAAACCCCTACCCAATCCTGTCACCCATTTTTGGGTTTCTGTACATTTCCGGAATTTGCCGCCTTCCACTTCCGAGCCCACCAACCCAACCCGCTCGACTCTTCTTTCCGATATCTTTTCTTTGCCTGTCCACTGATTGAACTCGACTGACTGGTCAGGAATGCTCGCGGAACCGTGGGCTTTGGGGCCAATTTTCACTTTGGACTTGCTCAAGAAATCAGAGAGTGCCGCTGAGAACGAAATGAAAGTTACCCTGGCTGCAATGAAGGAACATTTTGAAAAGGCAGAAAAGACCAAAGAAAGTGAAAGTCGAATAGTGAAGGAAAAGTGTTGGAAGATCAAGGAAAGTGAAATTAGCAGGGAAAGGGGGGGGGGGGAGGCGGATACAAGTTATGGATAAGATGTAAATACTTCTGCCTCCACCATTCCGCCTCCCATCCTGCGCTTAAAAAAAAAAAAAAAGAAGACGACGAAGAAGAAAGAAGCAAATAAAGAAGACAACAAGTCGCGTGAAGCGATATAAAAACGGGTCACGCTCGCCGCCGCGAAGGACGCGTCCGTATTACTTACTTTTCATTCTGAGCACATTTTTGGAGTAAACATGACATATCTATATATTTTTGAATTCAGGAGGAGATGAAGAATACAATGCAATAAATTTTAAATCTGTTTGCGAAAAACCGATTTTAATGACAACTTTAATGAGCAAACTCATCAAAAAAATTTTAAGCCTCCAAGCTGAAATGCAATACCAAAGTCCGGGTTTTGTCGAAGATTACTTGACCAAAATGTCAACCAATTTGGTTGAAAAATGAGAGCGTGACAGTGCCGCCTCAACTTTTACAAAAAGCCGGATATGACGTCATCAAAGACATTTATCAAAAAATGAAAAACGCAACTGTGGATATCATACCCAGGAACTGTCATGTACAGTTTCATGTAGATCAGTCCAGTAGTTTCTCTGAATAGCTCTACACACACACACACGCGCACACACACATACACACACACATACACCACAACCCTCATCTCGATTCCCCGTCTTTGTTGGAATTACTCCTCGGCCGGAAAGAATAAAATCAAAATATGTGTAATTCTCATTGCGCCTTTGTGCAAAGAGCTAACGCCGTTAATATAAGATTTGAAACTTCAAAGAAATCTTTGAATGAATTGTGACAGTGAATACATGATAAATGTATCCATTCGCAGACTATATCTGAATTTCCTCTCTTTAATTCTGTATGTGTCAATATTTGTCTGAATGCATTATGGTAGACTTGGAAACGAGACGGAGGCGAGGGTTTATGTGAGTATGTGCGTGCGCGTGTGTACATGTAGAGCAATTTCCAGAAAACTTCCAGACAGGTGTTTATGAAACTTTACATGTTAAATCTGCCGGAAGATTTTCACACATACAGTTTCTCAGTTTTATCGATAGACGTTTTTGAGGGCATTAAAAATAAAAGCAGAAAAAGACGACCCCATTTTTCTATCAGATTCATTAAATCTTCGATCAAGCAATCTTTGACCCGGTCCTGACTATGGGAATGCGTTGGAAGCTTAGATTTGATTGAATACATTGATTTTATTAATCAAACGTTTGCCTGAAGTTGAAGTTGCAAAATAAGACACCATTTTTGAAAGCATTATATATAAATATGGTGTTTTATAGATCTGGTGTTTTTGATTTAAAACTTTGCTCAAATTAAGGAATATCGCTTTAATGGTGGTGGTCCGGTTCTCTTTTTTTCTTTCTAATTTTTCATTGTATTTTTTTGTATTTTTTAGCGTTCGATTATAGGGAATTTATGTGAAATGAACACTTATTTCTAACGTCTTAAACTGTGATTCATGGGTAAATTTCACATTCTTTTTTCTAGCAGAGCAACACAATTCATTGTATGTGAAGAACCCTTTCCGTATTCGTTACTTTGGTTGGTAATATGTTTAGTACAATTTCGTGTCGATCAGACTGAATGCTAATCGAATTTATTTATC